>NC_135785.1:221220210-221533266 GCF_051106095.1 Pogona vitticeps | reverse complement strand
GAATTGAACTCCCAACCGCAAACTTTACCGCCAGATGCTCAAGCAATTTACTGTAATCCAGTCCTAATTCAACCTCCACTTACACCCTCTTTACCCAAGCTCAATTAGAATGTTAACCCCCTCACCCCCTTTCTTCCTTCGTATTTCTTTCTTTTTCTTTTTCTTTTTAACTATTTATGTATTATTATTATTATTATTATTATTATTATTATTATTATTATTATTATTATTATTATTATTATTATTATTATTATTATTATTATTATTATTATTATTTTAATCCCCCCTAATCTAACCCCAACCTTCCCCCCAACCCTAACCCGTTACCCCTATAAAACAGCTGTAGTCCAATCTACCCTTTGCTTATGTTTATTTCCAATCTCTTTCTCCTTCCCTTTTTTTTTTTTTTTTTTTTTTTTTTTTTTTTTTTTTTGCTTTCGAACCTAAAATGGTGGGCAGGGCAAGCAGCAAGGGCTGAAACACAAAATGGCACCTGCTTAAACACACCCCTGCCCGCCCTCCATAGGGCCGCTCTTACCAACCAAGCTGAGTCGTGAGAAAAGGAGACAGAAAAAAATGAACGAGGCAAGGGGAGAAGCCAGAGGAATATAAACAAGAACCCCCACAATTTTTACACCACGACAGAGCAGCAGCACCAATACAAAGGTAGGCAACTGTGGGAAGCAAATCTCCCCTCCGTTAGCTTCCCTGCGCCTCAACCAAACCTCTCCCCTTCACTCCAATCCGTCACCCGGGCTTCTATATTCTTTCCCCCTTTCTTCCCCCCTCCCTTTCCTTAATCCCTATTACTGCCCCAAAACACCGTTTACGGAGGGGAGGAAAAGGCCTGCCGAAAAGCCGCTTATAAAACGCAGCTATGGAAAGTAGGGAAGACCCGCGAAACAGCTGATGTAAACCACCCCGCCGGACAGCTGACTGTCGGTAGAAGCGGCGATCACCTACCAACCTCCCCTTCCGCACCTTCCTTCCCTTGCCTAGATAGGAAACTAATTCTTATTATTTATTATTATTGTTATTATTATTAATAATATTAATAAATATTAATAAATATTATTAATAATTATTCGAGAGCGAAGCAACCAGCTAATGAGGGAGCTCAATGCCGCCCTCGCAAACCATTCTCCAGCCAGCCAGCACTCCTCACAATCGCTCCGATCTCCCGGCTGCAAAAAGCGAAAGAGAACCCGACTACGAACCGACGCTATTATATAGTGCCAGTTCGCGCCAAAAGGGGTCACGTGGCCCGTGTTGCTTGTCTCTCCCGGGGCCGAGCAAGCAAAAAAAAGCAGCGCAGTTCAATGGGCCGTTGGCTCTATTCCTGCGCGCGCACACTTATTTTAGTAAATTTTATACACATGTGTTGCTTGTGTTTTTTGTTTCTTCACCCAGGAGATTGGATATGCATTGCCAGAATACTGATACAACAGTCTTCCTTACCTAAATTACAAAACCCACAGGGTTCATTTGGTGCAACAAGTATTCGAGAGCGAAGCAACCAGCTAATGAGGGAGCTCAATGCCGCCCTCGCAAACCATTCTCCAGCCAGCCAGCACTCCTCACAATCGCTCCGATCTCCCGGCTGCAAAAAGCGAAAGAGAACCCGACTACGAACCGACGCTATTATATAGTGCCAGTTCGCGCCAAAAGGGGTCACGTGGCCCGTGTTGCTTGTCTCTCCCGGGGCCGAGCAAGCAAAAAAAAGCAGCGCAGTTCAATGGGCCGTTGGCTCTATTCCTGCGCGCGCACACTTATTTTAGTAAATTTTATACACATGTGTTGCTTGTGTTTTTTGTTTCTTCACCCAGGAGATTGGATATGCATTGCCAGAATACTGATACAACAGTCTTCCTTACCTAAATTACAAAACCCACAGGGTTCATTTGGTGCAACAAGTAGTAGCTAGGTTGCTAAGTGGTACATGGAATCATGCATCATGATCATATGACCCTAATACTGAATGACCTGTTAAAAAGTTACTCTTTTGAATTATAATTCCCAGAATCCCCCAACCAGCATGGCCACTGTTGGGCTCATTGGGGGATTCTGAGAGATGCAGCATGAAAGCTCGTTTTGTCGATCTTTGGCTTTAAATATGCCCACCAAAAGCTCAATGGGTATAAATTTGTTGTCAGAGTTCCTATTGGTGGTAGACTCAATTTTTTCACATTCAGGAGATGGGGGAGGAAGAAGCTTTAGATCTGCTAGATCCAAAACCCTTTCATTATACTGCAGGGTTGTTGCATTGAACGCATTGCGTACAGGTGTTTTGGGAGTTTTCCCCCTGTTAAAGCCATCTGGAAGATAATGTTTTAAAAAGAAACCACAAAGCCAGATACATTTTGTCCACTGCCACTTCACCCTGCCTGGAGTGCACCAGTAAAGGATGGGACTGGCAGAGAATCCACATCCTTGCTGAAGCTTCTTTGGAATTATCTGTACATTTTTTACAGCTTACAGTTATGGTTATTCCTCACCTACACCATCTACATTACTGAGTGAAGAGAAAGAAAACCAATCTGGCAGTATAAATGCACAGTGGACCAGTTTTGAATTGCTGTGTATCTACAAGCTTATTGCAGCTAATTGCATTTCTACATATGCAGATGAGAACTGCAGTTCTCATTGTTCTCACTTTCCTGTTATTTTGTTTCTAATTATTTAGCATATCGTTATAAATCCATATTTGTTTCTGTTTCTGTGGCACTAATTGGCTGTGTTTCATGCCTGCAAAATATTTATAAACTGAATAATCCTGGTCTTTGAAGCCACAAATATTTCCTTCCGGTTAATATAGATAAAATAACATTAAACTAACAGGTAAGAAATTTAAACAAAAACAAAACAGCCCAATTTAGTGCGCTAAAGTTGTTTCTGTTCTAACCTGCTTACTATCCAATTTAATCATTTATTGTTTTAGCTTCAAAATCCTAATGACCTATTTTATTGATATCAGTGGAGGGTTGCCCCCCAAAAAAACACTTATTACTGCACATGAGCATGATTACATTGACTGCTGTGGGGAAATCAGGCTTAAAGCTCCTTTCTGTGTATAATTCCTAATATCTAAAATATTAACAAAACCATACAACACAAAACAGGTGTCATGATTATTGATTATATTCTTGTTTGCAGGACTGAGGAAAAAGTAGATCTAGTAGCTAACAAGCATAATGCACAGCACATATCACTGCAATACACCTGTACCTTGTACATGTATTTCTGCATACATTATTTGAGTCTTTGTATTAATTTATGTTCCATAACTTTTAGAAGTCTACAAACAGTGGGAGGAAAATTCTCAGAATTTGGAATTTGACAACATTAACAAAGAAGACAAGAGACATCAAGAGAACTGAAAGAAAAGTTTGTGTGAAATGAGAAATTTTAGAAGGAAAATAACTTACAGAGAGAAAGGCAGGACTGGTACTGGGTGCTTTTTGTCATTATGGTCCTTATCAGAACATTGACAACTTCCCAAAACTTTACAGGAAAATGTTCCCTAGGTTTCAGAATTATCTCATTCCTCTTGGAAATGCTTGTGTGCTGTGAAGAGCAGCAGTGCAGGTACAGAGAGTATCAGTGGGAAATTGGCAGAGACAGAATTTGGGCTTAAGTGTTCCAGAGGAGGTAAACCGTTAGTTCATCATTATCAGCATTTTTAAAGAACAGTTAACATGAAAGACAGATCTGTCACAGGCAATGAAAGATTTTACTTTCTTGGGCTCCATGATCACTGCAGATGGTGACAGCAGCCATGAAATTAAAAGACGCCTGCTTCGTGGGAGGAAAGTGATGACAAACCTAGACAGCATTTTTAAAAAAGCAGAGACATCACCTTGCCGACAAAGGTCCGCATAGTCAAACCTATGGTTTTTCCAGTAGTGATGTATGGAAACAAGAGCTGGACCATAAAGAAAGCTGACCGCCAAAGAATTGATGCTTTTGAATTGTGGTGCTGGAGGAGGCTCTTGAGAGTCCCCCCCTGGACTGCAAGGAGAACAAACCTATCCATTCTGAAGGAAATCAACCCAGAGTGCTCACTGGAAGGACAGATCCTGAAGCTGAGGCTCCAATACTTTGGCCATCTCATGAGAAGATAAGATTCCCTGGAAAAGACCCTGATGTTGGGAAAGTGTGAAGGCAAGAGCAGAAGGGGATGACAGAGGACCAGTTGGTTGGACAGTGTCACCGAAGCTACCAACATGGATTTCACCAAACTCCAGGAGGCAGTGGAAGACAGAAGGGCCTGGCATGCTCTGGTCCATGGGTTCACAAAGAGTTGGACCCGACTTAATGACTAAACAACAACGTGAAAGAACTTCTGCATTTCTTTACTTTTGAACTGGACAGATGTTGTGGAACTGCTTCGGCTGTGTGTGAAAAAAAAGCCCTCATAATTTCCAAGAACAGACTTGCTGGATGTGTGTCTGCCTGCATACATGGAAAATAAATAAATAAATTCAAGATTCTAGAGGGGCACACCTCCTTCCCCTCCCATGTGGCACCCATGAGTCTGAGTGTCATAATCATGGGGAGTCATTGTCCTAGTCCAGTGGTGTTGAACTGTGGCCCTCCAGATGTTCTTGGACTTCAACTCCCAGAAGCCTTCACTACCACCTCTGCTGGCCAGGATTTCTGGGAGTTGAAGGCCAAGAACATCTGGAGGGCCACAGTTCGACACCACTGTCCTAGTCTATTTGCCTGAAACAATTTAAAACAAATTGAACTAATCATTGTTTTGTTACCCTTTTTTAAGTGAATCTTTTCCGATTTTCAGATTTTTAAAAATGAAAACCATCTTCTCAAATACCAGCCAATTCAGATACACCATACAATATACAACTGAGTGGGAGGATATCAAAATTGCATAATAAGCATTAAGTTTAATATTTCAGCTTGAAGCCCACAAGGAAAGAACTCTATTAAAAATGGACAGTAATAGATGGCAGCAGACATGTTTGTTTAAAGGTGTTTGGGGCAAAAAGGTTTGCTTTACTTTTAATGCAGTCCTGTGAGTTATGGATTAATCCAGTTAATGAAGGAAATTGGTCAGCTACCAGGTAGGAGATGAACATTGGCTGGCTGTAGCTCTTTGTTCTCATCCTCCTTAAATAACCATTTTCAGAAATTTCTTGTTACAAGCTGTAGTTTTTGACGGTCCTGTGAGTGAGCAATCTCCAAAATGTCCTATCTCAACAGTCTTGCTCAACTCTCATAAATTCAAGTTTTTGGCTTCCCTTATGGAGTTAAACCATTTCAAATTTGTTTTCCTCTTTCCCTGCTGCCTTCAATCATCCAGAGATTTAAAGTGTAAAGTCTGTCTCTCCTTTGTATTCTCTTCAGTAGATGCTATCTCAATGTTTGAGTATTGCCTAGTCTGTTCTGGAATGAGTGTCATCATAACTCATGAAGCAGAAAAAATGGTTATCCTCCTACGAGGGGAGGGGGAGGCTCTGGACAGGTTAGGGAGCTGTCTCCCTAGGCTGGATAGTGCAACCTTTCCTCTTGGACACCAAGTGCACAGTGTGGACATATTTCTGGATCTGGCCCTTCCATGGGAATCCCAGATTGTGCTTGTAACCAGGTTAAACTTTATACAACCTTTAACCAGTTGAGGCAAATCACCTAGTTGTGCCCTTACCCGGACTGAGGGACCTGAAACATTGATGCATGATCTCAAGGATAAACTACTGCCACACTCTACTTGGGACATCTCTTGAAGCTGACCCAGAAACTTCAACAGGTGCAGATGTGGCAGCCAGGCTGGTGTTGAATGTGAATAAGTTTGATCATGTTTCCCCAGTCCCGGCCAGTTGGCACTGGCTACTTGTATTGTACCAGGCTAGATTCAAGGTGATGCTTCCTACCTACAAAGCCCTCCATGATTTGGGACCTCACTACTTTTCAAAGTGTCTTTCCCCTAAAAATATCTACCTGCATCACCTGATCCTCTCAGGTCATGCTCCTCCAGCTTGCCACTTCCAGGGAGGCCAAGAAAACATCTACAAGAAATACAGCCTTCTTGGTAGTGGCAGCATCCCTTTGGAACACTCTCCCAGTGGAGTTGCACCTGGCCTCCTCCCTCAGAAATATTAAGAGGATGCTCAAAACAAGGTTGTTTACCAGAGCCTTTGAGAGCATTTGCTCTTAATATTCCATAGACTGTTAATTTTGATTATTCTCACTTGCCATATTTCCGGGAATTTTTTATGATTTATTAGATTCTTGCACTTGTTATTTGTGTATGTGTATTATTTATTTTTTAATATATTATTTGTGATTTATTTTGTTTTTGTAACTTTGGATGTAAACCACCGAGAGTAGTGCCCAGCACTAATTGGCATGATATACATGTGTAACAAACAAACAAATAAATAATAAATAACCTTTCTCAGCACGATTGCCTTTTCCAGAAAATCTTGCTTTCTTATGATGTACCCAAAGGGCAGCCTCAGTTTCATCATTTTTCCCTCCAGAAATAGTTTGATTTGATCTACGACCCACTTGCTTGTCCTTCTGGTGCTTCAACTACCTTCTAGCATCATGTGTCCAACAGATCAAATTTCTTCTTGTCAGCTTCCTTTACTGTCCAAATGTTGTAAGCTGCCTAGAGACCTTCGGGTAGTGTGGGTGGCATATAAGTTAAATAAATAAATAAATAAATAAATAAATAAACAAACAAACAAACAAACAAAATTTCGCACCCCTGCACAGTGAGGAATACAGTAGTGTGAATGATCTTGGCCATTTTCTACAGTGACGCATCCTTGCACTTGATGATCTTTTCTAATTCCTTCATTGCTACCCTTCCAAGTATCAGTCTTCTGATTTCATGGCTGCAGTTTCCATTTGGATTGTTCATTGAAACAAGGTATACAAAATCTTTAACAAATTCAATTTCTTGATTGCCAACATTAAAGTCCTGTAGTCATTTTTGTTGTCTCAATATTTAACTTGCTGTGGCATTTTCTTTTTTCAGTTTCATCTGAAGTTGTTTCAAGTTATTTCTGCTGTCTGCAAGATGCTATCATCTGCTTATCTTAAATTATGGTTCTTCCATCAATTTTCACTTCTCCTTCATCTGAATCTAGTACTGCTTTCTGTATGCTATGTTCTGCATATGTGTTGAACAGCTAAAGAGATAAAATGCACCCTTGTCTGATATCTTTATGTATAAGAAATCATTCTGCCCATCCATATTCTGTCTGTAGCTTCATGTCCACAATACAGATAATGCATCAAAACAAATAAACAGAGCTTGAAAAATGCACTCGTCCACTCATCTGTGATGAGTGAAAAAGGCTGCAAAATGAGTTGCAGCTCCCTGCCTGCCTGCCTCCTTCCCCTCCACCTCTCTCTCTCTCTCTCTCTAATCCTGCAGTCCTCCCATTCTCCCTCCCATTGCAAAAGGAAAACTGAGAAGATAGAGAAGAGTTTGAGCAGTATATAGAGACATAGCTTAGAATGTTGAGTAATCCCATGCTGAAGAATATGGAGATTCCCTGCTCCCAATTTCAACTGAACGAGGACACATCCTGGGGTGGAACAGAACTGTGGCTCCTTAGGAGGCCGGGCGCTTTTGCTTTCAGTTTTATTTTTGCTGGAGACATTCAAAAGAAAAGCATTCAAAATACAATCTTCATCACCCCACAGGCATGCAGGTAATTAAGCAACCCAAGTCTTGAAGGTATAAATCAGTGATTCCCAATCCCAATAAATTGCAAGGCTATAGTTTGGTCACGCTGCCTGGTGAAATTTTTGACTGACCGGTGAAACATTCTAAAATTTTTCAAGCCCTGCAAATAAATGCTGAAGCACACAAGGTAGACAAACATCTTTTTATTCCAAAGGCAAGTCACTCTTAGCTAGGCAACTAAGCAGCTCTACTCCTATACATTCCTTCCAGTTTCTCATGAATGTTTGTGTTTTTAACATTGATAATAACTCCTATGTACAGGCAGAACAGTCAATTCAGCTTAAGTAGCTGTTGCTGTTTTACCAGTGCATTCCAATACATTTCTACTCAAAAGTAATTGCTCTCGATTTTAACTTAGTGCATTTTCAGTAAGTGTGTATGTACTGCAGCCTGATCCAGTTTATCTCTGACTTCCTTATATAAATAAGTCAGAATTTAGCTCATTGCTACACCCTAATTGTGGGGTAAAATCAGACTGATTTATCAGCATATTTGGGAGTGACTGTTTTAAATCTGGCATCATTATTCAAGGTATCAGAACATGAATTTTAATGTTTTTATGGGAGGTTTGATTTTGATTTGGTTTTTGTTTGGTTTGGTTTGCTTGTTTGGCTAGTTCTGACTGTTTTTACCTGCTAACATGGACAATATTTTCTATAATATGAGAAATTTAAGGAAATTTTGCTATCCAGGGCCATCCCAAGATAATTGCTGCCTGAGGCAGTAACTGACACTCCTATTCCCAAAGTTAAAGTGCTTATGGCACCATAGGCTGGTGACGTTATTTTTGTACATGAGACAGAATATTTCACAAACACTTGTCTTCCTTCCTGGCAGTAAATATACAGTCATAGCAAACAACTAAGAATTTATTCCACTTTCATGAGAGCCAAAATCTGATCTTGCCAAACTGCCCTTAGTGATAGAGACATCCCTGCTCATCACTGAACACTGTTGAAAAGACACATGGAAGGAGAAAAAATCTAGTCAAAGCAGCTTGCAGCCTCAAGGAATTGATGCTTTCCCTCATACTACAACAATGTCAGTAATTTTGAAAAAATGGGTTTATGGGATGTGGCGGTGTTGCATTAAAAATGAAAAGTTATTTTAAAACATTCCTCAGAGGTTGCTGAGAAAAGTGAAAGTACAATTAGAAAAGTGCTCCGTGATGATAGTTTATATTACAAAATCAAATTGCCTCACTTGTTTTGGTAGAAAGCTACTGATAACATAGCAGAAGCAGAAGTAACAGTAGAAGAGCAGAAGTAAATCTTTCAGATTCATGCCAATTTTTGCAAGAAAAAGTAAATAACAGAATGATGATCTAATGTGAACAAGAAAACATGAAAAATAAGTGAAATACATTTAAAATGTTGCTTATGTTGTGTTTTGCCTAAAATGTTAATTAACAAAGAAATACCACAAAATAGATGTTAAAACCAGTGTTAGGCAAATAAGATTAACAATATATTGAAAAACTGAACCTTTTACAGAATAGGAAAAGGGGGAAAGGGGGGGGAAGATGAATATTATTTTAAGCTGTTCAAACGTTTTTATATATTTTATTGTCCTTACGTTTTATATTCAAGTACAACTTAAGTTCACTTTCCATATTTTTAAAATATTTATACCTACAGCTTTTTTTTCATAGCAGTAAGGAGGATTTTTGCAAGATAAAGTGACATCCCTGTGCTTCTCAAAAGTTACATTTGTAATACTTGTGGATTTTATGTTTTTCATATGGAACCTAGAAATAATGTAAATTAACAAAACTTTAAGTAATAGACTGGAATTATTGTAACAATGAAAACACTTACAATGAGATACCCAGATGATTTCAGAAATGCTTGTCACCGATTGATTCTGGGAGTAACCGTTTACTGGGATAATATCAGACATTACAAATCAGAGAGTTCTAATTTTTTTGCCTGGGAGGTCTATAAAACTCAATTGGACTGGGGGAGTCAGATATACTTATCAGCTGCCAACAACAGCACTGACTTGGAGGTAACCAAGATGTGGGAAAGTGGTTGTGTTGCATACAGAATCTTGGCAGTAGCAGTAATATGAAAGAGCTTTGCTAGGAACCCACAGCTGAACCTCTATAGCCGAGCTTCCCAAAGTGTGTGCCATAGTGCCCCTTGCTTCTCATGGGGCCCTGCAGCTCCCTGGGGAACTGCCAAACCAGCCAGGAGCAACATGGAAGCTTTTCTTTGTTTTTTCACAGAGCCTGTGGTAGCACGGCTGCTGCTGCTGCTCTTCCATCTAGCTCTGGCTCTTTCATCTTTCTTTGTTTCCTGCTCCACACAGCACCACGTGCTGCTCTTCCTGTGCCACCACCTCCACTGCTACTCAGGGGAGCCCCAAGTGGGAAAAGTTTGGGAACCGCTGCTTTATAGATATGCCTCTGGCCATAGCCACGACCTGCCAATCAAAAAGGAATGATAGGTCCAGAACCCAAGATTATAAACTGTATTCTCTAGGCATGGGGTGATTAATGCTCAACCCAGTATGGCTTTCATTCTGCTTTGTCTTAGTAAAAAATGAACATGGATTTGACAAAAGCAGTTCTGCACTTTATGTGCACTTTTAAAAATAATGCAGTAGTATGGCTCGGATAAAAGAATTGTAATGTTTGCGGAGAAGCAGTTATCTCCTTCCTCCAATGCCATGATGGTTATAGTGAAAATCATTATTGTTAGCAATTTCTTTTTGAATCTGCATTACTTTGCTCTCATTTTAAATCCTGCCACTTATGTTCTCTTGTCACTCATTTTGAGCAGTTATTTCCTGAAAGAATTTTGATTTTTCCTTCAGAAAGTACCTGTGATGGAAGATCAAGTTCACTAACCACTTAGCCATACTACCCTGTTAATCTCGGAATAGGTGAACCCAGGAAATTATATGTGATGATGGCTGGGGAACCTGCTTGGACCCAGTACCTCTCAACACTCTAGTCCATCTTTTGGTTAAGCAGTGATTAAGCAGGGAGTTCCAAAATCCACAAGGTTAAGTGATTAAGACTACTATGCCAACCCTGCAAGGTAGAACTGACCTGACACCCACAAAAATACCAAATATCCCAGCAGCTGGTCAAAGCAAGACCTGATTATAAGCACCACCAACCCTCTTGGCCAAGAAACCAGACAATTGAATGGATAATTTTTTAATATTTTATTAAAGGTAGTGAAAAAAGGCAAAAATTTCCAAAAAAAAAAAAAAAAAGAATCAGAAGTATTGGTGTGAACAGTCAATTAGAATCTAAAGCTAAACCAATAAAGAGAAACAAATCAGAAAATAAGAAAGCTAGCTAAGCTGTCTAATAACTAACATAGCATCAGCATAGTCCTAGAGCATGCACAGAGTGCATCCCCATTCCTGCTATGAATATCCAGCACTGCGAAAGCTGACACCCTTCTCCCCCACTTACTTTCCTTTGATCATTACTATTACCATTTAGTAATCCATAAGAGGAACCAGGCTCTAATCCTTGGATTTTACAGACCCTAGGGAGAATTTGATGAAGTATTCTGTGAAAAGCTTTTTGGAAAATCCAGTCCAAATCCTCAATAAGCTAGGTGCAGCAACAGAGGGAAATCTGAAGAATTGTAAACTATTTATCAAAAGAAATAAAGCACTTTATCTATTTTAATACTAAAAATAATACTAATGTAATCTACTGACACTGAATCGTTGTAACTGTAATACAGACTGCAGCTTCGTTCTGCTTTTAATCAATCATGTGGTGTATTGGAGAAGGGATCCTTCTACTATGAATAATATCCCCACCACAAAGCAATCTCCTGAGCTGTTTATGATAAAGCCTATACAGTACAGTATATACTCATTGGAATTACACAAATCATGGGAATTATTTTTACATCTTTCCTATGAAATCATACATGTCCTGAATACAGTGTCCTAATACTTAAATAACTTCTCAGAGATTAAATTCAAAATCTTGATATTTGAAATAAATCTTTGTTATGTCCATCTATATCTATGACACCTCCCGTAGTGAATCAATCCTCTCCTTAATGTCTCCTTTTCTCTGCTTTTGGCTTCTTTTTCTGTTTTGTTTTTGTTTTACGACCAGGAATTTTTCCAAATGCCTAATAATAGCAGTGGCATACTTTTAAACATCCTATGTTTTGCACATGCATTCACACATATGTATGCATGCACCTACATATAAAATTTCATTGCTTCATTTCTTGACACCAATAGCAGGTGATGAGACCTTATCTGGGCAGTCTTATAGGCACCATCGTACTTTTCCCAGAGTTTTCTCCATAGTGTATTGGGAATTCCCAGAACATTGTGGGGACACTAGGATGGCAGCCAGCTGTTTTAAAGACAAACAGCAGAAAGTAAATAGCAGAGTCTTGAATAAGCATCAGACATGAGCTTCCAAAGATGCTAAATCTCAGTGCTGTCCAAGTAGTGCCCTGTTCTACTACTGCCATTGTTCATGCTCAGAATGCAAAGTAACTTAAATGCCTTGGCAGAGTAAAATCTCTGTAGTCAGGAGATATATAACAGTCTTGACTTGTCGGTATGAGAAGTTCAACATTTTCAGCTGCTTATTTTGGTATGATGTTAGTCAATATTGCAATCATAACATTTCATCCTGGAAGCAAGTACATCAATAAGCTTCCAAAAACTATTTTCTGTGTGAATGTAGCTAGAGTGAAATAACTTATGTTTGTTTCCAATTTTATCAAAAACATCTGTACCAATCACCTATTTCTTTTACCTGTCGCACTGACCTGTACTATTAATGAAAACAGTGAAGAGGTAAAAATGTTTCAAGTTAGTATGGCCTTTATTTATTTACTAGGACATCCAATTTATGTTCTGTCAGCCAGCTATCTTAAGATCTAACATACAAATCAAACTTTAGATTTGGCAACCTTAGGTAATTACTCAAGGGCAGAACTCGTACCAAAATAGGAAATGAAACAGGCCTATGTTCAGCAAACCTGCTGGCCAAGAACAACAAGGAGCAAATGGTATATTGGTTTCTTCTGGGCTGACACCTTGCTTGGTTAAGAAGAGGGGTATATCAAGCATTACCAGGCTAAGAAATAAGAAACATTTGGAAGAACAACCTTCAGAACACAGCCAAAGAGCCCAAAAACCCCACAGAACCACTCAGAAATTGTGTTTTTCAGTGTTAGGATCAAGAAGGAAATTGTAATAATCATGTGGGAGGGCAAAAAATAAAGTTCCATGCCGGGGGGGGGGGGGAATCCCTTAAAAAAACAAAGAACAAATTTGATTCTTACTGTTTGATTCACTTATGGTAAGTCAGAATTGTTACGATATTTTAAAAACAAAGAAATCTCTAATTTTGTACACAATGGCCAAAATCCTCTTACATATGCAAATAGCAAGATGTTTGGAGGCATAGTGTCCCAAATTAAGAAATCATCAGCTGCATGCAAAGCCATGCACCTCAGTATGAAACTAATAATATCCACAGTGATTTCATAACTTGCGGGAATTTCCTTCCAAAACCTACTCTTTGTTCTGTGCCAGTGTAACTAAATAAGAGGCTTTGGGCCACTGATCAGTAGCCACTGATGCTATTTCACTACTGAAAAATGGTATTGTGTTTTCAGAAACTTCCAGTTATAGACTGTCTTCAATAGCTGAACCCAGTGTGGCTTGTTTAAACAGTTAATACCACAAGAAATATGGTACTGTTTACAGAATGGGGTGGGGGGAGAGGGATTCAACAAATGAACTATACCAAGGTACATTTTTTTCGTACTGGTATTGGGTTGGAAGAGACCATAGGCCATAACTTCCCATAAATTTGAAAATAGAAATCAGGATGTATGGCTCTTGAACAATATCAAACACATGAAATTTACTTTATTAAGACTCAGGACTTCATTACAGAGAAAGCCAGGCCAAATACAGAGAAAAATATAGAAGAATATGCTCATTTTCACATTATACTCCTGACTTAATCTCATATGTACTGTAATATCTAGCAGGCAGTCAATCAATCACAGTTTTAGCAGCAGTAACCACAATGTTGTGGGCGGGTCATCAGGGGGTGTGGAGCGATGTGCCATCAATATGCGGATGACACGCAGCTCTACATCTCCTTTTTTCCAACTGCAGGAGATGCCGTTCTGTCCCTTCAGCGTTGCCTGGGGACTGTATTGGAATGGATGCAGGAGAACGGGCTGAGGCTGAACCCGGACAAGACGGAGGTACTAAGGGTGGGCGCTCCCACAGTTGGGGACTTGGGAAACTCCCTCACTTTTGGGGGTGTGACTCTGCCCGCCAGGGATGGGGTCCGCAGCTTGGGGATCCATCTGGACCCGGCGCTCACTATGGAATCTCAGGTGGCGTCTGTGGTCCGTACCGCTTTTTTCCATCTTAGGCGGATAGCCCAGCTGCGACCCTACCTTGATGTGGGGGCGCTTACTACCTTGGTGCATGCGCTCGTAATCTCAAGATTAGACCACTGTAATGCGCTCTACGTGGGGCTACCTTTGAGGTTGCTGCGGAAACTACAGGTGGTGCAGAATGTTGCGGCCAGATTACTTAGTGGAGTGAGAAGATTCCAACATATCTCGCCCACTCTGGCCGCACTGCATTGGCTGCCCATCCGATTCCGCATCGACTTCAAAGTGTTGATGCTTACCTATAAAGCCCTAAACGGTTTAGGACCTCGATACTTGGTGGAACGCCTTCTCCCACCAAGATCTACCCGTGTCACTCGTGCGAGCCAGGAGGTGAGGCTGAGGAGCCTAACGCCGAGAGAGGCCCGGAAGGAGAAGACCAGAAATCGGGCCTTCTCGGCGGTGGCTCCTCGTCTCTGGAACAACTTACCTCCTGAGATTCGCGTGGCTCCCTCGCTGGACATTTTTAAGAAACAACTAAAAACATTGATGTATAGGCAGGCTTTCCCAACAGAAAACTCCTGACGATTTTTCTTTTCTTATATCTTTCTTTGATTTCTATCTTAGTCTAGGTGCAATGTTTTAAAATTATATTGTTTCTTTTATTGTAAGCCGCCTAGAGTGGGCTAATATGTCCAGATAGGCGGGATAGAAATAAAATAAATAAATAAATAAATAAAATAGGTGCCTCTGACTCATGGTGCCCTATGAATGAGCACTTTCCAAAATGTCATGTCCTCAGCTACCCTATTTATATCTTGCAGATTCAAGCCTGTGGTCTTTTTCAGGGAGTCAGTCCATCTCATATTTGGTCTTCTTTTCCTGCTGCCTTCCACCTTTCTTAGCATTATATTGTCTTTTTCAGACGATCTTGTCATCTCATGATGTACCCAAAGTAGGACAGCCTCAGTTTCAACAGTTTTGACTCCAGAGATAGTTCAGCTTTACCTACTTGTTCATCTTTTTCGTGTCCCAGGGTATTGCAAAGTTCTCCTCCAGCACCATATTTCAAACAAATCATTTTTCCCTGTCACCTTTCTTAACTGTTCAGATTTCACATCCATACAGGGTGATTGAAAAAACAAGGATGTGGATGATCCTGGTCTTGCTCTCCAGTGACACATCCTTATACTTGATTATCTTTTCTAGTTCCTTCATTGTTGCCCTTCCAAGCCCCAGTCTTCTTCTGTTTTCTTGGCTGCAGTCTACATTCGGATTGATGATTGAACCAACTTTATAAAATCTCTATTTATTTCAATTTCTTCACTGTCAACACAGGGAGTTAATATTTCTG
Source organism: Pogona vitticeps (assembly GCF_051106095.1). Lineage (NCBI taxonomy): Eukaryota > Metazoa > Chordata > Lepidosauria > Squamata > Agamidae > Pogona > Pogona vitticeps. The sequence goes on along the minus strand of NC_135785.1, from coordinate 221,517,833 downwards.
TTTATAGCATTACACATTGATTATATTGTTGGTTTAGATTCACATCTATCTATCCATTTCTGGGGATGAATGCATTATGATGATGAGAATGACAACTAATCAAAGTTAAGAAAAGAACAAAATTACTAAAATAATTTTCTGTCATATTCCTATTTTCAGACCCCATTTGTCTGCTTTCTTGTCTGCTGCAAAATAATCTCATTTGTCCTATTTCATGAACATCCAGTTTAAAAGACAGGAATGTGGCAATGTTTTGTATTTACCATACTGAAAGAATTAATAAAATATACTTAAAATATATCTACATTTAAAAAAAAAATTGTTCTGAAATTACTACTTCCAGATATTTTATTCAGTGTATGTCTTAATGTATGTCTTTTCTCACCTCTATAATATATCTATAGAACGGTTATCATACAGTTCTTAAACATAATGTTTCCTAAAATATTAGGTTCTTTAAGAATCTTTCTCTCTCTCTCTCTCTCTCCTAAGAAAATTCCTATTTGAACATGTTAAAAAACAGACAGGATTCCTACATCTTGTTTTTGTGTCAACATCCTATTGTTTAAATATTTGTCAATTAATATAAAATCATTCAATTTATCATCATTTATTTCCCAATATTGCCAGGTCCTTCACAACTTACTGTACTTTTCATCCCCTATTATGGATACTGATAGTGATTATCGAAGTATAAGGAATAAGCAACTTTTAGTCTTCTCTTGTGGTCTAAAAAGTTGTTTTTGTATGAGTTCTTTCATAGAATTACTCTTTCACTTGGAGGGGGTCTTCCTGCTAGGTCTTCCTGCTACCAGGCATACTTTCGTATGCTTTCATTTCCGTTTTTCCTTTCAGGCCTCTGGTGCTGGACTGATTTAAGCTCTACAGACTGTTTCACAAAGTGGGGGGAGGGCAAGGCAACAGACAGTCAACCTCAAAGGTAGGCAACACAATAGTACCTGAAGAAAAATATAAATGATCACCAGTTCTAGGCAGCAGACACCTTACAGTTTTCATTATCAGCATTCACATCACATCCTCAATAGCATAAATTAAATTCTTCATAATCAATCAGCAGGAAATAAAACAATACAGATGAAGAGAATCGTCAAGTAAATTATCACATCAGATTAACATCACCATTCAGCAGACATATATAGGGTGAGACTATTTTATTTTATCAGATTGTCATCAATTATAATTGTCATCATTGTAATCAATATCACAATCATTGAATCATCAAGTGACCCTTTGGGTGCAAGATAGGATACAACAGGCTGGATTAGGAAATTGATGAAGAAGCATGAAGTTTTACTGACTGACATCATACACTGTCTTCTTTTTCCTTCTTCCTCTCTTGGGTCTGGCTAGCCTCCAACAAGTGGGCTGCCTTGCCAAACCCTGTTTTCATCACAGACCATACCCTTTCACCCACATAGAGTCATGAGTCATTATCAGAAATGCAACTAGAATACCCAGTGTCTGACTCTGTCACACAGACACTGTGCAGAGATATTTTTACCGTAACCACACCAGTCCTCGCAGCCATGGCACCAGGCAGTCAAGCGTAAACAGCAGCTAACTCTTTCCTGCAATATCACTCTTAAGTTCCCATCTTCTGTGGTCTTCCTATAACATTTTCAAATTCTCATCCACAGTTTTATCAACATTATGCCTTCATCTGCCAGCAAAGAAAGGAGCATTCTCTCTGTACCTCAAGGCATATTTGCCTTGAGCCAGCTTACTCAGCATCCATCTAACAACCAGAGGTCTTGAAGTAACTCAAACTTTTTAAATTCTAGTTTTCAAAATGGTAGCTGTGTTGGTCTGTGCAAGCACATCCATCAAGAAATAAAACATAAAAAGACAAAAAAAACCCTCACAAACACACAAATAAGAGACAAAAGCTTTGTGACACCTGAAACAGAAAAGGTTTTTTTGAACTTGAGAGTGGGGGGTAACACCAACTGGCTCTGTGAATAGTCTGGTCTTTAGTCTTTAGTCCTAGCTTCCTGCACGAGCCTAAAGGCTCTTTGCCCCCCCCCCCCAGTTCTCTTTACTGAGAGAGGGAAGACGTCTGGCCAATGAGACTGTTTCTTACCACTGAACTTCCCAGCCCACGTCTCCCTGATGACCTTTTCTCCCCTTTCTCAGACTCCTCACCCTTCTTTGGGTCCATTTGGTTCCCTTCCTCCTCTCTTCTAGAAGTCTCCTCTCAACAAGAGTGCTACTCCTGTCCTCTGAAGATGCTGGCCATAGAGACTGGCGAAACATTAGGAAGAACAACCTTCAGAACACAGCAAAAGAGTCAGAAAAACCCACAATAACCATCTCCTCTCATGCTTTGTCCCTTGGCTTCAAGGCAGTCTTCATATCTGTCATGCACCAGGGGTAAAGCAGCTCCCGCTTCTCTCCTAAGAGGTGTTGTCCAATCTCCAAAGCTGAGAGGCCTCTGGTTCCCACTTTCGCAGGAGTAAAAGTGTGGTGTCCCCTCTTTCATTGTCCCACATAAGGGGCCACATAGTAGGCTTGGTGACAGACCAGGCGGTTTATGTGGGCTCTGGGTTGAAGCACTATGACTCTTCAACAGGAACATCTGTCTTCCTGGTCTTCCTTGTGCAGTGCCAATTATCTCACCAAAGTCATCAAAACATCTCTCTGCTCAGAGATTCAAAGTGTTTCTCTGCTCAAAGAATACTCAGTGTTTTCGTTTTCAAGCACTGGAAAAGTCAAAATGCTTACAAATTGCAAAGCAATTTTGAAAGAGTTTACACAAACAGAATTTGAAGCTTTGACACAACAATGCCCAATGCAACTTTAAACTATATCACTATAGGCATCCTTCAGTCTCGAGAGACTATGGTAACATGCTCTGAATCGAGGAGTGTCCTCTCCAGAGCATGAAGCCCGGGTAAGGTAATATGGAGGATAGGCTGTTACCCAAGCAGCAGATCCCCCCTCTCCACATTGCTGAAATGGTCCAATGGAAAGGCAAGAGCCAATACAACTGGTTCCAGCAATGTCGCAGGAGTTGGCAGAACGACACATGCTGCCTTTGGGACTCCAGCTCCGGAACTTTAAACACTAAACAGAATAATTGATAAAAATTTTAAGAGATACTTCAGTCCTATAGATAAAAGCAATGGTGCAACAGTGTTGTCTTCCCCTCCACAAACGCATACAGGGGGAAAATTTCCAAAAGTATGAGCCCTCAGACACTAGATATAAGGGGAATGGAGGAGACTAACTCCTCCCTACCACTTTGATGGCTTGGCTTCCACCCAGCACAGACCATCCACAGGGCAGTACAGTCATAGGCAAGCAGGCAGTCTCCAGAGTAAAAAGGAAAGGAATGGAATACTCTAGTCCCCCCAGTAACAGAGCCATGCCACCAAATATCAACAGTTCTCTCACCCTATCCCAAACTGAGTGCTGTTGCTCTCCTGCCAGTATGAGCAGGCTTTTGTTGCAGTGTTGTTATTCAGCTGGATATGTGACAACTTCAATTGGCACGATGCCATAGGAAGCATTTCTGCATGTGGATTGAATGATTGGGTGAGATGGCAGTGGTGGGTTTCTAACATCCTCCTTTCTGCTTTGTAGCTCGGGGGACATACAACGGGGTAAGTGAGGAAGTGGATGCATTCAAATATGCACACACAAACATTGATTCATTTCAAGTAACCTGTTTTTAAGAGATCTAATTCCTGAGTAACAGGAAGTTTGGCCTTTGTTTGATGGTACATATGATGCCATAGCGATTTTGGCACATTTCTCCTAACCTTGCATGAGGCAGCTGGGATAGAAGGAACAAAACAATTTACATTGGGCATTTAAATTGTATGTCATGTAGAATGCAATGATGTAGTAATTTTGGGAGGTTTCTCACTTCATGCCTGTGCACAGGAAATGAGAAAAGGCATATCTTGGGTTTCCATGAGTCCCAAAGAGAGAATTCCTTCTTCCTATTCTAATTACCATTTCTGTATATTCAGTCATATGCATATTTTCTTTAGAAAGCAAATCTTTAAAGGGAGTCTGTGTTTTGTACAACTGTTTATTCTAGCTTTGGAGTGAATGTATTTATACACAAAGGTTGCCGATAATTTTATTCAACAAGGAAAACCAATTATCTCAGTGAAAAACTGAACATTACTGATATATTGTTCTTGTTTTTAAAAGAAATATACAGTTTCAGTAAGTGCATTTTTACATTTCCAAACAAAACCCGTTGTTAAATTCTCTCCTGTGGATCACATACACATATACTGGTATTTTTAAAAATCAACATCAGTAGGCGGACATCATAAAACTATAGCACCTCCACTTACCTCCGTTTACTGCTGGTAGTGCCAAATCAGTCTTGCCTTGCCTCTTTCCTAGCACATTGTAAGGGAATTCCTCCTAATGTTCAACCAAAATCTCATTTCCTGTAACTTGAATTCATGAGTTTCAAACTGGTCATAGCCTCTGAATCAAAGAAAAACAAATCTGCCCACTGATCTGCATGGCAACTATGCAAATATCTGAAGCTTGCTATCATATCACTTCTTAGTAATTTGTTCAGACTAAGCATCAGAACCATATTTACTTGGAAGCAAAATTCTGGCCTGGGTAATAATTATACAGTATTGGATTACTAAAATGTTACAAAAAAGTCAAGCATTCACATTCTGGTAGAGCTCTTCATCGGTTGAAGTTCAAAGGTTTTTGTAACTTTTTATTGGTTTACTAAAGGTTTTTATTCACTCCAAAATCTGCTGCTATGGATGGATCACATGTCTATTTGGGATACTGAACTTTAGGACTAATTCCAAGAAAACGTGTGTATGATTGGGATGTAGCTATTGTATCATCTATCATAGTGACTTTCAATCTTTTGTCCTCAAGATTTTTTGGACTTCAAGCTTCTGGGAGTTGAGATCCAGAACATCTAAAGGACAAAAGGCTGAGAACCACTTGTCTAGAATGGGTCCCCTAGCCCCCTTCAGAGCTTTTATTAAGGGAAAGGAAGCCTATAAATAAAACAAATAAACAAAATAAATAGAATGGAGAAATCAGCACCCTCTATGGATATTTTGAACTGATCCATAACAATGGGCCACACTACTTAGGGTTGGTGGGAGTCATAGTTTAAAGTGATTAAAAATAAATTATCCTTGACAAGGATTGATGGGAACTGTACTCTAAAACAGTTAAATGGTTCTACAGTGCATACACCTGCTCAACAAAGAATGACTTTGTCTCAGTATCATGAAACTCAGATCTCCTTGCCCACCCAAGATGTTGGTAACAATCTCCATACGTTTGCTAAAGGCATTTTTGTTCCAATAGAAGGTTTCTGTGATTACCATTTAAAGTTTCACTAGTTCTTATTCTCCCAGATTAAGTGCTGCCCACATTAATTTCTGTGGCTTTTGCGAGCTTTAATGCATGACCTGTTCTCCACTAGCTAACCTGTGTTCTCTGTTTTCTTACAAATGCCTACATTCCGATCTTTGCTTAAAGCCTAGGGAAGTGAACAATGCCTGATCACCAGAGTGCACAGTTTTTACAGCCCCTCCCCCACCTAATTTGCTTTAGTCCTTGGAGCCCAATTCCTGTATTACAATTGTTTTGAGGAAATCAGTTTGCATCCACATCTCTATTTATTTGCTAATGGTGTTTTTGAAACTTGTGTCTGTGAATCAATTGCCACAGTAAAAGCCTAGGTATTTTGACAGAAAGTATTGAACTGTAAGCTCTTCGAAGATAATAAATGTTATCTCATTTTGAATTTTATTGACCATGTTCAGTTGAATAAAAATCCCACCAGGTCTGGAAAAACAGCATCTATCTATTACATTGCAAGTTCCCTGGTAGACTCAATCATTAATAAAGGAATTCACACAAACGCCAATGGCTTGACACTTTGACTGTACTGGGGCAGGAGCAAGCAGCTGAATGATTTGTTTTGTTTTGCAAGTTGGATGGCTTTTTCCAGGTGCACATAATACAGCTTTTAGCATGAAATTCAGCTATATCTCACATCATACTCCACCCCAATTTTTCAGATAAATGGCACTAAAAGAAATAAGAAAAATTAAACACATTGGATGAAATATTGTTGCTTAGCATAGTAAATCTACTAGAGTAGGCCCACTGAATCAGTGGGGATCTGATAAGTCAACTCTTCTGTAAGTTTGGTTGATTCAAATGGGCCTAGTCTAGTCATGACTTAATTTAGTACAGTAGGTTGCAACTATTTATTTATCCATTTAAAACATTTTTACTCCACCATTCTTCTTAAAAAGCATCCAAGGTGGCTTACATCATTAAAAGGAAATATGTAAAAGCTAAAAACAGTCAATATACTTTAATTTTTTTAAATAACTAAACAAATATATTTAAAATGGTAAACAAAATCAAAACCAAGAACACGTTTAAAAGCAACAAGGCACAACAGTCCATCTAAAAACCCCTCTCGGGCAGCAAGTCACTAAGGGAAAGACTGCCTGAAAGAAAGATCTTTGCTTGCAGGACAGCAAAGATAGGGCCACTCTGAACTCCCATGGGAGAGAATTCCAGAGTTTGGGAGCGATGGCAGAGAAGGCCCATCCTGTGTCCCTACCAAATGCACTGGTGAAAGTGGTGGGGCTGAGAAAAAAGGCTTCCCCTGATGATCTTAAAACCTGGGCAGACTCATAAAGGCAGGTGCACTCCTTGAGATAGCTTGGACCCAAGCTGTTTAGGGCTTTATAAATTAAAACCAGCACTTTGAATTGTGCACCCAGAAACAGATTGGCAGCCAATGGAGCTGCTGTAATAGGGGGTTATGGGATCCCTGTAACCGGCCCAAGTTAACAATCTAGCTGCAGCATGTTGGACTTGCTGAAGCTTCCAAACACTTTTCACTGCTTCATGTAGAGCATGTTACAGTAATCCAGCTGGGATGTAACTAAGGCATGTGTCACCACTGTGGCCAAATCACACCTCTCCAGGAATGAGCAAAGCTGGTACGCATTCTAGTTTTAACTGTGCAAATGCACTTCTGGCCACTGCCAAAACCTGGACATGGAGGCTCATAGGAATCCAGGAGCACATCCAGACTGCACACCTGTGTTTTGAGAGGGAACTCTCACAGGCTCCATCCTTATTCCCTGGTTTGTCTTTCAACTGAGCAAAAGCACCCCTGCCTTGTCTGGATTATGTTTCAGTTTATTCACCCTCATCCAGGCCATTACTGACTGAAGTAGGGCCAAACAGCTTCCTCGGATTAAGATTTATAGGAGAGGTAGAGTTAGGTGTCATCTACATACTGGTGACACCAAACCCCAAAACACCAGGCAACTTCTCCCAGCACATTTGAGTTAGTTGGACATACAGAAAAGTTGACAAATCAAACCCCTAATGATTCAGTGGGCCTACTCTAGTGTATTTTACTATGCTTAAGCAACAGGATTTCAGCCACATCTAACCCTAAGAGGAAAAATTAAGTCTCCTGCATGTTCGGCAAGCCATCTGTTGTACCACAATGAGATAGACTTATCAGATACACTTATCAGTTATTAACTATCTTTGAGATACAGTGATAACAGATATAGGTTTGAGATGTCAGTATACAGATAGATAGCACAGACCTTAAAAGCTCAGAACATAATGGATTCCATTTCTCCATATGATACCCGAATGTAAGGATGGGCAGCTGCTGGAACGTCTGGGGGTAGCAGCTGCCCCATATTCCATCTTGGCCCATTCCTCAACCCATCAATAGTCACTTCCGTTTTTCAGACTAGGATATTTAAAAGTATGATGAGTACAAAATCATCTTAAAATGGACAGCAGTGGTTCTAGAATCTTCTGGAGTTGCAGGCCCATAAGCTAAACGTCTTCTTTGTTTGGCAATTGGGACTCAGAAAGCTCTGCAGGCCTCGGCATACAACATGCTTTTTCCACTCCCTGCCTTTATATTCAGAGACCCTTGTTTAGTGCTAGAGCTGGCTGAACAGCACAGTGGTCTGCAGAGGCAGAGGCTGGGGTTTTGGTACCCCACTGTGCCTCTTGTGAGTACAGCCAGCTTGTGTGACCTTGAGGGAGCTGCACAGTCCCAGGATGCCCCCTGAAGAAGGGAATGGTGAACCACTCCTGAGTACTTGGAAGATCCTGAAAAGGGTCATCATGAGTCCAATTATATTGATGGCACATTGTTGTTGTTTAGTGCTACACTAAACATAAGAGACAGCCTTTTCTGTATGACAGATTGATCACAACATACTCTTCCAAAGTGTGCACACCAAAGGCACCAATGTGACTTCAGTCTGCTATCAAGAGCACACCTTTTTATTTCTCTAGGCTTTCTGCCAGCATAATGCTGGTGATATGAGTTTCAGTGGCAAATTGTTGAAACTTCAGACGGCAGAGCAGGCATTTTCTATTGCACACTGAGTCACACAATTAATATGTTATATTCACATCATATGACTATTAGATTCCTGATAATACAAATCTGAAATTTGTGAACTGATTCCATCAAAATGTATTATGTTTAAGGTAATACAAGGTAGTCTGCTTTCTGTGAAAGTTCTTTTTGCCCTGTCTTCACTGTGACAGCTTGTTCAAATATGCAAGCAACCTCATTAAAATCCAGTGTTGATGATGTATGTCTGTGGAACAGTCTACTTTGATAGCATACCCCCTGGTGCACTCACTTCATAAATACAACTCATGCTATAGTAGGTCTTAGATTCAAGCTGTATGGTGTGCTTGACCTATGTTTTTCTGGGTCATCTCATCATTTCCGTCTGATACAGTAGTACAAGTGAACCTGTTTAGCATTCCAAACATTTATTTTATTTACTTGTGAAGCACTCCACTGCACCAGAGGAATGCGATAAAACAGATTGTCTTTCATTGACAGCTACTGCTGTGGAGTACAAATATCATCTTAACTTAGGTCTTTTTATACTGCAAGCATTTTTATGAAATAAGATAAAATGTTCTACTCATACTAGTGTATTCTTCTGAGATATGTGTAAAGGCATGTATTTATTTAGCATCTTGTTTGACCTTGCAGAGGAGTGTTTTGTTCACACTATTGGGTTCTAATTGTCTTTTCAAATTTATCTAACATAACACATACAGTATTGTAGCTCTGTAATTCTTGATCCAGTTGGAAAAACAGGACTAATTTGGGTTGTTGTGGGTTTTTCGGGCTCTTTGGCCGTATTCTGAAGGTTGTTCTTCCTGACGTTTCGAAATGTCAGGAAGAACAACCTTCATAACACGGCCAAAGAGCCAGAAAAACCCACAACAACCATTAGATCCTGGCCGTGAAAGCCTTCGCAAATACAAGGACATATTTCTTCTTTAATAAAGTATGCTTAATAACAAAATCATTAAAGCAATAATAAGAATTGATTGAATCTACCTGTTTTCACAGGTGGATGGAGATTGGAGTGTTCTAAGTGCTCAGTTTGAGCATACATTTCTTATTTGTTCAGCCTTAAATGTCCAAGTTGTTGTTATACAGCCATATTCATTTTCCACTGTAACATTCTTTAAAACCACAAATGATTGTGATCATCAGATTATTTTTTGTGCATCTCTGCAAATCTTTGGTTCATAGGGTGTTTTTTTTTCCAAGCTTGAAGACTGGGATTTTTTAATGGTTAATGTAAACTCAGACTCAACAATTGAACTGAGATCTTTTTGTCAAAAACTGGAGGTAAGGCCAGAGACAAGAGTGAAAACATTCCCTCCTGAAGGAAGACATAAATATAGTATATGCTTAAAGCAGTAATCAATAGATTTATAAACCACACTTGCTACTCCATTCATATTCAAGCTAGTTGCATGCCTTGTGGGTGGGGAGTGGTAATTCTGGGTCCTCTAGTTTTTACATTCTCCCATCTGTCATGCCTTGGGTACATTGCATTTGCTGGCTTCCATTTGCACATGCATCATTTGCAAATTGTTTGAGTTAAATTAATAGCATGTGATCCTGTAACTATACTTTGCCTCCTCATACATCAGATGACATTTGATCTTTTATTCTTCTCCTCACAAAAATCTCTATACATGGAAAACTAGATGTAAGGAGAAAGGGTCTAGCACCAGGGCCCCTCATGATTCTTGAAAATGCTACACAGTAGTCAAGGACCCCAGAGCAGAGTTGATTATCAGTGAGCAGAACCCTTTTGTCTGTAGAAAGCATGCCTCCTCGTTGCCTAAGCAATTAAGACAATGCTCCATCCACATCTTTTGCAAATTCATACCACATTCATATTTACTAGTAAATTCTTTGCAAATGCTGACTTAGATCCAGTTAAGGAATTACTGTCCCATTGCCCACCCAACCCAAAATAATGAGAGAAGACAGTAATATGGGTTAAAACTAGGACCACAACTTTATGAACTATTTAACTTTTAACTACCCCTTTTAACAAGGGGACCAGCCGTAGAGCTAACAGGTCTGAAACCCTCATCATTCTTGACCAACCGGTCCAGACCTTTGCCCCTGGGAGTTCGTACCCCAGCACAATTGTCCAGCACCCTCTCAGCCAGGGGCTGACCTCTACGGGAGTCTCTAGACTCCAAGTGCCCAGCATCCCCTGGGGGTCTCCCTGTTTTCTCTCCCCTCAGCCAAACCTCTGTAAATGCACTTCTGAGAGGAGGGATCTCTTGCACTCTCTAGGTACCCAACCTGGAACTACCTGAATCTACCCTGTTTAGCACTACAGTGATGCCTCGCAAGATGAAAATAATTCGTTCTGTGAGTCATTTTGTATTGTGAAAATTTCATCCTGCGAAGCGCAGTTTCCCATAGGAATGCATTGAAATTTAATTAATGCGTTCCTATTCGTCTTGCGAATCATGCCCATAGAAAAATTTGTCTAGCGAGTCACCAAAAAATCGCAAAACAATTTTGTCTTGCAATCTTTTCATTTTGAGAGGCATTCGCCTTGCGAGGCATCACTGTACCTGTCATTGTAACCATACTGCCAGTGACCTATTTAGCTCCGTGTGATCCCTGGGAATAAGAATAGGATGGGTGAAAAACCACCAGCAGCCTAGAACCAATTTGGTGCAGGTCAAAAATTCCCATCCGTGAAGTGACCAGCTACTCTCATTCTTACCCTGGGTGGCAGGGAAGATGATGGAGCAGGGCACTAGACCCGTTTTAAAAGCTCACATTGAGTCAGGCCTGCCTGTCACTCTTCAATTGGGCAAGCAAAGAGTCCCCACCCAGGCAGCTCTGCACCTTTACAGAGTGCCATTTATTTTGTTTACAGTGGTGGATTCCCTCATATTTGAGATTTTTTTTTCATTTTATTGTACATATTATTACAGTTTTGTCTCACCATTCCACTAAATATAGCACTTGGGGCAATTAGCAAACATAACTAAAAACCTATTAAACAATAACATCAATGCATATTTAAACATTTCATAAAGTGGTACCAGAAATATAGAAAACAAGGAAAGTAGTCCAGGATCAAGAAAAGTTGGACAATGTTCCTATTTCAGTTTGGCACCACAGTGAATAATGGTTGCATAATTCAGTGTTCATAATGTATAGTTGCTAAGAAGTAGATAGAATATGGCAGCACATAATAAATTAGTTATTGCATAGCTTTAAAGCTTGTTTCTTCCCATGCTTTCAGCACTCTCAAAAATACAGCTTAATAACTAACTTCTGTCAATAGGCTGCTCACTCTTTTAAAAACTATTTTGAAGCACTTTTTGAACATTATATATTTTAAACTATTTCTATTAAATAGTTTTAATAATATCAGGCTGATACTTGTAGCATAAGATGACTGTCCTCCTGTAGCTATTGATTGCTCCCTCCTTCATTCTCATATTTAAACTGATTTAATTTAAGATTTATCATTTTGGAAATGTCATACTTCGAAAGCTGATTCGCATTGTGTGTGTAAGGGAATGTTTGAAATCATTTGCTTATATTTTTGACACAATATACAGGATGCATAAGTGCTGAACTATTTCAGTGCTGATTCAATAGACTGTGTTTTTCTCCTTCAGAGTTTTTCAAAATGTAATTTAAAAACAAAACAAAAAGTCAATTGATTTATCAATAACATCCCAAATAAATTCTCTGGATCTCATTATGTTCAGTCAGCTAAACAAGAAAGAATCCATTTATCCCGCATCATGACTGTGCATAAGGTGATGAGTGTGAGCTACATCATTAAGTGCAGAAGTCAGTGGATTTGAACTATGATATCCCCATTCCAATTGATAAGATTTTATTTTCTTCAGATAAGAAAATATTACAGGCAGAGTGATTTTTTGTTATCATTATTATCCACTATAGTGACTAAACAGTCTGGAAGATAGTTATGTGCCTAAGACTGCTCTGTGAGTTTCATAACTAAGTAATAATTTGAATCTGGATTTCACATCTTAAGACCAAAGCTTTAGCCTTTGACCCTGAGATTCAATTTAAATTTAGCAACAACTGCACCAAAACCATTTCCCTATCTAAATAGTTAAAGGTAAAGGTTCCCCTCTTCATGGATTGCTGCCTTGTTGTGGTGAAGGGGCTTGAGTAACTGAGAGAAGCTATGGGCTATGCCTTGCAGGGATACCCAAGGTGGACAGGTCATAGTAGAGAGTTCCGACTAAATGCAATCCACCTGGAGTAGTAATTGGCAAGACTCCCCAATATCTTTACCAAGAATACCCCATGAACAGAAACAAAAAGCTAAAAAATATGACACTGGAAGATGGGCCCCTCAAGTTGGAAGGCATCCAACATGCTACTGAGGAAGAGCGGAGGACAAGTACAAGTAGCTCCAGAATTAATGAAGTGGTTGGGCCAAAGCCGAAAGGACACTCAGCTGCGGACGTGCCTGGAAGTGAAAGGAAAGTCCGATGCTGCAAAGAAAAATACTGCGTAGGAACCTGGAATGTGAGATCTATGAACCTTGGTAAGTTGGATGTGGTCAAACAGGAGATGGCAAGAATAAACATTGACATCCTGGGCATCACTGAACTAAAATGGACAGGAATGGGTGAATTCAATTCAGACGATTATCATATCTACTATTGCAGGCAAGAATCATGTAGAAGGAATGGAATAGCCCTCATAGTCAACAAAAGAGTGGGAAAAGCTGTAATGGGATACAATCTCAAAAATGATAGAATTATTTCAATACGAATCCAAGGCAGACCTTTCAACATCACAATAATCCAAGTTTATGCACCAACCAGCATTGCTGAAGAGACTGAAATTGAGCAATTTTATGAAGACTTACAACACCTTCTAGAACTGACACCAAAGAAATATGTTCTTCTCATTGTAGGGGATTGTAATGCTAAAGTAGGAAGTCAAGAGATAAAAGGAACAACAGGAAAGTTGGCCTTGGAGTTAAAAATGAAGCAAGGCAAAGGCTAATAGAGTTTGGTCAAGAGAACAAGCTGATCATCACAAACACTCTCTTCCAACACCACAAGAGGTGACTCTACAATCACCAAATGGACAATACCGAAATCAGATTGATTATATTCTCTGCAGTCAAAGATGGAGAAGCTCTATACAGTTCGCAAAAACAAGATGTGGAGCTGATTGTGGCTCAGATCAGTGCTTACTTTGACAGTGCCAAAGAATGCTCCAACTACCATACAATTGCACTCATTTCACACACTAGCAAGGTTATGCTCAAAATCCTACAAGGTAGGCTTCAGCAGTATGTGGACCGAGAACTCCAAGAAGTACAAGCTGGATTTCAAAGAGGCAGAGGAACTAGAGACCAAATTGGTAACATGCACTGGATTATGGAGAAAGTCAGAGAGTTCCAGAAAAACATCTACTTCTGCTTCATTGACTATGCAAAAGCCTTTGACTGTGTGGACCACAGCAGACTGTGTCAAGTTCTTAAAGAAATGGGAGTGCCTGACCACCTTATCTATTACCTGAGAAATCTATATGTGGGACAGTTAGAACTGGATATAAAACAACTCATTGGTTCAAAATTGGGAAAGGAGTACAACAAGGCTGCATATTGTCTTCCTGCTTATTTAACTTATAGGCAGAATACATAATGTGAAGGGCAGGACTGGATGAATCCCAAGCCATAATTAAGATTGCCGGAAGAAATATCAACAACCTCAGATATGCAGATGATACCACTTTCATGGCAGAAAGTGAGAAGGAAATAAATAAACCTCTTAATGAGAGTGAAAGAGAAGAACGCAAAAAAATGGTCTGAAGCTCAACATCAAAATGAATTTGACCAAACTCCAGAAGGCAGTGGAAGAGAGTAGGGCTTGGCATGCTCTGGTCCATGGGGTCACAAAGAGTCAGACACGACTTAACAACTAAAGAACAACAACAAATTGATGGTGGATGGTTCATTTTTCTGGGACAGTGCTATTCAGCCTGTTCATTAAAGGGTTCCACTTCCACAAAAACAATAGGGGTCTGCTACCTGGATATGCTCAAACTAAGTTTTAATGTAATAGGCCTCACAGATTTATCCAAAGTGTAGGCCTCACATATTCTGACATAGTTTAGTCAAAAGGGAAAATATTCATGGATACTGTAGTATAGAGGTTCTTTTGTAACTTCATCTTATGCCCACTCAACTTTGATCTAGCAGATGATTCAATTCAGGAATTTAGGCAGAAACAAGGAGATGATAGTCGAAACATGAAACCCAGCAGGGGAGCCCAGGAAGGGCACATAAACATACAAATAGATAAGGGGAAGATGGATACAGTACACTTTCCTCCAGACACTGAGGTGCATCCCTGTTACTGGTCACCTTCTATGCATATCTATAGGTAACCAATACTTTAGTGAATCTTAGTAGTATCATTATCCAATAAGGGACAGGATCCTGATTTTGGGTAAAGTTGACCGATAGAATTGTAGAACTTTGTGGCTCTTTGTCTGTAATATTATTAAACATCTGTAAACTGTATTTTCAGCTCTTAAAAGCAGACTTCTTTGCTTTTAAGAGAAGTCCCAGCTGATTTTGCTGTTAATCAGTAAAATATAGACTTTGTTTCAGCTGGTTGAGTCATGCCTGGTTCCTTGCCAGAGAAAATTGGGAAACAGGTTTTGACCTGTAACAAGTCCATGGTATGGTGAGGGTGCCTTACCCTACTAATCAACAAGCCCTAAAGAATCAAGCTCATACGTTGGGAGTGGCTCCATATTTTTCAGTAGCTGCACAAGCCCCTTTAGTGGCAAGGAACGTATTTTAATAACTTAGCCTAGTAAGCTATTTGTGAGCTTACCTGGAGAGCTTACTTCAATGATCCACACACTACTAGCCTCCTGCTTAGATTACTGCAATATATGGATGTTATTATTACATCACTCTAGCATCAATTGTTCACTGGAAAATTTTCACTAGTTTCCAATGCTTTTCAAAATGTTGTTTTTCACCTACAAAGCTATTAACAACGTGGGGCCACAGTATCTCAAGGAGCATCTCCTTCCATATATTCCTCTTCATGCTCTGAGATCAAAATCAGGGGCCTTGCTTTACATGTCTCAACCTATGGAGTTGAGTTAAGTGGCCACTTGTGAATGCTTCTGCTTAGTGGTCTTCCCAGATAATATAATACCTTCTCCTTAAATGTGCATTGGGCACCTGTCTTCTAAACCTGAGGCAGAGACCTTTGTGCAGCTAGATCTTTCTTTTTTTAATCAAATCAACTGATACAGTAGAAGCGCCTGGCTACAGTAGTGACTGTATGTGGGCCAGTAGATGGTGACTTAATCTGATTACGGCATGGATAATGGCTGCTGGTTTCAAGTGGTTTCTGTACTACTTTTGATGTTGATCTTAGGTTGTGAATTTTATTTTACGTTTATTTGTTTGACTTATATTTTTTGCAAGGGGTTCTTATGTGAGGAGACAGAAGGTTCCACTTACTTGGTAATAAAGCTGTAATCAGCTCCTACTTTCTCTCTATGACAACCACATGCTGTTATGGGAAATATAGTTCCTTCCTTCTATCTGGGGGACTCAGTAAATAAGAACTTAAGCTCTGAAGGCTTGCCTCTTCTTTCCTCAAATGAAGAAATCTCTGGTAAGTATGCAGAGCATAAAAAGCACCAGAAAGGTCTAATTTTACCCGAAGAAGAATTAAGCCGTACTATATTTTAACAAAGAAAAAATGAGTACAGCACATTATTTAAGAACAAACTCAAGAAAGAGAATGAGAAGACACTATACTAAGGTAGAAAAATAATACCGGGTTTTTCCCTAGGCACAGCTTAATTAAATAAACTATATGGCAGCATTTCTGAACAATTGTCATGACAGTAAGGCAAAACAGATGAACCTCATACCTATCTAGACTAAAATGGGCAACATGTGGTTTGTGAGCTACGTGAAGCCCTAGAGACACAAATGTGCCCCCCATATCTTCAATATATTTAATTTTTTTTAATGATTCAAAAGGTCCCTTTGTACCCTCTAGAACATCTGCTGGTGCCCACACACCATACATTTTTTAATTTTATTTTTTGTCACTGGAAGCACAAGAATTTTTTTTCAGTAAAAAGGTACCAGTTTTTATAAGGACCATTTTTTTTGTGGATGGGTGATGGACACAGGACTGGTTGCAGCTGTCAAAGGTGTAGGGATAGATGTGTATAGCTATAAGACCACTAAACATTGCCCATCACTTCTATGATCATGTCAGAAGCAATCCAATAGTGCTTCTAGATTGGAATGATCAGCCAACAGGGTGTCATCATTGCTCAAAAGATGCTCAAATATGTTCATAGTCTTCACATTCTTTTATGTCTCTCTTTCCACCAGATGGTCTGTTGATTACTCTTTGTTCTTTGCCAGCCTTTGTCCTAGCACAGGCTCACCTCTCTCAGGATCTTCACCATTCCATAGCTAGAATCAGGACAGGAAGAAATCTTCCCAGCCTTCCAGTCTAAAGATCTCTAAATGAGCCTGATTCACCTATACCCATGAGTCAGCATCACCAATGTCACTGACTAGTCTTTCCTTTCATGGTGCCAGCTTGTGTCATGGACATTGCCATGACAGTTGCACTGACAAAAATAGTTACAAATCATTACATAAATTGTTTTGACATTTACTGAATGAATTAATAATTAATAAAGAATTATTATGAAATCTAGGAAACCTGCACAGAACAACAACTAATTTATCATCATTCTTTGTGATGTTGTTGAATAAGGTACTGTAGTGCCACCATATAAAGTACTACAAATTTGTTTTGTGGCATGACAGAAGTTTGAAACTCTCATGTTAGAATTGGCATTAGAAGAATCTTGAAAGAAAACTAAGCTCAATATATTTCTACTTGGGTGTATGTAAATTAGAAAGACTGAACATGACTAATTGCCAAGGCACACTTGATTATTAGCCCCATTAATTTCAAAGAAATATAAACCTGATTTCAAATGTGTCTTTCTAAGTTATCATTTGATATTTATTACATTTAAAAAAATCAAATTTCAGAAACTAGTGTGCTTCTGTTCCCCTGAATAAAAATTTATAGTAAAGAATACAAGAGTCTGGAAATCTAAGCTCTGCCTCTTCATTATGATTACTTATTTTTCTGCAAATAATAATAATAATGCTTTAATAGCTTCAAAAATGCAAAGAATCGGGGAGAAAGAAAATAACTTTGTATCTGTCTGCTTGAGAAGATTCACCTCCCCAGTCTCAGGGCAGTAACACCTTGACTAAAACTGTGGGAACAACCTCGGCACTTGATAGCTGTGCCACTGTCCTATGATTAATGATTTTTCCTTTCTGAGAAACTGTTGAACTACAGGTTTCTTGGACACCAAAGCTGTCAGAAAACAACTGCTAAAATGATAAAGCATTCTCTCAGAACAAATCAGAACAGATCGAATAAGGAGAGGTTTGTTGTTTCATTTCCATCAGTTATTAATCAATCCATACTTCCCTGAAGTCTTCACTTTGCACTGACATTTTCAACCATTAAAGCCCGAGTTGTATGAAATAAATAATATAATCAGATATCTGCTAGCTAACCTAGCTTAAAATTTAAAACGTATTATGGAGCTAAGACGACTTTCACAAAGGCCCATTTAGCAAAACCATGACATTATCTCTATCCAAGTCCTCTTTGATTAATAGAACCCATTAATAGAACAACAGATGTATTGTGGTGTAACCTTTCATGGGCAGGAGCGCACTTTATCAAATGCACAAAGTAAGTTCTAATTCATGAAATCTTACGTCATTATAAATTGGCGAGTCTCTGAGGTGTCACAGACTTTTGCTGCTTTGCTGCAACAAACTAACATTGTTATTTGAATGTATAAATATTTGTCATTTAAAGAAACCTGTGCAAAGTGCTGCTAGTGTAAAAATCAGATTTCCATCGAACCCTACTAAGAATGTGTTGAGGGGTGGAAAGAATGTGAAGAATATGCTAAAAACTGAGGCAATTTAAGTATGCAATTGAACTTAATTTTTTTGTAAAGATGTTAATAGATAAGGATGAGTCATAATATGATCCAATGCCATTTTCTCCATAGTTTCAATGCTGGAAGCAAAAGAACCAGCAACTGAAGACAACATCTTCATTGCTTCATTTTAAGAACAGTAAGAGACTTAGAAATGCAATATGAAATACAGTATATTCTTCAAAGTACAACTGCATGGACAATGTCCCCTGCAAGCTAGCTGTGATATCAGCCAAACTTGTGCAATCCTCTTCTCACCTCTTTGAAATATACATTTTGTTAGGATGAAATATTTACAACCATTTGACAAAAACAGGAACTATTTCTTGACATTTCAAAGGCTAAACCATACATCACACATTGCAGATAACATGTCATTCTACCTGAAATCATGCTTGTGTTCCAGAGCTGTAATTCTGGCAGATCTTTTTGTTTGAGAAATCAGACTGGCAAATGAAGTTTGTGCTTTCATCCAGAAGACCAAAGTAAAGCAAAGTACAGAAGGTGTGAAAAACTCCTGCTGTGACAATCAGATGCTTTCGTACCATAAGGAATCCCCCTTTTAAATGATGTACTCTATTTTACAGTTTGATCCCAGGTTCCATAATAGAATTCTATTCCTGAAGTCAACAGGTGTATTGTATCTAATCAGAGCAAGTAGTTCAAGCCCTGTGGAGTCATATCTACTTCCCCAAGTCCTCCCCCCACCCCAACCTCTGTATTTATCAGCCTACGGGAAGCACAATCTGCCTAACAAACTGTGAGATGTAGTTTATCATCAAAGTGGGCTTCCCTAAAAGAACTGCTAAAAAGATGTTGGTTTGAACTCTACAATTTTGCTAGCATCTCTACAGTAAGAAGAAAAAGAATGAGGATAGAATGATTTGCCAACAGCTATTGGTATGGACTACATTTAGCACTCTAAGTATTTCTGTATTTTGTTTTACAAGATCCTGTAAACACATGTGCTGAATACTGTGAGCTGTTCTTCCCCTTTTACTTGCATTTCCTCTGCAGATCCTGTAACTGATGGCAAGGTAGAAGCATTACGTAGAGTACTTTCAAAAGGTGATGCTTTGAGTATGGAATATGTCGATAGGGGTTTAAGGGACGTGGTGGCGCTGCAGGTTAAACTGGGAAGCCTCTGTGCTGCAAGGTCAGAAGACCTGCAATTGTAAGATTGAATCCACATGACAGAGTGAGCCCCCGTTGCTTGTTCCAGCTCCCACCAACCTAGCGGTTCAAAAGCATGCAAAATTCAAAATGCAAGTAGATAAATAGGTACCAAAGCAAAAGCAAAGCAAAGTATGCTGCTTATATACCACGCCGTAGTGCTTCAAGCACTCAATAGGTGGTTTACAAGTTAACTATGTAAGCTACACATTGTCGCCCCCCCCCAGCAAGCTGGGTACTCATTTTACTGACCTCGGAAGGATAAAAGGCTGAGTCAACCTTGAGCGGGCTACCTGGGATTGAACCCCAGGTCCTGAGCACAGTTTTGGCTGCAGTACACCAGTTTAACCACTGCGCCACGAGGCTCCTACCACCATGGTGGGAAGGTAACAGCATTCCGTGTCTAGTCTCACTGGCCACGTGACCACAGAAGATTGTCTTTGGACACATGCTAGCTCTATGGGTTGGAAACAGTGATGAGCACCACCCCCTAGAGTTGGACACAACTGGACAAATTGTCAAGGGGAACCTTTGTTGTTGTTTTGTTGTTTAGTTGTGTCTCACTCTTTGTGACCCCATGGACCAGAGCACGCCAGGCCCTCCTGTCTTCCACTGCCTCCTAGAGTTTGGTCAAATTCATGTTGGTGGCTTCAGTGACACTGTCCAATCATCTCATCCTCTGTCACCCCCTTCTCCTCTTGTCTTCACACTTTCCCAACATCAGGGTCTTTTCCGGAGAGTCTTCTCTTCTCATGAGATGGCCAAAGTATGGGAACCTCAGCTTCAGGATCTGTCCTTCCAGTGAGCACTCAGGGTTGATTTCCTTTAGAATGGATAGGTTTGTTCTCCTTGCAGTCCAGGGGGACTCTCAAGGGTCTCCTCCTGCACCACAATTCAAAGGCATCAATTCTTCGGTGTTCAGCTTTATTTATGGTACAGCTCTCACTTCCATACATCACTACTGGAAAAATCATAGCTTTGACTATGCGGACTTTTGTCGGCAAGGTGATGTCTCTGCTTTTTAAGATGCTGTCGAGGTTTCTCATCGCATTCCTCCCAAGAAGCAGGCCTCTTTTAATTTCGTGGCTGCTGTAACCATCTGCAGTGATCATGGAGCCCAGGAAGGTAAAATCTGTCATTGCCTCCATCTCTTCCCCTTCTATTTGCCAGGAGGTGATGGGACCAGTGGCCATGATCTTGGTTTTTTTATGTTGAGCTTCAGACCGTTTTTTGCACTCTCCTCTTTTACCCTCATTAGGAGGTTCGTTAATTCCTTCTCACTTTCTGTCATCAGAGTGGTATCATCTGCATATCAGAGGTTGTTGATATTTCTTCCGGCAATCTTAATTGCGGCTTGGGATACCTCAATGCCAGCCTTTCGCATGATGTATTCTGCATATAAGTTAAATAAGGCGGGGGACAATATACAGCCTTGTCGTACTGCTTTCCCAATTTTGAACCAATGAGTTGTTCCATATCCATTTCTAACTGTTGCTTCCTGTCCCACGTATTGGTTTCCCAGGAGATATATAAGGTGGTCAGGCACTCCCAATTCTTTAAGAAGTTGCCATAGTTTGCTGTGGTCCACACAGTCAAAGGCTTTTGCATAGTCAATGAAGCAGAAGTAGATGTTTTTCTGGAACTTTCTGGCCTTCTCCATAATCCAGCGCATGTTAGCAATTTGTTGCAGGCTGTTTTCTGAATAGAAATGCTCAGGTCCTTTGAATGCTTTGTTATAAATACCTTATTTGACCTTGATCAAATCACAAGATTTCTCTCTGTTCTTGATTTGTGTGAACTCTTTATCTTTCAAATGATATGATAGGTATAAAAGGTTTAAAGAGTGCAAAGAATTTCAAATATGCAAAACAGTAGTCATGAAAACCTTTTTTGAAAAATCCAACTAACAGTTTGTGACTTTTATTTAAACAGTGAAATTGAACATTTAAATATAATTTCATAGTAGACAAGGGGTAAAGTTCGTGTGGAAGCATAAAAAATATAGTTCATAACCTTTTTGATAGCCAACTCCCCACTGATATAATATCATCCAATATTTATATCTAAAATGGCAATAGATTTCATATAAATTTAGGCAACCAGTTTTAATTGGGCTGTGTTAACAACAAGAAGAGGAGGAACCCTCTGGGGCAAAGCTGAAAGATGATATGTCAGTGAAAGAGCTTCATCCTGGCATACAACATAGTTTCTCCTCGAGGGCAGTAATTTGAAGTAATGAGTAGTCCTTGTTGAATGACCTTCTGCATCTGTTGCACTGCCTGTCCAATGTGTAACTCACTTTCCATCAACTGCAGTTTTAGTACAATTAACTGTGCCATCAAAAGACCCTGAAAATGAACAGCACACTTTGTGCATATGTTCAAAGCTATTTAGTCCAGGACTGGGAGGGTGGCACACGTCCATCCAAAACCTTCTGCTTGTGCCAAAGTACAATTTGTTGATTGAAGATTGCATGTTGATATAGTTGGAAAAGGACAGTGTGGCTTACTTGGGATGCTACTGTAGTTCAGAGCAAATGATCAGAGATTAGAAAGCAGACCTGAGGCAACATGCTGCTAGAGTGCCACCTGGGCAATGCATGGACTGAACCACCAAAAGCCCCCTTCCCCAGAGACAATTGTCAGTGCCCAGAGTTCAGCTTAAAAACTGAAGCACCTGTCCTGGGTAGAAAAAGAAATAACTACTGTGTCTTCCCCCCCCCAAAAAAATTGTTTTATATCTTTTTTTCTGATATGGTTTCTAACTCTTGCTTTTCTAGTATTATTTTAACCTTTGTATTTTATTTTGAATGCTGGTTACAAAAACAGTTGAGGTTTCTTTCATGAAAGTATAAATTTATTAATCACAGGGTAGTCCTGTAAATGTAATTAACATGTATTTGTGGGGGATTTTAAATAATGAATGAAAAAATCAAAAAGCAAGATGATTGAGAAAGCAATGAAAAATCTACAAAACAGGTAGATTCTGCATTCTTCTTGTTCCTAACTATCAAACTACGGGGACATAAAGGACTGAACGCAAACCCATGAACAGTGTTATTTACTCATTGACATACTTCAGGAAAAATATGATTCTTAAAATCAGGATTACTCAAGCTGGCTTAAACATCGGATGGTTTGAGCTCTTGGTTTCATGGACATCTGTCTTATTCACACACCTGCAATAGAAGTGGTAAATGTAAAGTAAGACATTACTGTTTTGGGGGCTCCTTTCACTATTCAATAATCTTTAGAGCTGAAAAATATAATAATAATAATAATAATAATAATAATAATAATAATAATAATAATAATAATAATAATAATAATAATAATAATAATAATAATAATAATAATAATAATAATAATAATAATAATAATAATAATAATAATAATAATAATAATAAAAACTGCAGAGCTGGAAGGGATCCTGTGGATCACTGAATCCCAAGACCTTATGGATCATTTAGTCCAGCCCCTGTCAAGGAGGCACAGTGAGGAACCTCCCAACCTATGGCTCTGCAACTAGGTCCTTAAGCCATTGAGTTATAGCAGTTCATATGTAGAGGTATATTAATGGGTTGGGAACATCTGGTAATAAATTGAAATAAATTTTCCTAATTAAGAAACAATAACTACTATGCATTGCTATTTTCATCTGCTTCCCCATATGTGTAGGCAGCTAATAATACCATACGATATTGACATCAATTTGATTCAATGTATGTGGCAAATTTAGCCCATGCGCCAACATTTTTGTCCAAGTAATGGAAACAGTTCTATTGACAAAGCCAGGAGGCAAGTAGTTCTTTCACATAGTACCTGCATGTCTTTAAACTGTTTTGCAGATGACTTGGAAACTCTCTGGATCAGATTTTGGGGTGATGTGAAGTGCTATGGGAAAAAAGAGAGAGAAATAAAATCCTGTTGCACTTGTAGAAGTATGAGAATACCAGCACCTCTAATGTTCAAACGGTTTATTTTAAAGTATTGGCCACATCTTTATTGTTGTGAACCAAAATTTATCTCTATGAAGTCAGCTGAGGTACCTATGCCAATGAAGATATCTTTGCCCTCCACTATGGTTATAATCTGTATTTCCCAATTTGCTTAATGGGGGGAAAAGGCAAATTTAAAGTAGGAGAGCATATGGGTTGGGCCAGTCCCACCCACTTTCCATTAAAGAATCCTAACTACTTCACATTCATATAGAATAAAGAAAAAAAACAGACATGTTGTGTGCTACATGGTAAAGGTAATATGTAGCTTGGTTTCCAACAACCACATGTTGGGCACCGTTAATTGTGACCATGGTAAAATTATCTAGATTAAAATTATCCACACACAGCCCAAAAAAAGAAACCCATCACACTCATAACTGGAAGAAGGATGCCACAAATTTATTGATTACGGCAGCCGTTTCCCTGACCTAGCATTGGGACTGGATCCAGTTCCATCCTGAATGCCACCCTCTGGGAGACATACCCAGAATGCCAGACCCTTGGAAACCGCCGCATGGCTCCCTGCCACCCAGGGGGAAGGTGAGGCTTCTGCCAGCCTTCAAGCTAGGGCACTTCCTGCTCCTGCTCCCTGGGCCCCTTGAAGGGTTCCATACCAATCAAGAGAGGCAGGTTCTCACCTGCTGTCTATCAGTCCCCATAACCATCCCAGGGCTCCAAACCACCAGGATAGCTGTTACAGGTTCAGACAGAAATCATTTACAACCTGCAAGCCTGCCTTGAAGAAACACCTTATGTACTCCCGGTCAGATTAAAATAAAGGCTAGGCCCAGGAATAATAGGATGGGTGGAAGAGGGAAAATGGCATCCAAACCTGGACTGAGGCCCCAGCTGGCATCTGCCAACTTTTATGTTGCACCAGTGGACTTGAGTGAAAACTCAATTCCTCAGGTCCACTGGCGAATCAGGGCCAGCCAAGTTGCCCCACACGCAGGACTCCATGCAGTGCTGCCACATGGGCACTGCCATGTTAGAGACACCAGAGACAGGGTAGGCCCTGGTAGATCTAGATCCTCTCTTTTTGTTTGCTTTCTCTTTTTTCCTTACTTATACTTCGCACTTAAAACCTTTAGACCAGGTCAAACCACAGTCCAGTGCTGGTCTATGAGCTTGCCGGAACTGGACCATGGATGCGGATCTCCACCCCTCCGCACGCATGTGCAGTGGGTGTGTCACGCTCATTCAGTGTGCGTGTCACGCTGACACAGGGGGTATATCGCGCCCATGGTTGGCGTGTCACACTTGTGTGGTAGGTGTGCTGCACCTGTGGTGGGCGTGTCACACTCACATTGGGGTGCAACACCCCCCACGTGCACAACACACCCCCACGAGCGTGACATGGCCCCTGTGTGAGCATGACACTCCCACCACCATCATGCAGGGATGCCCCCACCCCCCCATGCATGGAGCAGCTCCCCCCAGCCAGTCCATGGCCCCAAAAAAGGTTAGGGACCACTGCTTTAGATTAACTATTTCCCTGAAGCATGATGTAAAGAAAGATTAAGGATATAGTTTATTGTTATAATTATTATCTTTACTGCATAAGCAGTAATGCAATGTAGCTGTTCGAAGTTTTTTCTTCTTTTCCCCCCACCCCCACTTTATTTTCCTTCTTTTTGTCAGTGTTCAAAAATTCTCCTTTTGCTGGATCTTAAGCTGTATAGCCCTGGAATTGTCCTGTCTCAAGGATAAAATTATTAATTTTTCATGTAAGGTTTGGCAAGTGCCCTTAGCCATCATCGTTCCTTCTGCTACTGTTAGAAAGTCTGGCATAAAAATACTTTTATACCAGTGACAGTTTCATTGGCTTGCTAATAATGAGGATTGGCCCCTTCATCATAGCATGTGAAGGTTTTTTAGCTATTGAATTGTATCTTGAAAGATCATGCACAATTTAGGCTTCTCTGTTATTCTTAAAGCATTGTATTTGCTTCCTAAAGGAAGTTGAATCTACATGATTCTGTACTACAGTACATATTATTTGCTCCTAAACTCTTAAAGATATATTAACATACTTCCAAACTTGAAAGAAATTGAGACCCTCTTCCTGCTGTGCATTTCCCCACATGTCCTCAAACCCCCTTTAGAAGGCCTAGATATCCTACAACCTTTTGGATAATACTATGGATATGTGTTAATACTAGGGTAGAAATCCTACAACTTTTTGGATAATACTATGGATATCTGTTAATACTAGGGATCAACCCTGAGTTCTCACTGGAAGGACAGGTCCTGAAACTGAGGCTCCAATACTTTGGCCATATCATGAGAAGAGAGGACTCCCTGGAAAAGACCCTGATGTTGGGAAAGTGTGAAGGCAAGAGGAGAAGGGGACGACAGAGGACGAGATGGTTGGACAGGGTCATCGAAGCAACCAACATGAATTTGACCCAACTCCGGGAGGCCGTGGAAGACAGGAGAGCCTGGCATGCTCTGGTCCATGGGGTCACAAAGTCGGACACGACTTAGTGACTAAACAACAAAGGGATATGTGTTGCACTTTACCACATCAATTCATGGATTGGTGTGTCTAACCTGTCATTTGCCCTTTCGAGACATTCCAGCCTGGTGCTTGTCTAGGTTCCTATGAGTATTTGTGTGTTTTTGGATCACCAGGTGGGAAAACTCCAGCAATTCCTATCAGTTTGGAAGACCAAATCATAACAAGCTTTGCAAATGAACCAAGGCAAAGAGGTTATGGGGTGGGGTAGGATGAGGTGAGGGATACTAAGGAGCAAGGTGGACAGACAGGCTTCTGACCAGGGGAGTAGCAGTCTACATAATTGTGTTCTCTGGATTTTCCCCCTCTTCTTCTTTTCCAAGAAGAAGCCCTAAACTTATGGAGCTACTTCCTAGGACAGCCACAGTAAAGTGAGGGAGAGAGAGACTTTAATGGGACAGTGTGCACTGTCCTTGTTATTCCATCTTTAAAGGGCAATGCTATTTCTTTGCAACACTGTCTGGAATTTCTCCGTCCTCTCATCTGCCTTCAAGTAAACATACATAAGGACATTTACCGTTTCAATGTTTTTCCAGCTTCCAAATGTGCCATTACCATAGCAAATAGTTTATTTAAGGAGGGGAATTATTTCTAGCAAGAAAGAAAGAAAGAAAGAAAGAAAGAAAGAAAGAAAGAAAGAAAGAAAGAAAGAAAGAAAGAAAGAAAGAAAGAAAGAAAGAAAGAAAGAAAGAAAGTCAGCCCTATCCCTGCACTTACTCCCCTTTCATTCTCTCTTACTTCCTCTTCCTCCTCTATTCTGCATCTGAAATTAGTGCTGCTGCAGCTCTGTGACTGCTGGTGTTCAAGGTGATGGATGAGTACAGAAACAAGTCTCTAAACAGCATAGGCTTTGATTATTTAATCAATGATTTTGCAGCAGGAAAAGCTGATTTCTAAGGTAAAGCACAAATTCCCATCTACTGGCACCAATCCAGTGTCTTTCTTAGTTTGTGTTTTCCTTTCCCTGCTAGTAATCACATTTGTGCCTTTTTTTTATTTCAACACTTAAACCTCACAAATGCTGGATTTAATGTGAGGGATCCATACAGGATGCCATTCTGCCTTGTCAATGCCTCTGAGCTTTATGATCCATTCCATTATCACTCAGCACAAGCACAAATTCCTCAGTTTGGTCCATATTTATACATTTACACACTTGCCCAAAGGCATTGCACATCCCTGATTTAGACAGTAGATTTATTTCCTTTAAAACATAAAATATCTTCTGCTTTTAAAGTTCAAATGATTCATTAAATGTGTGGTCTTGAGTTACAAATCTTATGCACACAGACATGGGAGTAGGCTCCATTTAATATATTGAAACTTTGTAAGAAAGAAGTAGAGACTGAGAGTGGATCATCCACTTCACAAGAGGAAAAAGAATTGTTAACGGATGGGAGGGGCAAAAACTGAGAAGTATCTTTTTAAACAGAATGCAAGTAGAAAGCCCAGGAACAGAATGGCTGTTAGGAGGTGCTGTTTTGGAGAAGAAATGAGGGAGGTAAAAAGAGAGGAGAAGAACTACAGTGTGAGGTAGTTGAGTGGTGGGCTGAGGGGGACGAAGAGGAAATAAAAGAGGAGTGGGTAGAGGTTATAAAAGAAGACCCCTGGACAAGGGGATGGGAGCATTTGAAAGGGAGGCAAAAGAGAGTGAAGGCAAAGAGAAGTTTATAAGCCTCCATACTGAGGAGAGACAGTAGAGAGGGACCAAAGAAAGAAAGAAAGAAAGAAAGAAAGAAAGAAAGAAAGAAAGAAAGAAAGAAAGAAAGAAAGAAAGAAAGAAAGAAAGAAAGAAAGATTTCAACAAGAAGCCAACAACAGAGAGGCAAAAAATATCTCAGCTTTCTTGGGATCAGTCATAGAGTAACCCAATTCCCACTCAAAGTCCAGAAAGATACCAGTGGGAAGGTATGGGAACCCAATGTGGTATGGGTGCTTCACCCTTAAGCTCATATGAGCTTGTGAATAACGTCTCTATCCTCTAGTTAGTGATACATTACTATCAGTGAGTTGTTTGGTTGAATCTGCTGTTAAAGAAAAAGAGAATGTGGGAAAGGACTTCTAGAATGCTAAAGATTAGGTATAAGGCTTGAGTTTTGTTAAAGGAGAAAGAGAAGCATTATCTGTTATTTCAAATAAACCTGTTAAAGTAAAAATGGAGTCCTTGCCTGTTGATAAAAATGAAGAATCTAATAAATAATATGGTGCAAGCTGGTATGAACCTCATCAATTTACCTTTGAGTAAATGTACATAAGGGCATTACTGTTTCAACACTCTTCCAGCTTCCACAGTGTGTCCATGTGGCTTTAATCATTCAGGACCAAGCATTTATTTACTGGTGACATTTGTGACCAACTAGTGTCCCAAGAGTGGATTGCAAAACTATTTCATCTATAAACAGAGCTGTACTGTATCATTATAAATTCATGACATCAACTTAATAGAGTAACTTTAAAACAAACAGAAATCTATACCAAATCAAATGTTCAGGTACTGCTAGTTTATTCTTCAACATGTTATACAAGAAACATTTTTAGAGTTTGCTATGACTACATGATAATTCTTTCAACTACTGACATACACATATATGTGTATACATTAAGGGAGAATGTTGTTCCTTATCTGTGCGATTTTTTTATACTCATGCCTGATCTGCTGTGTACAAACCCTCAGAAATTTCAATACCTTTCTCCTGAAGAGAATGCAAGGTGGCTTATGGTATTAAAAACAAAACATATAAAACCTGGAAGGAGTGAAGAAAAACAAACAAATAAAACAGACAAAAAGAGCAAAAAATAAAAAATAAAAAACTCCTACCAGAAGTCCAGCTCTTAGGCAGTCAATCCAACATGTCATTCTATTTAGGGCATTGCTACTTGGCTGAGCCATTGGCTGTTTGACGAGAAAGAATGAAGAAGAGCAGGGGTCAGTGGTGTAGCATGGGTGGGGCTACAGGGGCAGTTGCCCTCAGTGCAAAATTCTTAGGGGTGCAAAATATTAGCCGTGTCATGGAGCCATCAGGCAAGGCAGAGCACACAGCAGGTGAGAAAATATAAGAGCGTTGCCTCCCTTCACTTCCCCTCTTCTGGCTTCAGCTGCTTCACTTGCTCCATTTACCCCTATGGCCAGTGGGCAGAGAGATTTGGCAATGGCTTTCTTGGACAAAGCAGCTCCAAGGGTGAAGGGCAGCCTGGAACAGCCCTGCCTCCATCCCCCAACATAACCAAAGCAGGCAGTTCGGCCACGGGGAAAGGGTGGTGTGGGAAGGGGGCCCCATATTAAGGGTGAACACAAGGTTCTGAACCCCCTCCCTTGCTGCTTCCCAGGGCGACTGTAGTGTTCACCCTTAATATGTAAGGTAATCATGCATATTCATATTGTAGGCTAATGTTGCTGAGAGGCAGAGCCAAGAGAAATGTAATAAAGAGGCAGAGTCATTCAGTAAGAGTTAGGGAGAGAGTAGAGAAGGAGATAGAGTGTGGTATTTGGGAGATCTGAGGTGATTAGAGTGAAAAGTGAAATAGAACAGTAATGACAAATAGATGGTTGAGATTGGAGATAATAGAAGTTACCTATGATTAATATTCTGATATCTGTAATCAATAAAAATGTTTTATTTAAAAGACAATGAAGTTTGGACCTGCATCTTCATCCTTCCATAATTAATGTTGATCAACTGGTGGCAGCAGGGTAAAAAGGAGTAGTAGTTTCCCTTTATGTGCTCTGTGTTTGGAGGGTCGGGCAAGGGGCATGAGGGCGAACGCCACAGCGACCTTGAGGGGACACAATACTTGCCTTGCCCCAGGTGCTGGCAATTCACACTACACCACTGGCAGGGAGGCTGTGTCCGAGACAGAAAGAAAGAGCCTGACCCAGAGTTTATACTATCCTTTACTCTGGAGGTCTACTGCTTCACAGTATTTGGTATTATTTAAAGATTTACCACTTCCCCAATGAGAAGGTACTAAAGAAGGTTCAAAGACATTTGCATCAAAGTAGATAGCAAACAGCAGATAAAGCCATACTCCTATGGGCAAGAGCCATTTTATTACAACCTGCTTCATCAGAGTGAAAATGTATGGTTTACTACATTTTAAGTGATTGATGCTTAGGGAGGGTGACAGGAACTATTTTATATATATATATATGTAACATACATACATACATACATACATACATACATACATACATACATACATACATACATACATACATACATACATACATACATACATACATGTTATTGTAAATAGTTAAGTTAAGATGGACTAAGTAAATAATAATTTAAATTAAACTAGGAATGAATATGATACTAATTTAGTAAAAATTATATCTAGCTGAGTAAAATTACATTTTGAGAACTATTGTGGGTTTTGCAAACTTGCTTCTTTCCTACTAACTTTTCATACTGAACAAGAAAAAAATAGATAAAAGTTAATTATGACATATGAAAGCTGACTGTAATGTAAAACAACAGCAGTAGAAATACCAGCCATATTGGAGAGAAAAACAGGGGAAAATAGAGATCCAAGATAAACTCATATTACTAAAGATTTTAAAGTTATTCAGGATTCCTGAACAAAAAGTAAAGAACAAGACACCTGAGAGGCAACAAATAATATAGACCTAACAATCAAATAAATTTGCTTATCCCAAGATTCAAGATAATCTAGACAGCTTTTAAGAAATTCCACTGAAGGAGTAGCAAATATAAGGGACAGGTTCACTGCAGCAAAATAAAAGGAATGAAGGAAATAGAATGGAAATGTTAACCTTTTGTAAAGCAAGTACTGTACTGAAAGAGGAAAAAAGAAGATCTGATCCTAAAATCCTAAAATGTAATCAAAGACTGGATGCACATTTGATGTAGGTGCTTTGAATCTTTCACTCATAGCTGTTACCTCTCTCCATATGTCACGGATTGCAATAACTATTAATTAATTGGTTTTATTAGTATGGTAGGCTTCAGGCATCCAGTAATGATTCTACAGCTTTCATTGAGTGCTACATCTATCTGCCTAACACTGGCTGAACACTGGGCTAGCATATTCACCTATGGAGTAGCATAGAGCCAAGGCTATTTCTGGCTGTGTGCCCAACTCATTCCCAATAGTTTTCAAAGAATATTGTTCCTTGTACAAAGACTTTTTGCTTTGTATTTTGGCAGTGTAACACCTAGGTATTTAGTGGCAAATGCAATGATCTAGTCTTTCAGGTAAACTGAAGTTTTCAAGAAGGCTCCATGTTTCTAAGATGAAAGGTGCATATTTGAGTCTTAGTAGGGTTGAGTGTAAATTGATTTATTTCATAATATCCATCATGTTATTTCAGTGCATCTATCAGAAGATGTTCTGTTCTCTGAAAGCCACCCAACTGAGCAGCAAGTGCAAAACCATCAGCATAAGTGAAACTGAGGAAGTGGTTGGTCACTGATGTAGATGTTAAATAAAATATAAGTTATTACACTGTTCTGGGTAGATCATTCCTTTTAGTCCTCCATCAATTTAATTATTCTTTAAAATTTAATTGATGAATTGTCAAGAAAATTATTTAAAAAATTAAGGAGCCACTTTTTTTGTAGCTGTGCCAAGGCAGCTTACAGTATTTAAAAGAAACTAAATCAAAAGTTCAGTTAGCAGCAATTTATCAATACTACTTTCAGTTTCATTTATGCACCCATAAATCTGCAATAGTATTCTGGCTGCTATGTTTAAACACATGGAAAATAAAATAAAATATCTCTCTCTGTGTTCCTAAAGTTATAGCAGATTTGAGGTGAGAGTCCCTAGTACAGACATTTGAAGAAGAAGGGTACTACCACCACTGATATTCTGTACATATTTTAATTTACCAAATATTATTTGACCACAGTGGATAGTAGCCAATTTTTAGTCTCAACAAGAGTAGTCCAATTGAATCAAAAAGTGTGGACTTGAAGCCGTATGTCCTCCTTTAAAGATTACAGTTCTCTATTTGAAGCCCTCCTCCCTTTTTTGGTGGCATATAAATGGCCTCCCTACACTCCACCCCCGTGAATTTTCCTGGCCTAGAGGGAAAGTACTGGCTTTGATTATTAAAATATCTAATCAGCCTTCTCTCATTTTTAAAGTAAAATGGTTTGGGTACTTCATTTTGTAAGAAAAGACAAAATCGACACATACTGATGACAACCAATGAATGGGAGGAATTATATGATGTGACATGTCAATTCTGTATGAATTGTCCATCCCAGGAATAGACATTCTGAAAGCACTTTTCAGACCATTCCTATGAAATATCGGACAATTGCTTAGCTAGATCGTTCAACAAAACTACAGTTACCTTTGTTTATTCTCTCTCTCTCTTTCTCCATAAGCTGCAGAAAACCACAAGGCAAAGAGGATTTCAGAGAGTTATTAAACTCTGTGTCTTATTTTTTTATTTCATTTATATCCCATCTTTGTTGCAATTCTGTATTCCAAAGGGGTTACCTAGTCACAGTCTTGGGCTATATTGTGAGCAGTAGTAGTAAGTCCTTGCCCTCCATGTCCACCTTTTTGTTGATTTCTGTCCTCTTCACTCCCACAGTGGCAATGACCATCCTATTTGCAACTGATCTTTGATATGTATATGTAATTCCATGGTTCTCCTTCTAAAACAAGAGAGGCATCAAAAATCTCCACTCCTGGTATACAGAGCTATGAATACAAGACAAAAATAGTTTCCATATCACCATCCATTCATTGCTAACAGCCGCTTCCCATGAATTCTTGAAACTTGAATTTAAATGCAAATTTTCACAGTCAGATGTCTGATATTTATTTTGTGCATTTCTCTTCCGACATAAGAGCTCCCCATCCCTCACCCTACTGCCAAAGTAGATAAATTTGGCGGGCACACTCTGATGAAGTACAGACTCAATACACGTCAGCAGCTGGTGTATATAATGAGAAAACAGGTACTACGCTGACCAATTAAATAGGTAAAGCTGGATGGCACACACTTTGTGCCTAGTCAGGAGGCAATGCTGCAGAACAGTCACCTTATAATTACAATTATTAAACTGATAACTCAGGAAACCAAATTGTAAGTTAGAAAGCCAGTGATCAGTTTTTGTACTGGGGCACATAATGTGTCATCACTAAGTCCTTTTAACTTCCTAAATGCTTCCAGTATCTGTAATGCACTCAATAGACTATTTTTGTGATTAGGCAGTGTGAGGCAGGTGTCACAATAAATAGCAAACTATTCGTTGTTGTTGTTGTTGTTGTTGTTGTTGTTGTTGTTGTTGTTGTTGTTGTTGTTGTTGTTGTTGTTGTTGTTACTGCCAGGGAAAGGAACTTGTCATAAGTATCAAGATGATATGCTTGGCCTTGGTTATAATGCTTCTCCACCTAGAGAAAGAGGCTCAATTGGTTCCTCTGACACAGCCTGGCTAATGTATTGGTCCAGTTCAACATGTTATTATGTTAATAGATGATTTGCCAAGCAGACTGGACTTGACCAGCCATAGGGTTCCTTCCAGCTCTGCAGTTCTAAGATGATTATAAGAATAGCTCTTCACTATACAGTACATATTCCTCAGCAGACACAATTAGTTACAAACATTAGTTACAAGATTTCACCACAATACCGTAAAAATAAGGTTGCCCTGCAAATAAATAATAACTGTTTTCTTTCTTTATTTATGCTTGTGTAATAATAATGGGTTCAAACAAAGCAGAATTGAACACTGTTGGAAAATTTGATCTAAAGATCAGAAACAAAGCAGGAGAATGACTCATGGAGTTTTGTGAAGCCAAGGATCTGTTTATCATAAATGCATGCTTCAAGCAACCAACCAGATTTTTCTACATGTGGACATTACCAGATAGACAGTATAGAAATCAAAAAGATTGTGTTTTGGAATCTGGAGATAATGAAGCTGTATTCTCTCTATCAAAACAAGACTAGTAGCAGATTGGGGTACTCATCATCAGCTCTGGAGATCGCAGTCTACGAGACACTCTTCCTTGTCCTCCCTCCTCCTGCCAGGAGCGGCTTGCAGACTGCAAGCTCCAGAGCAATGGGAAGGGTGTGTGGAGCTCACAGCAACAGCAGAAGGTGAGTGGATGTAATATCCACCTGTGCGGGGGTATTTGTATACAAATATGAATACCCCCGTCTCTAATAATGATACTTTATTACAAATGCATGGTGGCATACTTTGAAAACCATTGGAGGCTTAGTGGTTTTCATATAAGGGTGTTTCAGTAAACAAGAGAAACTTAAAAATAACCCTAGCACCTCAACATACCCAAAGTGCTTTAAAATATTTTGTAATATTTAGTTATTTTCTTAAATAAATTTTTATCCTTGGAGTGTTTCTGCATTATTATTGTTTTATGTGCTGCACAATATAACTAGTGAATCAAGATGTCAAGATTTACTTCCTGCCTCAGTGCATAGTGCGAGATTTATTAAGTAATAAGTCTCCTCGTAGGAACACACTGACTTGCAGGCCATTTTTAATTCAGTGAAATGGTAGCTGTTTGCTGGTTATGATACTTCAGGTGCCATTGAGTTCATTAAAAATATGTCATCGTAAGGCACATAGAACATAATTTTAAAAACAAATAATGTTTCAACCTTTCTGTGAATTTAGGAGTGCATTAATCTCTGAAGGTTAATCTTTGTCTCATGCTTGGGGTGGCGGCATCAGGTGCTAATGAAAAATGCATGTAGGGTTTTTTGTGTCTAGTTGTGGATTGTTCATGGGAAATATAATCAACATGACATTAATGGGAGGAAATTTAAAAAAAGAAGGTCCTCAAATAACGATAAGCAGAGAATGATTTAAAATATATTATTTTGAAAAATAACAGTACACTATGGACTTCAGTTACCTGTGGTGGAGCTAAGTACTTTTTGAGTGCAAAAATAAAAACAACAGGTGATGCAAACAGAGGTGAGGCTTGCTTTTATATCCGGAGCCACTCCTATACATCATTTTTAATTACATTTTCATCTAATGGAATTCAGTCAGATGGGCAACAGAAGATTAACTATTGGACTCTGAATCTCACATTTGCTATCTATAATGTTTTTGAGGGTGCTTACACATATGACTAAATGTTGTTGGAAGCTAAAGCACCAGCACAAGTAACAAGAAAAAGAGCATTAGACAGAAGCATAGCCAGTTGAGCTGGCTCTTTGTTTTCTCTGAATAAATTTGTTGATTTGCAGTTTGTCACAATTAAACTTTACTTCTTACTTCTTCCTTGAATTCGGTACAGTTATTGTTCTCTGTTCTAAAGATAGGTAGAATCCAGAGTCTTCTCTATAACAGTTGTAAAAAAAAAAAAAAAAAGCCTCCATTCTTATGAGCTAGCATTAGGGATTGCTGTTGCCAAGTTCAGGATTCTTTCCCGTTTTAGTATCTCCAAATGGATTTTTCGAAGTGAACTATTTTTTATCTAATGGCAATGTTCTGAAGGAAGTCACTCAGCTCTAACCTACAGCGTTGTGTTAGCATAAATACCAAGTATTCTTAGAAACATATGCTCATAACACTTCATGTTGTTTTTGTGGTCTTTCTGCTTTTTGTACAGCTGAGTTTTGTAACCTGAAAGAGTAATCTTCAGAACCTTCTAGAGTATAAGGTCAGTGTTTATAGTGCTACCCTAGGAGAAGGAGGCTGTCACACATTCTCTTAGATGGTATGATTGTTTCCCCCACAGTGTTCTATTCTTATCACGATGAAAAAGCATCTTTGAAAACTTTCTTTGCCTGGAATTCATTGGATTTTTCCCTACTCCCTTTAGATCTTTCTGTTATAAGTGTTGTTGCTGCTGCTGTTAAATAAATACTCAGTTTCTGCTTTCCCAGTAGGTAGCACTGATCCTCCTTTTTAAAATAATAGGACTGAAAAAAGCAAAGGCTCTCTATTTGATTAATACAAAATTGATTGTGTAAAGAATATGTGGCTGAGTATAACAGCCTCAGCCAAAGATGCACCTGAAATACATGTTCATCTTGCCTCTTTGCCTTGCTGTGGGCATGAACTCTGAAGGTTGTTTTGCCGCATTATGTCTTCACCTGAAATTGAAACATTTCTGCTCTGTATAAGGATTAAACTTTAGAATTACTGTTGTCACAAACACATATTATAAATTACATTTTTTTTAAAAAAAAAGTATGTTGGTTTTGATTTTAGACTGAGATTTGAAAATGTTTTCTGCCATAAAAATGAGATGCTGGTGATGCTGATCAGTAAATAGTAAAAATAAATAAAGGAACAAAATCAACCAAGTTGCAAACAAAATACAGTGGTGCCTCGCATAGCGATGTTAATTCGTTCCAAAAAAACCATCGCTATGTGAAACCATCGCTATGCGAAACACCATTTCCCATAGGAATGCATTGGAAACCGGTTAATCCGTTCCAATTGGAACGGATTGCCATCGTTACGCGAAAAAACCCATAGGAAACATCGCTAAGCGAAACAATGTATCCTCCATTGGAATGTATTGAAGCTGACTCAATACATTTCAAGGGCTTTGCGAAGTCAATTTTTGCAATTTTAAATGTGTCATACAAGGGGCAAAAATGGGTTTAAATGCTTGGAATAGTTTCTGCACCTTCTAAAACAGGTGCAAAAGTTAATTTGGCTTTGATCTGACTTTTAATTAATTTAGGGTGATTTTTTTTCTCCCCAATAGGAAACAATGGAGCTGTCAAAATTTGGGCTCCATGGATTTCTATGGGGGAGGGAAAAATTCAACCAAAATTAACTAAGAGTCACAACCAAGCCAAGTTTAAGTCTGCACAGGTTTTACAACCTGCACTGACCACCCCAAGCATTTAGAACTTATAACAAATTAAAAAAAGACTCAGAACAAAGTCAAATCAGGATAACAAAGGGTTTATTAAGTGCACATTAAACATCATAAACTTTATAGCATAAGACAACTTTTTAGACTCAGAAATCGAGGTGATTGAACATCTGCATAACTCTTTCAGCAGAGAAACTCTTCTTGCAGTGAAGAAGCATAACATTTCACAACAAACTTTTTTGAAAGTGCATCAGTACACTACAGAAACCCTTCTTGCAGTGAAGAAGCATAACATTTCACAACAAACTTTTTTGAAAGTGCATCAGTACAGAAACCCTTCTTGCAGTGAAGAAGCATAACATTTCACAACAAACTTTTTTGAAAGTGCATCAGTACTGTACACTACAGAAACCCTTCTTGCAGTGAAGAAGCATAACATTTCACAACAAACTTTTTTGAAAGTGCATCAGTACAGAAACCCTTCTTGCAGTGAAGAAGCATAACATTTCACAACAAACTTTTGAAAGTGCATCAGTACTGTACACTACAGAAACCCTTCTTGCAGTGAAGAAGCATAACATTTCACAACAAACTTTTTTGAAACTGCATCAGTACAGAAACCCTTCTTGCAGTGAAGAAGCATAACATTTCACAACAAACTTTTTTGAAACTGCATCAGTACAGAAACCCTTCTTGCAGTGAAGAAGCATAACATTTCACAACAAACTTTTTTGAAACTGCATCAGTACTGTACACTACAGAAACCCTTCTTGCAGTGAAGAAGCATAACATTTCACAACAAACTTTTTTGAAAGTGCATCAGTACAGAAACCCTTCTTGCAGTGAAGAAGCATAACATTTCACAACAAACTTTTTTGAAACTGCATCAGTACAGAAACCCTTCTTGCAGTGAAGAAGCATAACATTTCACAACAAACTTTTTTGAAACTGCATCAGTACAGAAACCCTTCTTGCAGTGAAGAAGCATAACATTTCACAACAAACTTTTTTGAAAGTGCATCAGTACTGTACACTACAGAAACCCTTCTTGCAGTGAAGAAGCATAACATTTCACAACAAACTTTTTTGAAAGTGCATCAGTACACTACAGAAAACCTTCTTGCAGTGAAGAAGCAAAAAACTACAGTAAACATTTCAACTTTAACATCAACAATTGAGGTGGAATCATCTAAACCACCCTAACCACCCCAAATCAATGCAGCACTCTTTTAGGGGGTTGATGAGGGGGAGGAAGAAGAAATGCTCCACGTTGAAGCAAACTCAGCAGCACTGGTGGAAGGAGCAGGTTCCTCCTGCATTGGTCTCTTGGTGAGGAACCTGTCCATTGTCAGCTGCCTTTGCCGCCTTTTCAGAATTCCTCGGAAAGGGGACACGATCCTTTCGTCATAGGAATTCGATAAGTTCTGTGCCAGATTCGTGTCCTCGTGATACCGCTGTGCTATAGTCTGCACATAATTCCAGCTGGTCAAAAACTTCTTAAGGTCCCTGGTCGACAGCTCTGCATGCTCTTGCTCTTCTTCCTCGTGCTCCTCCCTCGCCTCCGCCTGAAGATCCACCAGCTCCTGTGTGGTCAGCTCCTGGTCATGACCCTCAACCAGCTCTGCAATGTCGTCCTCAGTGACATCGAGGCCCATGTCCCTCCCTAAGTCCACAATGTCCTGCATCACTGTGGACTCAGGTGCAGGTGCTGAAGGACCAGGAGCCACACAGCCTGGCCAGAGCGGGCGCCACGCAGAGTTCAGGTTCCGCTGGGTGATACCGTCCCAGGCCCTGGTGATCATCTTCAGGCAGATGACGATGTCAAACTCATCACGCCAGAAGTCACGGAGGGTGAGGCTGGTGGTATCAGTCACCTCAAAACAGCGCCGGAACAGCTCCATGGTGTAGCGCTTCTTGAAGTTTGCGATCACCTGCTGATCCATGGGCTGGAGTAGTGGGGTGGTGTTTGGAGGGAGAAACATGATCCGGATGAAGGAGAACTCCTCCAACAAGTCATCCTCAAGGCCTGGAGGATGGGCAGGAGCGTTGTCCATTAGGAGCAGGGCCTTCAGAGGCAGGTCACGGTCCAACAGGTACCGCTTCACAGCTGGGCCAAAAGCGTGATTGACCCAGTCCACAAAGAGTACCCGTGTCACCCAAGCCTTGGAGTTTGAACGCCACATCACCTTCAGCCGTGCTTTGTCTACCTTGTGCTTCTTAAAAGCACGTGGATTTTCAGAGTGGTAGACAAGCAACGGCTTGATCTTCAGGTCCCCGCTGGCGTTGGCACAGAAGAGGAGGGTCAGGCGGTCCTTCATCGGCTTGTGGCCAGGCAGCTTGCTCTCCTCTTGGGTGAGGAAGGTCCTTTTGGGCATCCACTTCCAGAACAGGCCGGTCTCATCACAGTTGAAAACCTGCTCTGGAAGGTAGCCCTCTGTGGTTACGACCTCGAGGAACTCCACAGCAAAGTCCTCTGCAGCAGTGGTGTCTGAGCTCGCTGCCTCTCCGTGTCTAACCACACTGTGGATGCCAGATCTTGCCTTGAATCGTTCAAACCAGCCTCTGCTGGCCTTGAACTCCTCAGGCTCAGCTGATGTTCCGGGCTGCTCTGCCATGAGGTCGGCGTACAAGGACCTGGCCTTTTCACAGATCACAGCCTCAGTGACCGTGTCCCCTCCACGCTGCTTCTCCTCCATCCAGATCACCAGGAGCTTCTCCACCTCCTCCAGGACAGCTGGATGGTTCCTGGCGATCCTTGTGACACCCTTGGCGGCATCCATTGAAAGGATCTTGTCACGCTTGGCCACGATGGTGCCGATCGTCGATGCATTGCGCCCGTACTCCCGGGCGAGGTCCGCAATGCGTCTCCCCTCATCGTATTTACGAATGATCTCCTTCTTCATTTCAAGCGTGACCTTCTCCCTGGTCGGCTTGCCAACCTGGGCAGAAGCAGTCTTCTTTGGACCCATGTCCAACGCTGTAGCTACGTTAAATGAAAAAAAAAACAGTCAGTGATGTACAGTACATCTGCCTCACCTTCCCACACCTGGCCAAAACTGCCCTGGACAGGCAAGTGGCAGTTTTGGCACACACACATGCACCACAACCTGGGGGGGGGGGGAAGAAATAAACCCTTACCTACCTCAGGATCAAACAGATCGTTTGGAAAAGCCTGGAAAGGCTACAGCACACCTGAAGGCAAGGCCTAAGCAAAGAAAAATTCAGAACAATTAGACTGACCCTTACAACACCCTCCACCACAAACAAAGGAGAAAAAACCCACAGGAAAAGAAACCTTACCTACCTCAGGATCAAACAGATCGTTTGGAAAAGCCTGGAAAGGCTACAGCACACCTGAAGGCAAGGCCTAAGCAAAGAAAAATTCAGAACAATTAGACTGACCCTTACAACACCCTCCACCACAAACAAAGGAGAAAAAACCCACAGGAAAAGAAACGTTACCTACCTCAGGATCAAACAGCCACCAAAGGACTCACAACAACACACCACACCACAGCACACCACACCACACCACACCTACAGGAAAAACATTCAAAATTGGAATAAGAAGGCTTTTCAGTTGAGGACCCCAATGCCAGGCTCAGGCAAGCATAACTCCACCAGAAACAGCAGTCCCAGTGTGGCA
The DNA here is from genome assembly GCF_051106095.1 of Pogona vitticeps. Lineage (NCBI taxonomy): Eukaryota > Metazoa > Chordata > Lepidosauria > Squamata > Agamidae > Pogona > Pogona vitticeps. Next base: position 221,477,260 of record NC_135785.1, on the reverse strand, counting down.
CCAGCACCCTTGGACCCCAGCACCCCCACCCCATGGGCAGCCAGGCACATAGAAAAAAAGTTGTAAAATGGCTTTTCATTTAAGGACCACCATTGCCAGGCTCAGGCAAGCATAACTCCACCAGAAACAGCAGTCCCAGTGTGGCTCCAGCACCCTTGGACCCCAGCACCCCCACCCCATGGGCAGCCAAGCACATAGAAAAAAAGTTGTAAAATGGCTTTTCATTTAAGGACCACCATTGCCAGGCTCAGGCAAGCATAACTCCACCAGAAACAGCAGTCCCAGTGTGGCTCCAGCACCCTTGGACCCCAGCACCCCCACCCCATGGGCAGCCAAGCACATAGAAAAAAAGTTGTAAAATGGCTTTTCATTTAAGGACCACCATTGCCAGGCTCAGGCAAGCATAACTCCACCAGAAACAGCAGTCCCAGTGTGGCTCCAGCACCCTTGGACCCCAGCACCCCCACCCCATGGGCAGCCAAGCACATAGAAAAAAAGTTGTAAAATGGCTTTTCATTTAAGGACCACCATTGCCAGGCTCAGGCAAGCATAACTCCACCAGAAACAGCAGTCCCAGTGTGGCTCCAGCACCCTTGGACCCCAGCACCCCCACCCCATGGGCAGCCAGGCACATAGAAAAAAAGTTGTAAAATGGCTTTTCAGTTGAGGACCCCAATGCCAGGCTCAGGCAAGCATAACTCCACCAGAAACAGCAGTCCCAGTGTGGCTCCAGCACCCTTGGACCCCAGCACCCCCACCCCATGGGCAGCCAGGCACATAGAAAAAAAGTTGTAAAATGGCTTTTCAGTTGAGGACCCCAATGCCAGGCTCAGGCAAGCATAACTCCACCAGAAACAGCAGTCCCAGTGTGGCACCAGCACCCTTGGACCCCAGCACCCCCACCCCATGGGCAGCCAAGCACATAGAAAAAAAGTTGTAAAATGGCTTTTCATTTAAGGACCACCATTGCCAGGCTCAGGCAAGCATAACTCCACCAGAAACAGCAGTCCCAGTGTGGCTCCAGCACCCTTGGACCCCAGCACCCCCACCCCATGGGCAGCCAAGCACATAGAAAAAAAGTTGTAAAATGGCTTTTCATTTAAGGACCACCATTGCCAGGCTCAGGCAAGCATAACTCCACCAGAAACAGCAGTCCCAGTGTGGCTCCAGCACCCTTGGACCCCAGCACCCCCACCCCATGGGCAGCCAGGCACATAGAAAAAAAGTTGTAAAATGGCTTTTCATTTAAGGACCACCATTGCCAGGCTCAGGCAAGCATAACTCCACCAGAAACAGCAGTCCCAGTGTGGCTCCAGCACCCTTGGACCCCAGCACCCCCACCCCATGGGCAGCCAGGCACATAGAAAAAAAGTTGTAAAATGGCTTTTCATTTAAGGACCACCATTGCCAGGCTCAGGCAAGCATAACTCCACCAGAAACAGCAGTCCCAGGGTGGCTCCAGCACCCTTGGACCCCAGCACCCCCACCCCATGGGCAGCCAGGCACATAGAAAAAAAGTTGTAAAATGGCTTTTCATTTAAGGACCACCATTGCCAGGCTCAGGCAAGCATAACTCCACCAGAAACAGCAGTCCCAGTGTGGCTCCAGCACCCTTGGACCCCAGCACCCCCACCCCATGGGCAGCCAAGCACATAGAAAAAAAGTTGTAAAATGGCTTTTCATTTAAGGACCACCATTGCCAGGCTCAGGCAAGCATAACTCCACCAGAAACAGCAATCCCAGTGTGGCTGCAGCACCCTTGGACCCCAGCACCCCCACCCCATGGGCAGCCAGGCACATAGAAAAAAAGTTGTAAAATGGCTTTTCATTTAAGGACCACCATTGCCAGGCTCAGGCAAGCATAACTCCACCAGAAACAGCAGTCCCAGCACAGAAACCCCCAGCAAAAAAAACCCTGCAATTCCCCCAATTAACCCCCCCCCATAACTAAAGCCAGAGCCAGCCAGACCCAACATCCCCACATGGCAGAAAGAAAACATTTAAAACAGAAAAATCCCACACAAATGCAGACCCAAAATCCCCCTTGCAAAAAACATGTAGCATTTCAGAAATGCAAGCTTACCTTCTCTTGCTCAAGCACAGGATGCACCCCCAAAACACAGTCCAAAGTGACAAATGCCAACCTTGGAAGCGCACATGGGAGAGTGAACCAAGGATGCATGGGCAAGGGGTTTTATACCTTCCCCGCACAGGCACAAAGCATCCTGGGTACTGGCAGTTAGGATTTGAGGAAAACAAGAAATTAGCATTGCAACACAGCCAGTTTTCCCGCTCTTTTTGCAAACATCAGAAATTAGCATTGCAACACAGCCAGTTTTCCCGCTCTTTTTGCAAACATCGCTAAGAAATTAGCATTGCAACAGCCAGTTTTCCCGCTCTTTTTGCAAACATCGCTAAGCGAAACGGGACCATTGACAGCATTCGCTATGCGAAGCATGGCCCCAACCATCGCTATGTGAGTTTCCTCCATAGGAAACATCGCTATGCGAGGCAGTATTTTCATCGGAAAACCCCATCGCTATGCGAATTCATCGCTAAGCGAGGCATTCGCTATGCGAGGCACCACTGTACTACACTTTGTACTGGGTGATTCCGGAATTACTACAGACAGGGCTAGGACAGCTATTAGCTGGGGTGAGACAGTTGGCTGTGACAAAGCTGCATCTACCATGCAGTTTCCGTTGTCTGAACCAGTTGTTAACCACCTCTTTCTTCTTTATTGCTACTTCTAATGCACAGCTGTTTCTCAGGCCTAGTCACACAAGGGAAATGTTCTCTAGTTGTCCCCAAGTTAGTACATTGCTTCATCTTTTTTTCTGGTCACACAACACACGGTCAAGATCAAGACATTTTCCGAGCTAGTGGTATAACTGCGGAACATTTCCCCATTGCCAGAGGGTTGTGTTATTTGTTACCTTTGTTGTACCAGTGCATTCCTTACAGGGATTGCTAGTGTATATGACTGCTTCTTTTCAAAACTGAAGCCCGGAAGGTGGTTACCATTACTGCAATGTCCTTTTTTAAAAAAACAATTGTGCCCAGTATATTGATAGGCTGGTAAAAGTACGTCATTGGGGATCTGCTTCCATTACATTACTGGCGAGTTTTTTTTTAAAAAAAAAATCTATGGGAAGATACATTGAACCATTGCTATGCCAGTGTTACTAGGGAGGTGATCACTAGTATTGCTGGGCAGATATCCCATGTCCATTGTGTGCAGATATCCCATGTGCATTGTGTGCACTGTAGCAGCCAGTGCAACAGAGGACATTTTCCTAAAGAAAAAAACCCTTCCTGATCAATGTTCTTTCTAATATTCAGCCTTGCTGTGTGAGTCTGTGCCCCCCCATGGGATTCCATTGTGACTGGAATGAAAGGGGACAGAAACTATCACTGTGGGTGCATGGAGGAGGAGAAAAACTGTGTGGAGGAGGGTGGAGTCACACACACTTGCACCGTTGCACATATATATAAATCAAGGAGCTAAATCTCCCCTTGAAATACGAGAGAAAATAAACTGGTACCAATGTGTAACCTGCCATAACAATTCAAATAGGAGAAAATAAATTAGTATCACTAAACGTTTTTGGGACGTTCATTCTGATATATAAACCATGTGACCATGATTCAGTACAACAGAGGTATGGAAAGTATTGGAAGATTTAGGGAACATTTCCCTCATACATTCAGGTCCTCAGCTGACCACTCTCCCAGATAATGCCTGGAATCCAAGGACCTGTGTAGCTAGGCATTATTCATATACTCAGATGAGAAGCAGACACTACAGAGGCGCACAGTAGGCGATTGGAAGAAAAAAGGCCACCAATGCCATTATATTCTTCCTCCCGCCTTCCCTCCCTTGCCTGTGAGTATTGTCATGTGTGGTGGGGCAGTGATGGTGGTGAGGACAGAAACTCCAGAGGAAATGGTTCTTTTCTTGCCTTAGATAGTTGGAGAGTTTGTATTGTTGCTCATCATAGATCAATAGAATGATTATTTGTCTGAAGTAACAGTAGACCTAAAATAGTGCTTGCCAGGTACTGCTGAGACCATTTCTAAGCATCCCTTACTACCTAGTTATTCCTATGATTCTGTGCTAATTATACTGTCAGCAAGATGCTGAGTGGTTTCAAATATGGTTATAGTCACTGATAATCAAAAATGCATATAGGTGCTAACTGTGACAAACCCAGACCTACTGGGATCTGCCACACGTTAACTAAGCTGCCACCAACCATTCCCTATAAGAAGTCACACAGACCAGGGATGGATTTTCAACCAATAAAAGAATAAGGTTTATTAAATACAACACACAGGGAAAATAAAATGATCAGGTGAATAAGATATAGTAACGTGGCTTAGTCTCATTCATACATGTATACAGTTTGGTTCACACAGAACACTTAACTTGAAGCACAGACCCTGAACCTATCAGTTCTGGCTAACCAACAGACACCTGAACCTATCAGGTTGGTACTCTGACACACAGTAGTACCCTGTCTGACACACAGACACCCACACCAGCTTCTTCTTCCCAGCTGCTGCTTCTTCACATCCCAGCGTCTCAACTTCTCCACACAGGCTTCACCTATATATACAGTACAGCCCCTCCTCCTGATGTCCCGCCTTCCACTCCCCATAGGATGGAACTTTCCCTCCAAACCCATGACAGACAGGTAACATCAGTGCTGTATGTAACACTAACATCTATTAAATATATTCATTAATCACATAAATATCCTCCAAAGCTATTTTTGATTGAATAAAGGAAACTTGGGACCATTTTAGCTCAAATAAGAAGGCACACTGAATAAGTGGAAGCTATACAAGTCTAATTCATTTGTTGGATCTACTTTAATTGCAACTAATCACTGGACTTAACTTTCAGTCTTCCTTTCAATCATTACTAAGGCTGTTCTTTCATAAAGGCATGGAATGTTTATATGAAATTGAGTAGCACTGACCACTAGAACATAGATATTTGACTAAAATTTAATAAATAATAGGCTTTTTAAATCAGGAGAACTGGACTACAATAACTTTTTAATTAACAAACCATCCCTTTCCTAAGTTGTTCATATTTTCACTGCAGATGATGCACATGACGGATGCTAATGAAAAGTCCTTTAAAATAGATATCAGGGTGTGGGAATATTTGGCACATTCGTTTAAATTGATGTGTGCATCTATGAGCGCTCATGCTTATTAGCAGGCAGTTTTGACAAATTACAATGTGTTTTTTACATTAACCAATATTTCAATAGATTTGTTTGCTTTTTATGTATCAACATCTTTCTTATTGTATATGTGACATAGAGACAAGTCTTTTTTTGCATCTCAAGTTATTACTATATAATTAAACTAATGGTTTACAGCAGTTACATTTGCAAGACTATAATTAGAATGTACACTAGGTTATCCTTATCAAGACCCGCTAAAGGAATCTCCTTCAGAGGTTGAACTAGAGCATCTCAAGCCAAAAATTTGGAAGAACAGGACATATTGTGGCAAATGAGGGGGTCTCTTATCCTTGTGGGAGACAGAATGTTCCTATCAGGATGTTAATAGCTCCCACTCTGAATCAGAGGTGGAAACCAAGTGGCCACGTACCCTAGGGAATATACTTAAGTGCGGGCTCAGTCAGCTGCCATATGCCCTGTGCCTGGCACACAGTGGTGTATGAAAGTATGTTGGATCAGATTCAGGATACACGTAAAACAACATTTTGTGTTCCTATTTAAGAATGTCTTTTTAATGAAAAAAATATTATTGCTTTTGCTTGCAGTCTTTTCAAAATAACAAATGAAATAAATAGTTTTGCAGCAGTAATACTGAAATAGCATTTTTCTCAGCTCAAGATTGTGAATGACCTTAGGCTCTCTTTATTGCTGGATATGAGATAACGTTATACTTACTGTCAAACTTCATATACACTGGAATTCAGTTACAGAAATCAAGGTTGAGGCACTTCACATACAAATAATAGTACTTTCTGGAACTGCTAAAAGTACATATTTTTGCAGATAACTTCAGCAGAAAACTTGCCATGCACAAAAGTGTACAATACATTTTATAATTAATAATATTTGTTAATACTTATTTAGGAAAGGAAATTGTTTTTGTTCTCTCCTAGCCATGCATATCCCTGCTGAAAGAAACATACACTCTTCATATAAGTAAGCATATATTTGTCTGTCAGCCTTCCACTAACAATGGTTTAGAGATAACCATCTGAAAACAGGAGTAAGACTGGATTGTACTATATTTAGCAGGCAAGCTTACTAGAAAGGTTACTTATTTTACATTTTACTTGATTTATTTTGGGATACATTGGAATGGCTTTGACAAATAAGTTAAAAAATGTGTTGTCCTGCAGGAAAGTCTTGTTGTTTAGTGGTTCATAAAACTTTTGTAAAACAAACTATAAAATAGGACTTGGAAAATAATAAATAAATAAATAAATAAATAAATAAATAACAACAACAACAACAACAACAACAATAACTACTACTACTACTACTACTACTACTACTACTACTACCCTCCAAAGGTTATCTTGGGCTAAACTGCACATTTGTAATACTCTGGAGGAAAGGTGTTTTCTGCGGGTTAGCAGCAAATAGGCACAAGATAGGTTGTTACACATTCCCAAATTTCAGCCCCCTTTTTTGTGTGTGTGTCGGTTGTCATGCACACTCTTGTCACTGACATGTCAAGGCTGTCTGCAAGTCACATGATGCTCCTGTTCCCACCATTTTTCCTTTTAAAAATAGTGTTAAGGCACACATGAGGGTGTGCAATTAAATTATGTTTTTTTAAAATGAATAACATGTCCAAAACTGTGAATGGAGGCAGAAGGGGGGGGGGGATTGATGATGTGACAGTAGTTGAGGGGAGAGCAAGTGATTGCAGAATGGAGGCGATGAGGAAGGGGTGGGCAAAGCTGAATCCACAGCTTTGAATTCTGAGCTCCCTGGCATCTCTGAAGGGTGTCTTCTGAGCAGCAAGAGGCGCCTCTTGTTTTATCCTAAGTAACCACACCTACTAAGTTAATTGTAAAATAATCCTGAAAACAGATATGATAAAAAGGGTGGCAAAAGTGGCTGTCAAAGAAAAGGGGTATCCTTGTATTAACTAAAACTGCAGAACATCTGTAAAACATGGAGCAGAAAAACTGGAATATACACTATTTGAAGGCACAGTAGGGCTTGACATCATTTATTTATTTATTTATTTTATTTATATCCCGCCTATCTAGTCAATAGACCACTCTATGGGATGTGGTTGCAAATATGTTTTTCTCTTGGCAGGGCAGTTGCATCCTAGGTGTAGAGTGTTCAGAAGTGGCTTACCACTCACCCTTCTGTAGATGTTCTGAGATCATGTAGCTTGTCCAAGTCTGCAATATAGTGTCCTTTTCATGACTGGTCTTCTATACAACTGTATACTCCCTTCCAAAAGTAAATGGGAGAATTTTTTTAATCTGCAATTATTTCTCTTACCAGTATGAAGTCAGACAAACACTGTATTGAACCTAATTTTTACACAGTAGTTCCTAACTTTCTGTTGTGACCAAGTAACATGCGTGCTCTGTTGTGGTTATAACTGGCTTATTCAGTCTATCTGTGTAAAGTTGTTAATGGGATTCTCAATCTGATTCTGTATTAAATCCTATATAACAGCTGCTTCACCAGCTGCTTCACCATAACCAAGATTTTTAAGAAAAATCCAGACCAGGAAAAATGTACTGTGCCATTTCTTTAGTGGATAAAAACAATGAGCCCTGAGATTAGATCAACACACACTCGTAGCAAGACATCCCATTAAGAAGTTATTGACTTGAAAGGTCAATATTAAAAGTCAGGTGATATAAAAAGAAAACACAGTCCAAGTCATGTCAGAGTTTTAAAGAACTCATAAAGGGTGGCAGAGTCTAGACATCATAAAGCATAGATTAGGACTATAGAAGGAGGATTTTAGACAATATAAGGAACAGGAGCTAGCATACATACACACAAATTCTATGAACTAAAGAATCAGATGCAGATATTGTGTAAGGAAAAAAGACAAGCCTTTATTCATAACCAAAGGAAGCAAGTACTTACCACAATATCCCTTAGAAAATCCAAACTATTTGGGGGGTGTAGTGAATAATACAACTAAAAGCAATTTCTCACATCCAGCTAACATTGAACCAAATATTTGATCCAGACATTTCTCAATCTTGTTTTACAATAAAGAATACTCCACCAGTGTTACTGGTGAAGTCCTGCCTAAGAAATTCCCAGAAGGGCTCTGGTCACCTCTACAGAGATGAAGGAACTAATCTCCCAGTTAAAACTGGGCAAATCATCAGGATCTGATATACAATATTAAAGTTTGATATGGATTAGTGGACAGCACCATTGGCTGCCTTTTTTGCCATGGTAGACAAAACGGGCCTATTACCAATGCAATAGTATTTTCAATCGGGTGACCCCCTAAACCCTAGTAATTATAGACCAATCAGTCTTCTATCTATTATAGGAAAACTTTATGCTAAACATCTTTTAAACAAACTTGCAGCCTCCGAAGAGCAGATGGCAATACAGTGGGGTCTTGACTTAAGAACGGCTCGAGTTAAGAACATTTTGACTTAAGAACCACTCTCATAGGAAAATATTGACTTGACTTACATACTTAGATTTGAGTTAAGAACTGAAAAAAAAACATGTGGGAGGCAGGGAAAGTGCAAAATTTGAACTTTCAGTTAACTGTTGGCCAGTGAAAATGGCACCAGAGCTGGGTGAGAAAGGATCATTGGGGCAGGGAACCAAACAGGGAGAAAGAGAAAAGGGAAAGGAGAACGTAGAGTGGACAAAACCCCAGTATGGCCCTAATCAGAGCCACACAGTCAGGCCCTACAAGTAACAGTAGTGAACTGGCCTAGGGGAGTCTTGGCTGTATGCCAGAAAAAATAACCTTCCCATAGCCAGCCTCTACCACTACCACTCTGATTCATTTCAGGCAATGGCAGATTCAGAGGCAATGCTTACAGAGACTAGGCTGGAATACTTGTCATAGGCAATTCCTGGTCACTTTTGTGGAAACTATCAAGAACACAGTTTGTGTTCTTGGTGAGCTTTCTGTTCTTACTCTGTTGCAGGGCACAATGGGAACGATCCACCAACAGTGCACTATAGTTCTAGAGTATGTTTTAATTATAATTATAAAACTTATAGATTTAAAAATTATATTTAGAAATGGCTTTTTTGGCCATTTTAACAGGGGCTGAGAAGACTGGTTTTCTGGAAACAATGTTAATGTTCCTATACCAAGATAAGGCTGGTGGTGAAGGTGCAAAACAGTTTCTTCATACTGTCTGTGTTTCCTTTGTGTGCTGATGCATGGCTGCCCAGCCTGTACATTTGTAAAGAATTAGAAACTCTCATTTTCTACTGCTGTTCCTTCCTTTAAAGACTGCTCTGAACTTCCTACAATTTGAGAAGGTGGAGCAGAAAAAAAATCACTAAACATATCTCATTCCCTTCCTTGACAGGGTAATTGGGTTGATGGATAAGGGAAATGTAGTGTATGTAATATGGCTTTGGCAAGGCCTCTGACAATTCCAGATGGCATTCTCAAAAGTAATTGGAGAACTGTGATTTGGCAGATGGCTACAGCAAGGTAACAAATTCCAGAGGGGTAGTCTTGTTAGTCTGTTATGGCAAAAACAACAAAGAATCCTGTGATAACTTAAAGGCTATCAAGTTTATTGCAATATAAGCAAGAAGCCACTTTGTCATTTAGAGAAAGCATTCTCTGCATTCTCTTCACCTACACACACAGCACGAAAGAGTATGGCATGTGTGTATGTGCATTTATTTTATGTGTTTTATTTATAGGATGCTGAGATCTGGGGGCTCAAGGCAGTTCATAGTATGTGTGTGTGTGTATGCAATACAAAATATATGCACAGTGTGTACATGTCCCATATAGAGTACAGTAATATGCTTTTACCTTCATTCAGAACTTGGAGACAATTTGTTACAAGTAATAACACTGTTATATATAATTAATTCTCCTTTTCATGGCAGAACTACATTAAAATACAATTGTAACTTAGAGTAATAGGGGATAACATCACTCTTTTATATATATATAACTGTAACTTTTTAGTTACACTAATTGTATAGGTTCACATTTGTGATCTAGATACTGATGAGACCATGAAGTTGATGAGGAAAGAGTGGGTTTTGTAGCACAAGCTAGTGGCTGCAGGACAATTAACATTGTAACTGTAATGAAACAAATTAATCTAAGAGAAGTTAGAACTAGAAATGTTACTAATTGCTTTCTGAAGCAGGCAACCTAGCTCTGGTCTATAGGAATTCTTTTTTAAACTTTTCTTTGGCCAATCTCAGTTCTTCTTATATTTATTTGGGGCTCTTCCAGATGTAGCATTTATTCTCTGTAATGTACCAGGTTCTGTACCAATGATACTGCCCCCCCACTATGCATATAATGTTCCTTTTGTCTTGCTTAGTACAGTAACATTTTCCTTGACTTTCTGTACTCCTGAAAGCATAGTTTATTTTTAATATAAAACAAACAAAATAACAAATAGCAAGCTTTGGATGATAAATCACTTTCTTCAAGGCTGTGCATGAAGCTTTTGTGAGCAGTTCTAAATGTATGTGTTATTTTTAATATCCCAAATTCACATGGCTGAAGGTGTAGAAGCCAGGTAAGCTTAGATGGAAACAGCTGCAGCATGCATGTTGGTTTCAAGCTCGTCTTTAGCTAGCAATTTAGAATTTATGGCCTATCACTTAAAACAGAAAACAGTCACAGGCAATCTGGGGAGGGTCCTCCTTCTCCCTTTCTCCCTTATTGAAACTCAAGGAGTTTCTCTTTAGCTGGCGGAGTGAAGACTGCCCAGTTAACATGGCCTGCCTATAACAGAGTTGGGGTTAGGAATTTAGTTAAACCATTAGAAATAGCGAATTTAAGCCAAATTAAAGCCAAATAAATAGTATTACCTGGTGGATGCTGTTTTTTAGCATGCAGTACTGCTTGTTTGATGTCAAGAGTCCATGATGTTCGAGAACTCGTGTTGGTTTTCAGTTGATGCTCTGATCAGCCATTCTGTGGTATCTTACCATTCAGGAAAAATCAGGAAAAGGCTGCACATTCATGAAAACAATACAAATTCTAGTATCAGGGTATGCAGTTTAGCATTATTGTGCATTCAATTGGAAGTTTCTGTCTAGTGAAGAAAACTTCCTGGTCAGATGCTTTCAATTATCACTCGGAGAAATAAAACTCTGGGAATCACACAAATGTGAGAGTGGGTGATACCTTTTATTAGACTACTAAAAATGAAACCACTTGCAAGCTTTTGTGAAGAAAATTACACTTCTTTAAGATTAGCACAACTCCTTTATGTATTGTGTACAAAAATTGTAAACAAGAATCCAAAAATTATTGGTACGTGTCCGTTAGAGTTGATGTAAGTCTTCCTGAATATGGGTTTCAAGTCTTTGTGTAGCATGGTTTGAAATTTCAACACCCCTCTCCTAGGACCAAAAAACTGCCAATTATTCTGATTTCCTCCTCGTCACCCCCAAACACAAACACACATTGCCTGCTCTGTGCAGCTCCAGACACTTCTCCAGTGGAGAAGGAGAGTTTCAAAGAATGCTTAATGATTTCATAAAGAAATGCGGTTTGCTTAAAAAGAAGAAATGTGGTGTTTTGTTTTACAGTTTGGACACAAATCCTGGTAGACTCCACACTCCTTCACAACCAAGTGAGAGAAAGGAAAGCGATACAACTTTTGCTATATATGGAAAAGCCTTGACTGGCTAGATAAAAAGTATGCAAAGATATTTTCTACAACTCTAGAATAATAATTTTGCTATAGAATTAAAAATAATAAATGTACTTTTGGCACTGAGATAATACAACATAGTACTGTGAACAGTACGACTTGCTGGATTACATGCCAGCATATTTCCAGAAAAAATATAGTTGTGTGATTTGCTATAAGCTTTTGTTGAACTGTAGACCACAAATGCATCTGATCAGATGGAGTGCATTCCATGAAAGGTTAATGGCACATAAACTTGTTGGTCATTAAGGTGCCAAAATACTCCTTGTTCTTCTTGCTGTGATAAAATAACCAAGCTAGCACCATGCCCCACATATTTCTGGGGTGGGTCTAATTTTTATAGCAAGCTGACTAATGCATAGCTCTAATTCTCATCATTTTCCAGTATCTTAAATCTGCCAATGTGATCTGTTGATCATGCTTTTTGGACACCATCCAAAATTACCTCCTTATGATACCTCAACATGTTTCATTGCCTTTAACCTGCAGTTATCCTTTTCCTTTCAGCGCCCTCCTTGATAGGTATGGTCAGGAAGGACTGGGCTTCCCAAAACAGCATTGCCCTCTCATGGCAACAGCCTGATTTTCCTAATGGAGCCATTCTGGACTACGAGATCAAGTACTATGAGAAAGTAGGTCTTGACTAAAATGAAATAAAACCCTCAAAGTATTGTGTTATAATATTTTTACTTTACTGTAGATCAACATACAATATAGCCTGTAGCTATTTATTTCTTGTTCCTCTTAAAATAGTGGGCCTGTTACTGTGTTAGGTCACCATTATTTTCATAGTAGCTTTCCCTGCAATTGGCCAATTAGTCCAATACTCAGTGCATTGATTGTACTGGTGGAAGCTGCTTCCACTAGTGGACTAAAGAGGAAATTCCCCTATCTTTCACCACAATTTTGCCTTACAAACCTTTAAAACCTACTCCAGTGGGCTGGGAAACAATCTGGGGCTAGGAATGGGCAACATGCAGCTTGCAGACTACCTGCAGCCCCCATTAGCCTAAGGAAAGCACCCAGCACACCTGTGCCCCTGCACTCTAAGAAAGGACCCTTATGCCTACTAAGGGACATGAAAGCAATCACTGTGCCTCACACACACTGTTTTAGATCCAAATGCTGTTTTTCAAATAAAACAAGTCCTTCTGAGCCTAAACCAGAAGAGGGGGAGGACTTAGCACAATTTCCTCCTTGCCCTCCAAGGGCCATGAGGGGGCTTTTAAAAAATACATTTAAAAGTATGATTGATGGAGGCAGAATAAGGGAGATCCATCTAAAGTCCAGTGGTAAGTATGTGTCACCAAAATCTCTGGAAGTTGCCCAACATTGCTCTAGACATGTTATGTCATGTAATAATGTTTTTATCATTATGGGCAGAAAGGAAAGGAAAGAAAGATTCACAAGAAGATGTACCCCAATATATATTGGTTCAGGAGGACACTGGCTTAGATCCTAGCATATTATTTTTAAAATGTTAAGAGAGGGAACGTTTCCCATCCCCTGCTTTCCACTGCAAGCATGTGAAAACCCCCGAAACATTATTGCAAAGAGTATGGGAGCCTCCAAATAATATGGGATAATTAGGTGATGCAGCAAAGCAGAATTGCCCCAAATCAGATTTTGATTCTAAGACTGTAATGCAAGAAAATTCACAGAAGGACTTTCTTCTCTCCTCCACCACCTAGATCATCCTTTTCCTCTCCCCATGTTCAATCTTTGTTGTTCACAATGGCCCAATCCACCACAAAGATTTTGCAACTGCAGGTGGTAAGAAGGCACAGTAACAACCTGTGAACTACCTTACTTATCTTGGTATCTAATCTTTTGAGTCTTTTTGACTCAAAGACATTGTTGACTCAGAATCATAGTGTATTGATTATCTTTATTTTCTACAGCTCTTACTAATGATTTTAGAGTGTCCTTTCTCCTTGCTCTTGTCATAGCAGTTGAGTTAATAACCGATTATTATGTATTCCTTACTGAGCAGTTAATAGCTTTATGGTCTTTTGCAGGAATGCACCTGCTGCTCATAAAAACATTCTGTTGTAGGAGATAGTTAGCGTAGATGACACATCTTGTATTTCCAGTGACCTTGCACAAACTGCATTAACAACTGGCCTGATTTCAAAATATTTCAGTAAAATTCCTTACCTTTTATGAAAAGCAGATCTGATGCCTGTTCGAGCATATTATCTGAAATTAGTACTTGTACATCCCTGCAAATTCTTGTTTCCTGTTGGATTTCCATTGAAATGTGCTGCAATTTTTCATACCTTGTGAAAAATAAAAACAGTTATCCTTTTCTCTTGTCAAGAGTGCCTTAAAAGGCCAAAAAAAAAAAAAAAAAAAACAGAGCACAGACAGAATTCTGACTCCTGTCCTCTGAAGATGCCAATCACAGAGACTGGCAAAACGTTAGGAAGAACAACCTTCAGAACATGACCAAAGAGCCTGAAAAATGCACAACCACCTCGCGTACTCATAGGACACGCAGAATAATACTGTAGTTCCTATTCCTCATGTGCAAGGACAAGACAAGAGAGGATTTTTACCCCTACTACTGTATATAAGGACTCTTTTGTGCTTTTTCTGCAAACACAGATGGAGAGAACCATCTTGAATTGGCTGACTGAAGATTACTTTAGTTAGCAATAGAAACCCAGTTCCTCACAGAGATTAGCATAGGCTCTCTCTTTCCCTACAAGCCCTTTCTTTCCTGAAATGCCTCTTGCAGGATACTCATCTTTTGCATAATGGTTCCTTCTTTGAGTAGCTGTGAAAGGCTGGAGGGACCACACACAAACTTGCATGTACATCTGTGGCACTTAATTCCTTCATGCGATGTCCTTTGGACAAGTGGAAATAGCTTCATGTAAAGTTGAGCTGCATGACTGTATTGTAGTATTTTATACATTACAAGAGCCTGATGGGCTATATTTGCTCATCTTTTTTACTTGAATGTAATTCAGATTGATAATACTAGGATTGGCAAAGAAAATAAGGTTACTGTTCATGCTACTCGGCTTTCTTTAGCCTTGTCTATTAGACTGAACTTTACAGGCTACATTAGTGTGTGTTTTCTCAGTGACAAAGATAATACAGTTCCTGACAATGTGGAAAACATTTCTGCTTTAAAGTTTAAGAAATGTTCTCCACTTACTGAGCTGTGGGGATATTTAATGAACCAATGGTCCTAGATAATTTACTGTGAAAAATATTAATAGCAATACCTTACAGAAGGGATTTGAATTACAACCACTGTATAAATAAAGGTTTGTTTATAGTTGGTTCAATTCAGACAGCTAAACTTAAATCCCACAAAGATATATGAAGCCAAATTTATAAAATCCCAAAGATTATACTGATAATGAACGTGAATGTTCTCAAATCAATATTTGTGGTAGTTCAAGCATGTTGTAGGATGAAACTGTCATTATCTTTCAGCATTGCTATCTCTCTTCTTTTTCCCTTCTCAGTGCTCTGCAACATTGGGAATTGGGATTAATGACAACACTTGCTTTATTTTGGGCCAATTCCATAAACATACAAAACATAGTTTTTGACATATTGATTCTAAACCTTTCTTGTAGGAAAACAAGCATTATTGGAGCATTATATGGCAGCTTGAAGAGTGGTGATCAATATTTGAGCCATTGTGGTGTTTTCCCCCCATCCTTTCCACTTTCCATCTTGACTAATTCTGACTGCAGTTGCTTTAAGTCTGATTTAAGAGATGAGCCCGAATTTCAATATTGTTGTGTGTGTGTTTAGTCATTTAGTCGTGTCCGACTCTTCGTGACCCCATGGACCAGAGCACGCCAGGCCCTCCTGTTTTCTACTGCCTCCCGGAGTTGTGTCAGGTTCATGTTGGTTGCTTCGCAGACACTGTCCAGCCATCTCATCCTCGGTCGTCCCCTTCTCCTCTTGCCATCACACCTTCCTAACATCAAGGTTTTTTCCAAGGACTCTTTTCTTCTCATGAGATGGCCAAAGTACTGGAGCCTCAGCTTCAGGATCTGTCCTTCAAGTGAGCATTCAGGGTTGATTTCCTTTAGAACTGATAGGTTTGTTCTCCTTGCAGTCCAGGGGATTCTCAAGAGCCTCCTCCAGCACCACAATTCAAAGGCATCTATTCTTCGGCGGTCAGCTTTCTTTATGGTCCAGCTCTCACTTCCATACATCACGACAGGGAAAACCATAGCTTTGACTATTCAGACTTTTGTTGGCAAGGTGATGTCTCTGCTTTTCAAGATGCTGTCAAGATTTGTCATCGCTTTCCTCCCAAGAAGAAGGCGCCTTTTAATTTCAGGGCTGCTGTCTCCATCTGCAGTGATCATGGAGCCCAGGAAGATAAAATTTGACACTGCCTCCATATCTTCCCCTTCTATTTCCCAGGAGGTGATGGGACCAGTGGCCATGATCTTAGTTTTTTTGATGTTGAGTTTCAGACCGTTTTTTGCACTCTCCTCTTTCACTCTCATTACAAGGTTCTTTAATTCCTCCTCACTTTCTGCCATCAGAGTGGTATCATCTGCATATCGGAGGTTGTTGATATTTCTTCCGGCAATCTTAATTCCGGCTTGGGCTTCTTCCAGTCCAGCCTTCCGCATGATGTATTCTGCATATAAGTTAAATAAGCTGGGGGACAATATACAGCCTTGCCGTACTCCTTTCCCAATTTTGAACCACTCAGTTGTTCCATGACCAGTTCTAACTGTTGCTTCCTGTCCCACATATAGGTTTCTCAGGAGACAGATAAAGTGGTCAGGCACTCCCATTTCTTTAAGAACTTGCCATAGTTTGCTGTGGTCCACACAGTCAAAGGCTTTCGCATAGTCAATGAAGCAGAAGTAGATATTTTTCTGGAACTCTCTGGCTTTCTCCATAATCCAGCGCAAGTTAGCAATTTGGTCTCGAGTTCCTCTGCCTCTTCGGAATCCAGCTTGTACTTCTGGGAGTTCTCGGTATATGCAAGGTTCAATATTCAATATTGTTGAACCTTGCATATTTGATTTGTTTTTAGCTTCTCTCTTTGAATCCCTAGTTCCTCAAGAAATAATAACCAAGATCTAGTGCTATATTTCTGATGGGTTCTACTGTTTCCATCAGAACTAGTAATCGTCCCTCTTGCCCCCCACAGACCCCTGTTACTCATCCTAAAAACTTGCTTCAAAGGGCTGGGAAACCCTCAGAAGCAGATTTTTGGTGCCACCAAGGGCTGCAGCAGAAACAGAAGAGGAATAAAGTTCTGATTCTGTTGGTATTGAATCTGAAAGAATCTCAACGAATGGAAAATGCCCGGGTGCAATTCAAAGTGCTTGTTTTGACATATAAAGCCCTAAACGGCTTGGGCCCTGGATACCTGAAGGACCACCTCCTTCCATATGAGCCTACCCGGCAGTTAAGATCTAGCCAGGGGGGCCTTTTGAAAGAGCCATCCCTCAAGGAGGTAAGAGGGATGGCTTGTAGACAAAGGGCCTTTTTGGCAGCTGGCCCCAGACTATGGAATGCACTCCCAACTGAGATTCGTCTGGCGCCGACACTGATGACATTTCGGTGCCAGGTCAAAACCTTCCTGTTCCAGAAGGCTTTTAATTGAAATAACATCAACTATGGGTCCTGATGGCAATTTTAATTGTATTTTAATCATTTTATCTTTTATTGTATCCTAATTGAATTTTAATTGTTGTAAGCCACCCAGAGACCTCTGAGTAGAGTGGGCGGCATATAAATTAAATTAAATTAAATAAATAAATAAGTAAATAAATAAATAAATAAAATGCACCATTAGATCATGGCCAGTATGTAAACTCTGATTTTTTTAAAAAAAATTGACCTTATTATATATCACTAATTATAAATAACCTGTTCTGCTAGCTATGAAAATACAATGTATAAGTACTGTGTGTAACCCTCTTGGTTTCTGTCTGTTCCCTGTCTCTACTCACCTCATCTTTATTCCTTGTTTCTTTTTTTCATGGTGTATAATCTATTTAAAGTCATATTTCAGTGGAATTGATTTTACTCAATTATTTGTGCATATTTTCCTCACTTTGTTGGTAGCTTTGGTAAGGCCCTGGCTGGAAATCTAATCTAAAATTTCCAAAATGCAAAACGCATATTCAGTATTTCAAGCAGCAAAACTTTTTTTCCAGATTAGAGACAATGGAGATGTAGACAGAAATGTGATCAGCATGTGATTGATTATCCCAGTACATTGCTCACGAATGTTCAAGGGTAAAAAAAACTGCAAGCAATTGTTAGGCATCCATAACATAACATTAAATAATAGCAGCTAAGCACTTAATCTGAACTTTCACACATCAAGTGAACCAGTTATCCTTTATATTAACACTAATTTGTTTTCAAAGTTTAGCTATTTATAGAGCCAAAACAACAGAACCTTCAAAACAGTAATATCCTGAAAGATGCCATGGTAGCCTAGCTGGAATCTGAATAGGAAGACTCCTCACTACTACATTAAAAGGCATATTCAACTTGTTTGTTGTATCTTATGATAGTATGGTTGTATTGTCAATCAGTTTCCATTATTAAATAATTTTTAGCCATATCCATAATCTCTACTGTCTTGCCTGAGGCCATGTTGCTTTATTTCTCTATATATTGGTCTTTATACTCTTCTTTGTAATTACTGCTCTCATTTTACTTGGGGTTTTTTTTTCTCAGATAGTGATGAACAGCAGGAACTATCAGCCATTTGTTCACAAAGCTAGATAACCTTTCCTATTATGTTCTTATCACACCTGACTCCAAGTGGAATCACACTTGATTTCACAATTGAGATGTGTCCTGGACCTCATCAGTTAGCTGCAATTTGCTGTGGTAAGTCATGCAATCTTACCTGCACAGCATGAGAGAGAGAGAGAGAGAGAGAGAGATTTTCCTCTTTCTGTTTACATATGTTATATGGAAGTGCTCAACTCTTCCAAGGATACATTGCAACTGGACTGCAATCAGGGTCATGTTTCAGACATGTTAACATTTTATTTTCCATGTGTCTTTTGAAATTGCAAATATGTTTCCATTCTGCAAAGTGGTTTTGCCTTTTTAAAGAGAACTGTTGAGACTTGTACAATTTGCCACAGCTCTGGTCCATGGGGGTCACGAAGAGTCGGACACGACTTAATGACTAAACAACAACAACAACAAATTGAAGCTAACTGAGAAGGTGCCACAGTACATCTTGTTCGTGTGTCTGCTCACACACCTGATTCCACAACTGAGATGTGCCCTTGACCTCATCAGTTAGGTGCAGTTAGCTGTGGCAAGTTATGCAACCTTACCTGTATAGCAACAGGATTTTACAATAGTTTATTTACCTAGGTCCAAAGAAAACTCAGTGGGTTATTCCTAAAAAATAATGGTTTTCTGCCCTATACTTCAACATTGCACAGATACATTAAACCTAGTCGTCTCTCTAGCCCCGTTTAGTGTGTTTCAATTACCTAACATAAACTTAAAAAGTAATTTTTATCAGAAATAAGGCAGGTGAGAGGAATGTATTCTCTCTATATGGATTATAGCAGTGAATACAGTGTTAAACCTGTGGTTAGGTGTACTGATAGCATAGCACATTTTTGTCCAACATGGGACATGTGCAATGGGGATTCATGTCTAACTGCTTTGGATCCTAGATCTTATCTCTAAAGTCTTCCTGAAGAATGTTCTAGTAAGACAGAATTTGTACCTAAAATGAAAAGTGTTTTGGAGATTTTTTTTTTTATTCATTTCTTTGTCCTTTAAACTAAACGTTGGAATTTTCACTCACCTGCAGATGAGACTTTCTGGGATGTAAGCTAATATTTTATTCTGTTTTGTTGGCTTTTATGTGATTGTTTGAATCATAGAATCTCCCACTGCAAATATGCATGAATTTAACATAGTCTGGTTGCCTTTTTAATTATACCCTAATCCTAAAACTTGTTGAGTGGCCAACACTTAATTGGTTTTTAGAGAACATGGTAATAGTCTGTTTGCTGTTTGTATCCTTTGTATACTCTATTTATATGTACATAAATATTTTACGTTTTTCTTGTTCAGTTTACATGTTGATTGCTATTGCAAAATGTAATAATATGCTGGAGACTTCATTAAAAATAAATAGCAACCTGAAGACACCCTATAGTACAATTTTTTTTAAAAGAGTCTGCCCTATTTTAAATTATGAGCACCACAGATCATTTTTTTCTCTCCCCACTAGTGCTTCATTTTCCCTGAACACTACAACTTAATTATATAGAATTTGTTATGTTCATTTATGCTGCTGAGATAGGGGTAATGCACTGTTCTTCCTGAGCTGCGTCAAAAACTTTGCTGTGCCATAAATCACTTCATTTTAGTTGTATTAGAGTAGAGACAGTAAGGCCAACTGTATTTATGGACCACTGTTTTATAGTAGATAACCACATCCAACAATTCCCATTCTGCCAATGCAGTAAAACTTTTTTCTCCCTTCTCCAATACATTTTCAATGAACCATATTTTCATCACATTAGTAGCCTAAGAAAGACCTCTGATAATTTAATACACCAAATTCCTGAACATTATTTTATCTTATTAACTATTCTTATGGTATCTTTTGAGTACCAGTTATATCTCATGGGGATGCTTATCGATAATTCTCTCCTCATCTGAATTATTGACAAAAATTTTCAGTAACTTCAAGCAAATTAGAAAAATATGAAAGAAGAGTAAGCCTGGAGATGTAGTTAACTAGGGAACTACAAATATATTTCTTGTTTGTTGCTAAGTATATTGACTATCCTTTTGTCACTTACCCCTCCAATCCTTACAAAAGACAATGGTTTAATATGAATCCTGCTCTGGCTGGAATTACAGTGGTGCCTCGCTTAACGACGTTAATTTGTTCCAGCGAAATCACTGTAGAGGGAAAATGTTGTAAAGCGAAATTTAAAAACCCATTGAAACGCATTAAAACACAGTTAATGTGTTCCAATGGGCTAAAAACTCACCGTCCAGCGAAGATCCTCCATACGGCGGCCATTTTCAGTGCCTGTATAGCGAGGAATCCGTCCCTAAGCACAGCGGGGAGCCATTTTGAGCACCTGGTGGCCATTTTGAAACCCGACAATCAGCTGTTTTGATCGTCATAATACAAAGATTTGGTTCCCAAAGCAGGGAACCGATCTTCGCAAAGTGAAAAAAACCCATTTAGACCATTGTTTTGCAATTGCAATCGCAATAGCAAAAACATCGTCGTGAAGCGGATTTGTCGTAATGCGGGGTAATCGTTAAGTGGCGCATGACTGTAGTTATAGTTAGTAGCACTTAAGCCTGTAGATTTTGATGTATTCAAGCAAGCCTGGCTCTGTTGCACTGCAACCACTGGAAACAAAAGAGTATCTAAAGGAGAACCCAATGATTATTTCTTATTTCTTTACAAAAGACATCATATCACTGTAATGTAGCCAAGCTGATCTCCCTAATAATGCTGCTGTCAGCAGAGGATGGGGCCACTTCAAGCACAACATTTTTTCCTGAAAAGATCCAGGGAAAAGTTCGTTTCCAGCATCATGTGTGAACATCATACACCCATCTACTTTACAACATACTTAGTGTCTTCTGGTCTATGTATACATATCAAGATGCAAACTTCTGGTAGCCTCATATGTCATATCAGAAATAGTTAAACATTTGTGATTTCATCTGAATGGAAAGTCTGACATACTGTAAATCACAACTATTCCACAGCACTTATGTTCATAGTTGCTATGACCAACTAATCACCCAGTGCCAACCTTCTGAGCATCTATGCATTTAGCTAGGCTGGTCTTGGTTGACAGCTAAACAGCCTGTCATTGAGGCTATACTGTACACTAAGTCTTAGGAAGTTGATACAATCTTATACTTCATTCGTGTAGCCTCAAGTAGCTCAGGATCCTCATAATAACATAATAAGAAAGCACAATACTATTATCATTTATTTTATTTATTTAAAATATTTTACCCAGCTTTTCTCCTTAAAAAAGGTCTCTAGGGGGCTTGCATCATTAAAAAGACAATATTTGAAAGCTAAAAACAGTAAATATACAAATATTAAACAAGAATTAAACAAATAGTATATTAAAAATGGGAAATAAATACTAAAAGCACATTTAAAAGCAACAAAGCACAATACATTTTAAAAAAAACTCTCAATCACTAAGAGAAAGCCTGCCTGAAAAGAAAGGTCTTTGTCTGCTTGCGGAAGGACAGCAAAGATGGGCCCAGCCTGGTTTCTCATGGGCAGGAGTTCCAGAGTCTGGGAGCAGCAACAGAGAAGGTCCTCTTTTGTGTCCCCACCAAGCACACCTGTGAGGGTGGTGGGACGGAGACAGAGACCTCTCCTGATGATCTTAACACTCAGGCAAGGCTCATAAAGGGAGGTGAAGTCCTTGAGACCGCTTGGGCTCAAGCCATTTAGGGCTTGATAGGTTAGAACCAGCACTTTGAATTGTGTCCAAAAGTGGATTTGCAGCTGATGGAGCTGCTCTCATGGGGAATAGGGAGTTATGTGATCCCTGCAACCAGCCTGAGTTAACAATCTGGTTGCAGCATTTTAGGGCCACTGAAGTTCCAAAGGCAACCCCATGTACAGCATGTTACAGTAATCCAGCCAGAATGTAGTTAAGGCATGTGTCACTCGGCTACAGTAGGACTTTGTGGAAATTCACATGTCATAGTCTGTACAATATATTCACATATTTCCATCTATACTCTTATGTGCCTGAACTCTGTACCATGTGATGAGCAGTGTTCTAAATACTTCAAAATACTTACTAAATGCTTTATCTGAATTTGACAAGCCATTTCTCCCACCCCTCAGATTTATTAGTATGGTGAATATTATGTAGATGCAAGAATACTAATTTAATTTATTTATTTAAAATACATTTCCAAACTATTGAGACAGTAGGGCCCTGTTTCAGGATTGCAAACACAAAATTTAATTTTGTGTTAATTTTCACTCTGTTTTACCCGGAACTCTACCCATGGACAGTGCCAGCATTTTGGCACTACCTGAGGGTAGAAGTGAATAGTGGGCATTTAAATGTTTCCCAGATGTACACATTATGATGTCTTGATTTACTGAAATCCTAATGTGTCCATTATTTGAAGTATGCAGCTGCCTTTTTAGATTACGTTTTCTTTCAGTGTTGTTATTTAGTTGTTTAGTCATGTCTGACTCTTCGTGTCCCCATGGACCAGAGCATGCCAGGCTCTCCTGTCTTCCACTGCCTCCCGGACTTGGGTCAAATCTTTCAATGTAGTCTTGTACTAATATTATTTTGACCCCAATGTGATTACTAACCCAATTCACAAGGAGACATTTCTCACCCTATGAATGATAACACATTTCTTAAGAGTCTGTCATACAACAGTTTTTGCCCCTTTAATGAACATATTATTACATTCATAAGAAATGCATTTTTAAAGGATTATTATAATGTAGCTTTCACAACTCAACTTGACAACATTTCCCCCCACCCCTCTTTTGTCCCTCAGGAGCATGAACAGCTCAGCTATTCTTCCACAAGGTCGAAGGCTCCAAGTGTTATCGTCACAGGCCTCAAGCCAGCCACCAAGTACATATTTCATATCAGAGTCAGGACTGCAACAGGATACAGCGGCTATAGCCAGAAGTTTGAATTTGAAACTGGAGATGAAAGTAAGTCTTAAAGATAAAGAAAGGTGGCATATATGACAGAAGTAGCATCTAAGCCTCATGGAGATTAGAAATTAAGAGTATTAGGTATAACAAATTCCATTACTGACACAAAATCTGAAGGTGTGTTTTTTAAAAAACCACTTTAAGGATATATTGTTTACAAATAAACCCTGACCCCGTAAGGACCAACCTCCTGTGTATTCCTCAGATTTTTTTTCAGCTACTTTTTTTTCATGAGTCTTAGCCATTCAGCAGTCATGACAAATGAATTCATCCTGTTTTTCAGTAAGATCCAATGAAATTAAAGTTCTGAATTAGTTTGCTGTTGCTTGCACTGGAAAGAATCAATTCTTTGCAAATATTCACATCAACTACTCACAAATGATCAAACTTTTTGTGGTCTGAATGCTTCTACAAAGGACACATTCAAACAGTGCATGGTCAGTTACCCTTTCTCAGCCCAATGACACCTTGTGGCAGGCATGGGAAGGCAGAGGTAATGGACACCCATGGCTTGCCCTACAGTTTGGCATGGCGAGGTGGCTTCATCAGTGAGCACATTTTGTGTACTGAAAGGATGTCACATTCTGAGTTGTTAGTTTATTATCATTGTAGTTTTTCTAAAAGGGAGTGAGAGAAGCACATGTGGAATATCTCATCAAAAGGAATT
Organism: Pogona vitticeps; assembly: GCF_051106095.1. Classification (NCBI taxonomy): domain Eukaryota; kingdom Metazoa; phylum Chordata; class Lepidosauria; order Squamata; family Agamidae; genus Pogona; species Pogona vitticeps. Next base: position 221,453,002 of record NC_135785.1, on the reverse strand, counting down.
GGCTGCCTTTACTATGTACCTGGACATGAATGGCTATGGCAGGGACGTATCAGTTGTTCTTCGGCCTCAGGGAACAAAATTTCTCAGGACAGACTTCTGAGCACCTCATGTCCTGGCAGATCATCTTTTTCCCCTGGAGGCTGAGATTGAGACTATTAGTCCCAGAATTCCCTGGTTCATACGGAATTGATGCAATGCTCACCTTGATTCTGCTGGAGCTTTAACACAGAATACATGTGCTGCATTTCTGCAACATGAATACTATATGCTAGGGTTACACAGCCGCTAGATTGGTGTCCACAAGTCCATATTCTGTGGGCAACCACAGCTTGTGAAACATTCACAAAATGCAATTGCCGGCCATTGCTGCATGTTCTTAAAACATCATGAATACTCATAATATTTCACCTATGAATAATGAAACAGATTCTGTGCATTTGCTGGTTTGATTTTGTACCAGCAAAATCAGGGAGCTGGATGGTGGGGACATTGTATTTGTCTTCAGTGTGGCAGGGATTGTCACTCCTGAATTGGACTTTTCAGCCACACTAGATGCTGTTTCAAGTCCTCTATTTAGAGCATGTTACTATCGTCTCTCGAGACTGAAGGATGCCTAATCTAATCTGTGCATTTTATCAGTTCATATAAATATATACAGTGGTGCCTCGCTTGACAACGATAATCCGTTCCAGCAAAATCACTGTAGAATGAAATCATCATCAAGAGAAAGTAAAAAGCCCATTGAAACGCATTGAAAATTGCTCAATGCATTCCAATGGGCAAAATAAGTCAGAGTCCAGCAAAGATCCTCCATAGGGCGGCCATTTTCAGGTGCCTGTAATGCGAAAAATCCATCCTAAGCACAGCGGGGAGCCATTTTGAAAACCCGACAATCAGCTGGTTTGGATCGTCGGGAAGTGACTGTTGGGACTATTGAGACTGTGTGTAACTGAAAGGAGGGCCCACAACTCCAGGGAAAAGCGTGCCAGGAGAAAAGCTGTGCCGCAGTTTGTGCACGCCGTGGCATTTTGGCGAAGGTGAGTGGTTTTAAAACCTGACTGGGATTGCCTGGCTGCAACATTTCTTCCCTTTTTTGCCTCTCCCTCTTTGCTGCCCCTTGTTTTAGTGAGGGCTTTGGCATTGCTTTGGGACAGGCTCGGATTCGGTCTCTCCTACCATAGTTTTTACCTCCTCTCCCCACTTCTTGGAGCACTTTAATTCATAACCTTTTTGTTTACCTTGCTTTGCCTGTTGGTTTTTGCTTGCCACGGTGGTGGTGTTCTGCTCCCTACTGCTGCCTCTTTGTGCCACGCCTCCCCCCCTCCACACTTCTGGGAACTCTTTACCCTATAGCCCTTGCCTGTTGGCGTTGACTGGCTGCAGCGGCGGCTCCTCTCCCATTTAACTCTTGCTGTTAGAGTTGTCTGTTGGTTCCCCCCCCACCCCCTGCTTGCCTCCCTTGCTGAGGAGGCAGCGAATTTTTCCGCTCCCCTCCGTTGTTGTGACACATGGCCCCAGTCTCTCTCACTTACTGGCTTTTGCCACGTGGGCAGCTAAAACTAGGTAGCCGTACGGCAGGGCAGTCATTTAGGGAACCAATCATCGTAAAGCGAATTTTCCCTATCTAAACATCATTTTGCAATTGCTATTGTGATCGCAAAAACCTCATCGTACAGCAGATTCATGGTACAATGAGGTAATCGTTAAACAGGGCACTGCTGTATTATGAAGGGGGTTAGTCATTAAATCCAGAACTTCCCATGTTGCTACTAGCTGCAAAATGTCAGGAACTTGCAGGTTGTAACAGCTACAACCAGTGATTTCTAGTTATCGTGACTGAAAGCTACAAATTTGTCCTGCTGTATTACAGATCATGACTGTGGCTACGTAATAAAACAATACCTTAAGACTCACTGTCCAAAAAACCATTCCTCAAAATATTTTCTAGAAAGTGGATTGCAACCACAGAAAGTTTTGCAGATAAAGATAAGATGTGAGAACATCTCAGCATGATGACATTGTATCTAGTGACGATCTTCCACCAGCAAAATGGAGACAATCAGATTGATTCCTCTCATTCCTCTGCAGAGAGACCGTCTGGAAAATATTTGGGAATGCCTGAGTCTGTGGGAGAAGGAGGGAAAGGGGAGCACCTGCTATGTATATGTAAATCTGTTAGTATATCTGTACCATGTGAAGTATCTCAAACAGTCCAAATTCCGTGACTGCTTCACTCAGAGAACAGGTGTAGAGGTTATTTCCAGCATGCAGGCAGTTTCCATGCCACTTTTATCTGTACCTAGAACATCTAGAGTTTGGAAATTCCACACATTGGGTTAAGCCATATGGCACATTTCTCCGTGCATGTGTGTTTGATGGCAAGTGTGTATGGTAGGTGCTATAGTAAAATACCTTGTTAAATCAAAACTATGCATCACCATATATTTTGAACGTTGCATGTGTACTACAGATGACCATGCAAATATCTGACATTAATCTGACTTTTTTTTAATGCAAATCATCTTAGAATCCCACCTGCTGTCTATTCTTTGGGATTCAGTCAATTTGGTTTGCAATCTGTGGTGGTAAACTGTGTCTAAATCAGTTGGATTCTGAACTAAGTCTATGTGTGCTCCGATTGGGATGAAAATTGTTTAGATTCACTTTCCATGGTCTATTCATTTTTACTGTTTTTTTCATGCATTCGGAATGAATAGGAAGTTTTTTCCACCCCAAAGTTCAGGTGAGAACTGATACTAGGCTGTAAGAGAGAACCTCCTCAGTACTTCAGTTTTCTGCTTGTTTATTTCCTTACGAATTTTAAGGGAGATTCAAATGATGACACACTGTCTAAAATTCAGACACAAGAACAAGTGTGCATGTACAAAAACATACTGTGCAGTTGAGAAATTTCCTTAAAACTCATTTGTTCTTATTCGATGTAATAAGAGAATTTTAAACCTAAGGAGTAAATGGAAAATTATTCAATTAAAGGATTTATAATGAAGAAAGAATTGGTGTGCATTTATGCAAGCTATAAGTGCAATCAAGGGATGTAATTGGATCTGGAGTTTGGGCTGGAGGTTACAATGGAAAGTTTTAATTTCATTTCATTACATACATTAAATAGTTTTGGTAGAATCATACAGTAAAAGAGATTTTTAGAAAAGTGTATTTAAACTTTAGAACCACAGATAGATATAAGAGATTAGTTCCTCTTATTGCTCCTAAACAACCCTTCTTTAAGAGTTTCCAAGGTTTGCTTACATTGGGTTAAAAATTGAGGTACAGCAAATATTAAGAGTTGATACAAGGGCTTAACAACTGCCTTGCTTCCATAGACAAAGAGCCAGGTGAACCTGTACAGTATTCTTTCTTCAGCAATAGCAATGGAAGGTTAGAAACCTAACTATGGATGTTAGAAACTCTGCACAATGGAAATACAGTAGTCTTTTGTCGTTACCATTTGGAAATGAGATTTCTTAGTAGAATTATACCATAGGTAATTGAGAAAACTGCACACATCTGTATTTTACTATAAGTCATTATTAATGTCTGTAAGGTATAGGCATATACCACCCAGAGTAGACCTTTTGTCTAGATGGGTGGGATAGAAATCCAATAAATAAATAAATAGACCAGACATGAATGTGTCTATATATATATGAGCTCCCCCACCCCCAGAAAAAAGAGGGAAGAGAATCTGTCACCCCTCCCAAAAAAAGCACGAGAAAGTCTGCACTTTAAAAACAAAACAAAACAAAGAGAGAGAGAAAATGAATAGGGTCAAAAGGTTTTGCCGTTTATTTTTCTAACACTCATCAGCAGATTCACCTCTAGATTTTGGTAACCTATAAATTTTGGTGCCCTGAAGCAAAGCAGCACTTTCCTTCACCTGGTTTCAGCCCTGAGTTTACTAATCACAATTGTGCACCTCTGCATTAGCTTCTATTGCCTGAGACATAGAATGGGAAACATTGGCTTGAGGGCTATGTGGAGCTCCCAAGGCCTTTTTTTCTTCTTCTTCTTCCATGGCAAAATAAATTAGAGGAAAGGAAGAGAATCATTCTCGTGAAAGTCTCTAGGAGATATGATTTTTTTTTCCAAAGCAGGGCATGCCCTTCCTGAACATGAAATGCTGTACAAACCATTTGAAGACACTAAAAGTAACTGAAAAGTGACTGAATATGTCACTTCTCATTCTGCTGGAAGGAACTGATACAGCCCTCATTTCTTTCATATTTCTTTATTTGACTTATTTGGTGGCGCTGTGGGCTAAACCCCAGAAGCCTGTGCTGCAGGGTCAGAAGATCCAGCAGTCGTAAGATCGAATCCCCGCAACGGAATGAGCACCCGTCGCTTGTCCCAGCTCCCACCAACCTAGCGGTTCGAAAGCATGCAAATGCGAGTAGATAAATAGGGACCACCTCGGTGGGAAGGTAAACAGCGTTCCATGTCTAAATCACACTGGCCATGTGACCACGGAAGATTGTCTTCGGACAAAACGCTGGCTCTATGGCTTGAAGAGCGGGATGAGCGCCGCCCCCTAGAGTCGGACACGACTGGACAAAAATTGTCAAGGGGAACCTTTACCTTTACCTTTCTACCCAAAACTGAGCTTGCAATATGATTGAGAAACATAGCTAAAAAGTAATGCACTGTAAATATTCAAATATAATTAAATCGCTTACATTAAAACAGAATGCATTTATAAGCCACCTTAAAATCTCAGTTAAAATATTAATTGCAATTAACAATTGAAAAGTATATCACATTCATTAAGGCTTTAGCAGTCATTCAATTTCTGAAGGCCTACCTAAATAAGAAACTTATTTTTTGCTAGTGGGATGATGTGGGTCCAGATGAGTGGAAAGGTTTTCCCATTGTCATAACTTTGGCATGCTCTATCGACCCAGGATTCAAATTCTGCTGAGCACGGATATATTGAGCAGTTTGTCTCTTGACCAAGAATATAACCGTAAACACATGGAGTCTTATACTGTACATTGTTATTTGTTCAGTCACATGCAAAGGCTGGAATCCTGTGCTTTCTTACTTAGATGCATGCTACATTGACTACACTTGGATGTATTTCATCAAAGGACTGGATTTTCAGTCATTTACATGTCTGGAAAATAGATCTCATTTTCCCCACACACATCGAGGAGAAACACTAGTTCTCTAAAATTCGAGAAAGAAAAAAGAACTCTGAAGTTTGATTCATCATAAGATTTTTATAGTGTCATGAGGATTTCTGCAAAAGGCAATAAGGAATATAAAGCATAATATAATATGCTATGGGAAAAAGTTATTTGCTAGTTCTAAAGGCACTTTATCCCTTCGTGGGTGACTTCTGTGTTGCGTTTTCCTCAGTTTGCTGGATGGAATGCAATCTGTGCTGGTTCAATTATTTAGAATGAAATTAGATACATCATTACTGGGAGCAGCCAGAAATTTTGGAGTAGTTATTAGTGGTGGTGTGTGAAGCAGAAAAAGAATTGTCTGACCCTGCAGGAGTAATAAAAAAAGTTAATTAATCAAAGAGGATACAGTTTTTATATTACATGAACAGTCAGAGATGTAGTAGAGCATAACATATTCTCTGGAAACTATTCTAATCAATAATAGGCTTACAGGATGTGGCCCTCAACAAAGTCTAATTTTGCTATGCTAGTTAGATGTCTACCAGAAGGTGAGGAATTGTGTGGAAATACAGCCACAAAGATCATTGTAACTGAGTGTACATGTGAGAATCTCCTCCTCCCCCACCACCATTTCCCTTTTGAGCTGGATTTGGAAAATGTCTTGTTCCCTTGGTTCATACTTCCATGCTATCCACATTCTCTTCTTTGAGATGCTGGCTTGTGCTTTTTCTTTCTCTAACATCAGACTACTGCAGAGAAAGAACACTGATATATACTGAATGATCATATTGAAATTAACTTTAGTACTGCGTTGTCAATCCAATCATGTATGAAAAGCAACCTCAAGCTGCACGTTTCAATCCCTGTATTTGTTGTAAAATTTATCACAGCATCAGTGGGTTTGTGTACTATGGAAAACAGCACAGAGTACAGCCAACACTGCACCATACTTGATCTGGCTGCCACAAATACTCTTCATGTTACCCGTTATTCAGCAAAAGATTGTCTCATATATTAATTGTCCCATTACGCTTCTGACATGAACCAAAAAAGGAAAAGACAGAAATGGTGATTCCTTGATTGTACCTGTGCTGATTCATTGTTCATTTTTATATAGAGTACTTCTTTCAACAAAGAATCATTGTGCCATTATAAGAACTAAGAAGTTTTATTTGTCCCTCTAAATCAGGAATGCAGTCCATATATTGTTTTTTAATGGCATTCCATCTATTCAATCCAGAAATGTAGTCCATGAAATGATAAACTTTCACAGATTATAGCATACTTCATCAGATGTGAGTGGGCAACAATCTATGACAGATGTGGGCTGGAAGCATGACATTTTAAGCCAGATAAAATGTGCTGGTATTTAAAGTGCCACAAGACTCACTAGCATGGCTAACCCATGGAAACGTACTTTAAGTCTTTGTTTCCAGACCTGTTGGGCATAGTGACTATTTCCCTATCTCTCACTATAGGATGTATTGGTGACTAGACGTGGTAATATGTCTGAGATGATGGTGGCGTTGTCACAAAAACAATGAGGAAGAACAAGTGTTATAAGTGGTTCCTGGAGATATCAGGGTTCTTGTCTTTATAAAATGTTTCAGGTTGCTCAAACACAGTCTCTTGCCTTTGCCTTCCTTCCAGGTTTCCACCAAAACTTCTTAGATCATGCCAGAAAAGAATCTCAAAACAAGACAGACAAAACTGGGCATGTTTAGGGGATGATGACTCTTTGTTTACTTGCAGACGTATAATAGAACAAACCTAACAGACCATATCCTCTTTTAAGAATTCAGACAAATGTTCTGAATACATTTTTTTGTGTGTGCGTATTTTCATGTCTCTTTGTTCTCTACTTTTCTCGCTCCAGCCTGTTTCATCCATTTTTCCTCTGCTAATCATCCAGTACTTTAGATTCCTTTATTTGGTTCTCAGAAAGTGCCAGCAGCGGGTCACAAAGAATCAGCCAGTTTAGATACCCAAACTGCCCCCATGTCTTGCAATACAAAATGGTGCACTCCCATTATAACTGAAATTATGGCTAATAGAATAGCCCTTTGCTACAGCTAAACAAATGGATTGAACCAATATACTCTTAATATGAATGGCACTGCAAAGCACCCTTGAATGAGATATTGTATGAAGTATATGAGCAACAGGAATGTGTGGGGAATAAAAAGAAACCTATATAACTGTGCAAAGGGGAGGAATTGGGAAGACAGGAAATAATATTGCAGAATATTTTTGGGAAGTACAGAATAACTAATCTGGAGTACAGATTTGTGGAGATAATTACAGTTGTTTAGTCCTGGAGGAATTAAATATGATAAATACACTTCACTCAATTGTCAGAGTGTTCAATAAAGAGTATGAGGCAATCAGAGCATGTAGAGAATAAAAAGGAATGAACTATCCAATCTTGAATTTGTTCACTAATCACTATGTCTAGCACTGCAACTTTAGTATTCAGTTATTAGCCATATGATACAGTATGGAAATATAGTTTTGAAAATCTGACTTACATCATTTCATTGCTGCAAAAAAGAGCTGTATAATTACAAATTGTACAAGAGCAAACATTAGAAAAGGCATCACTGAAAACAATGATCAGCTAAATATGGGTAGGGGAGAATATATAGTACCTACATGATGAGATATGGTTATGAATTCATAATATAGGACAGGAATTTTGGTGGCATGCTTTTAAATTTATTCTCCTCTCCCGCACATGGCACTGAACAGTAGAACTACAGTTTCCATTCAGCCATTTTATCAACGTAGTCTTCCCCCAGGTCCATCTGGCAGCCACACATTTGCTTTCATTTCTCTAGCTGGATAGGAACTGAGCATGTAAAATTGAGGTCATGCAGTCCCACCCTTGGATCCAGCTGCCGTCTGGATGGAGCCCTCTTCAAAAAGTAATTCTGTGTATTAGATATTTGGCACAGGGAGAAGCTGGATCTGTTCCACCTCCCTTTCCCTCCCTCCTTAGCTGCTGATCACTACAGTTGTTACTAAAAGGCAATTCCTGCCTTTTTCAGCAAATTAGAAAATACAAGACAAAGAAATCCATATGCAATTCTTTCAAGGTATGACCCCAGGAACTGTAATGCAGAGGCCCGAACTTCATTTGCAACAAATGGTTAAATGGGAATCTTCATTTATTGTTGTACTGGAGTAGTGCCCAGTCCCACCTGAAACTGGACAAAGAATGTGCTTTCCTTGAGTCAGAACATCCCCATACAATTTCTGAGCTAGAAAACCTGGAACAACATTAAAAACCTTATGCTATGGAACAATCTTGGCTGGGAGAAGAGTTGCAGTAATCAGAAATGGGGCTTTAGATCAGTCCTGTGCTAGAAAATGGTGTAGTTTCTCCCACTGTGCAGAGACGCAAAATCTGATATAAGGGAAATGGTAGAATCCAGGTAATTGCCATGAAACATTCCAGGATTGCCCTGCTAGCCCTTGGAATCTTTGAAGCAGTAAGCTTGCAAACTGTTTAATAATTCCCATGTGTTTTCCATCATATTAAATGCTATCAATGGGGTTTTACCAGTGTGTACCAGATAGCTGTTTTAGAAACTTTAAAATGAAAATTAAAGCTTTTTAAACAGACTTTTGAAAACATCATTTTCTATCCCAGGTAGCCGGGTCAAGGTTGACTCAGCCTTCTATCCTTCCAAGGTCGGTAAAATGAGTGTCCAACTCGCTGGGGAGGGGAGAATGTGTAGCTGCATAATTAACTTTAAACCGCCCAGAGAGTGCTTGAAGTGCTATGGGGCAGAATATAAGCAGCACACTTTGTTTGCATCTATCTAAACTAGGGAAGTACATTCTGTGCCCTCCATCTGCTTCCTGTGTAGATGAGGGGCTTGGATGCCAAAAGGGAGAGACACTATTCTCTGGCATCTGGAACCATTATTTACCCATTGGTAGGAGTTTGATTCCCTACTGTGCCTCCTGGGAGAAGAGCAGGCCTATGTGATCTTCAGCAAACTGCCCAGTCTTAGTGTGGCCCCAGAAAAAGGGAATGGTAAACCACTTCAGTGTATTCTCTACCTAGAAACCCTTGAAAAGGGTAGCCATGTCAGAATTGACTTGATGACTTGCAATTGTTATTATTAGGGGAGATTACAGAGGAATGACAGCTTGCAAAGGTATGGCAGGCTGTGTATGTGTATATATATTTTAGTATACACATACACAGACAGTGTGTATATATATACATTAAATAGTGTGTGTGTATATATAGTGTGTGTGTGTGTGTGTGTGTGTGTGTATGTGTGTGTGTGTATGTATGTGTATATACATACACATGTATGTGTATATATATGCCTGTTTTTGTTCAAAATTCTCCAGCTTGCTCAGCCAACACCAAACATGCCCCTGACGGCTGAAGATTGTGCACCCCTGCTTTACCCTGTTGACAGTGAATTCCACCCAACTGGAGCTAGCTCTGGTCCTGCAAACTGTAGTTATATGTCTTACAGCTTCTAAATTTTATCTGTCCGGCTGTCTTTCTGTCACTTTCCTATCTTTCACTCTCTTGGAGGGTCCGCTGGCTGATAGATGTCAAATTGCAATAACTAAAGCATGTAGCTAACAGACAAAATTGAGCTGGTAATCGGGTGCCAGCTCACAGATAGCTAAGTGTTCAGACTGCAAGAAAAATCCTTGCACCCTTTAAATTAAGTTCAGGTCACCTTTTTTTTCATTCTTTACTGTAAACCTGAGAGATATCCAAAGCTCGTGAAAGGAAAGAGGACTGCTGCCTCCCAGTTGCATGCAGCCTGAATAACATAGTAGCTCAGTAACAGATCTGATATATATTTTCTCACTGTGGGAGACATACATGATGTCTTCAAATGTTCAGTTTGAGCGCCAGTACAAACTAAAGCCTAGTAATCTAACTGGTGTTACAATAATGAAGATATATGGAACATATTTTCTGTAGTTTAGATAAGAGCACCTCACACAATTTGTGACCCACTATGACAAACAAGCTCTCAAACTATATATTGTGGCTGTCACAGACCAGAGATCTCAGACTGAGTGCTCTAGCAATGGGCATTGTGTGTTTTTACTTTACTGCACCATGGTAGCTGCTTGTCCGCTCTTGTGCTTTGTTGCTGGAATCCAGTTATCATCTCTGTCTGCAGAAATTAAATGTCCAAGCAGGAAGAGTCAATGCTATAATAATCTATTTACATTAAATATTATCAGAAAATTGATGGCTTACTTAATTCATCTTAAGCAAAAGATTCAAAAAACAAGAATCCACCCAAGGGCTTGCATGTGTTTCACAAAGCTCCTTTTCATGGAAGAGAAAATTCCTGTCACTGTGCCTTGTCACAGCTGGCTTTTGAAAATGTTCAGAAGTTGTTGAGCAATCTTCTCTGCTGATTGAGCAGGGTATTGTACAAGGAACAAGTTGGTAGTTCTGCAAGGCAAGTAGAGGTAACTGACTGCTTCCCTGGAGTCAGGTTTTAATCATTTTATTTCTGTACTCACTGAGTTCAAGCCAAATTTGTTTTTGTGTTGGTCTTAAATAAAGAGAGCTGCAGCTTCTGCTTTTCCAAAAATGATGGCAATGCACACTCAACTGTTTCCATTTCCTTTCCTTTTTATTGCTTTAATTTTTCCCCCTATTATTGACCTCTGCAACAGCAACTGGTAGTTCGAAAATTGCATTAGATATTTGGAATGGATTCCTGAGAACCATACATGTGTAGTTATTTGGATTATATCACATTTTGTTATGTTCACTTTTTCTAAGGAATTGAAATACTGACATGCAGAACATGATGTGAAGTGTGAAACTCATTGGTTCGACACAACTAGCAATTTGCTATTTTGAAGATTAGTTATTTAATGTTTGACAAAAAGGCTTAACTCCTTACAGTGTAGTCACTCTGAATGCTTGACTTACTAATACAGTGGTGCCTCGCTTAGCGATTGCTTCGTTTAACGATGTATTCGCTTTGCGATGGGTTTCTTTGAGGAATTTCCCCCATCGTTTAACGATGTTCTCTATGGGGGAATTTCACTTAACGATGTCCGTTTTTGCTCATTTAAAAGTGTCTTAAAATGTTTGAAACCTGTTTTAAATGCTTGGAATAGTTAGTCCACCTTGTGAAACCTATGCACACTCAGTTTGGCTTTGTTCTGAGTCTTCGTTAATTTTTGGTGAATTTTTATTTCCCTCATTGAGAAGCATTGGACGGACAGTCCAATGGTTTTCAATGAGAGAAAAAACAAAACATCACCAAAAATTAATGAAGACTCAGAACAACGCCAAACTAAGTGTGCATAGGTTTCACAAGGTGCACTACCGAATCCAAGCATTTAAAACAGGTTTCAAACATTGTAAGACACTTAAAAATGAGCGAAAACGGACATCGGAAAGCCATTCAAAAGCACTGAAGCCGGCTTCAGTGCTTTTGAATGGCTTTCCCTTGGGGAAAACATTGTTTCACTTAGCGATGTTTCCTATGGGGATTTTCGCTTAAGGACGGTAATCCGTTCCCATTGGGACGGATTAACCGGTTTTCAATGCATTCCTATGGGAAATGGTGTTTCACTTAACGATGTTTTCCCATAGCGATGGGTTTTTTGGAACCAATTAACATCGTTAAGCGAGGCACCACTGTAGTTCATATATAATCATAACAAAAACATGAAATATATTACAATGATTTACTGTCATCACGTGCCAAGAAACTAAGGTTAAGCATACAACAGTAGTTTGCATCGGAAATTGAACAAGAATTATTGCTGCTTTTATTTGTATCTAGAACATTTGCACGTAGTCTTCACACTGATTTCCTAAAGTCAGAATTTGGCCGTACTGAAACCAGTGGAAATTGAAAATGACAGTCATGATTTTTAGCGGGGGGGGGGAGTGTAGTTCACATGGATGGTTTTTAGAGACAGGCCCAAACTAAAACACGAACCAGGAAGTTCATTAAAAATTGATAATTCCTTGGTTCAGGTTGGTTAAGAATCATCAAAACCAATGAACCCAAACCAACCTGAACCACAAACCTTTTTTACCATTTAATTAACTTCCTAGCTTGTTCTCTTGGCACCCACAGCCTGCCCCCGCCCCCTTCCCACTGCCCCTGTCAACTCTCTACCTAGTCCTGTTGCTACCTTTTCTTTGTCCTACACCTCGGCTGCCATCTTGAGACACAGCAAACTTGGCTTCCATTCTGGCAACTGGGCCTCCACTCTCTGTGCATGCTCCCACCTATCAGTCAATAGACAGGACATGCACAGAGATTAAAGGACCACCTTCTGGAATGGAAGTTCGGCCTGTTTCTCAAGATGACAGCAGGGGAGAAGGAGGAAGAGGCAACAGGACCGGGTAGGGAGGCAATGGGGGCAGTGGGCAGGCTGTGGGGCTGCAAATGGAAAATCTAGTACTATGTAGTGCCAAATCGGGGGCCCGTGTGTTGGGATCTGCAAGATGAGGGGAAGTAGGGATCTTGCAGATGAAGCCTCAGTGCAGGAATTTGTAGATGAAGCCTCCCCTTTGACCAGCAAGGGGGGAAAAAAGAGACAGGACACTCGAGTGTGAGGCAGCTGTTCAGAGGGAATCTCCCCCCCTCCTTCGCCGCACCCCCTTTATTGTTTTCTCCTACCTTTGCACTAGTTAATCAATACTGTTCTAAACAGATGCATGTAATTTCCTGAATACACGGGCATGGTAAACAGAGGTAAACAGAGACAGATAAATCCCAAATACACAGGCAAGGTAAACAAGACAGATAACACCTTTAAATACACATGAAGTTAATACAATTTACCCAGAGACAGGAAATTATCCTAGATACCAAAGTAGGTTAATGATCATCCTTACTGGAAACTGACCTGGGCCCAAGCACAATGTCTGCTATATACATTATAAAAGCATACAATTTCCCCACACCCGTGGTGCCAGATCATGCATTTGCAGCAATAGAGGAGGAGGAGCAAACCGGACCAGGTAGGGTGGCGACAGGGGCAGTGGGAACAGGGCAGGCTGGGGTGGGGTAGAGTTTCCCCTCCCTCAGGGACAAACTTTTTTTAAAAATGAACTGGTTTCTGGTTCATTTTTGTTTAAGTTCAGATGGTTTGTGGTTCATGTGTAGCCACGAACCATGCACCACCATTTTGGTTATAGTTATTGAAATTAGAGATTTTAAATATATTTTTAAATGTTGTAATTGTTTTTAATGTGTGGCTTTAATATTGATAAACGCTTAATTGTTTTTTAATATAGATTTAAGAGCATTTTAAATTTGTGGTTCTTGTATAGTTTAATTGTGAATGGCCTTGGGTCCCCTATGGAGATAAAGGTGGCAGATAAGTAACATACATACATACATACATACATACATACATACATACATACATACATACATACATACATACATACATACATACATACATACATACATACATACATACATACATACATACATACATACATACAACAGCCAAACTGTCTCTGTCTCTATTTTCAGTGTCATTAGGATAGTGAAAATAGCATCTTATGCCAGATGGTCTCCCACATTTCCTTCCAAAATATTTTTAGAAGCATGGATGACCCTTGGAATGTCATGCTGAGGGTCGTGCTCAAGACTCCTCTAGGTGTTTTCCTCAGCATGAACACAACAGTTATCCACTGGCTTCCTGGATACATAATTAAGATCATCTTCTCCTAGTGCTATGGATACAAAATGTGACACCAAACGTGAGAGGCCCCCCAGGTGTAATGACCCAAGTATGGCACATCCTCCCCTTCATGGTGTGACTGGTACCAGCATAGCAATTATTTCAGCACTAGTTCAGAATCTTTTTCATTGCCAGGGCATATTAACTGGCTAATTGTGTGTGTGTTCTTTGTTTCAAAGACTTGTTTTAGAACTCTGTCTTTGTACACCACCCTAGTATCTATAAAGCAGATACTGTGGAGTTTGGACATTTGTATTTATTATTTTTTCATTTATTTTACATCTGTTTATTTTATTTAACTAATTTGTGTTTTAATATATAAAAACAAATTCATGCAGAAATTAAAATAAATGGCTGCTGCAAAATAATACTAGCAAATTGGAGGAAAACCAAAATGCCAGGGACAGGCAGTTTCACTTTGCCTTGCAAATTCTGTCCAATTAGCCTTGGATTCTGCTGTCAAATTTTTGTTTGCCACCATGACTTGCTATTAGCAATGTGTAGCCCTATGATAGTGCTCAATCTACAGATATGTGGGCTAAAAAGATGGGGACAGCATTCATAGATCCACTGCCCCCAACATATGTAGGCATGTGGATTATTCTAAGTACCGTTGTATATTTAGCACTACAATCTGTGAGGGGGTTTAAGCCCATTTGGCTGCACACATTGACATGAACAGTAAGGTGGCGGGTACATTTAGAAATTTGTCTCCTTCTGCTAGATGCACATTTATAGAGCTGAAGTGACTTTATTTTAGAAACACAATCCAAGGCAGCTAAGATATGGCATGTGGGGAGGAGAGGTACATACAGTCTCCAGCAAAAGCTGTTTACAGCAAGATCCCAGCAAGGGGTGAGCCAGTGAAGCTGCTAATGAGAGAGAGGCTTTCATTCTCTCTAGTTTTTAATAGAAAACTGAAAGCTGAACAGAACTACCTAAGCTCTTCTATGCCATTCCAGCCACTCTTTGGAGCACACATTTGCCTGTACATTACAAACCAACTCACAAAAAAAAAATTACACCCTCTTATTGTATGGATCTTGTCTTTCTCGACTAAAAGCAAACACCCCAAACCAAAGCTATGCTTGCTTTTCTTCTTTCTGACTTCATTAAGAGAATCATTGATCAAAAACATTTGTATCCTGGCCATTGTGCCTTCTTTCCTTTTCCCTGAAACTGGAAAACAGAAGCAAATACTCTATACAAGACTTCTCTTTGGAAAGTTAACAGAAAGAATAATTGATCAAGGAGTGCCATCATGACTGCCCCCTTGTGATCCTAGTTGTCAAGTTCGCACAAAACCTGGTTAGCTGGCTTTTGTCTATGTTTTAGACATGCCATCCAGTGCCCATGTAGCTCATCAGCCAGCCCAAATTCAATGGCTAATTTGGAGAGAGGGGGGAATCTCCATTCCTTATAAAACTAACAGTAAAAGGCAAAACATGTGATCACTTGTCTTGGCCATTTAGCCACTTGTTTGATGAGAAACAAATATTTTTCATAGGATTAAACATCAACAATTTTAGCAGGAGCTCACAGATACATAAACTAAAGACTAATGGGTAAATGTTACAACTGTGGGAAGGCTTGGTTTTGCAGAGCTGCCTGTAAACATGGCATAAAAAACAAACAATTCATATCAGTGATTGCTGATTGGGAGGTTATGAAGGTTTGGGCGCACAAAAGGAATTTTTCCAAGGTCTGAAATTTTGGATTTCACTGCAATTCCTGCTTTGATAAGACAGTTGGACTCAATGACTGAGAATTTAGCTAGGTCCTCCTGTCATACAGAAAGAAAAGTTGGTTAAAATAAATGGAGGTTGCATCTGACTTGATAAAAAACAAGAGGGGAGTGTAAATTATAACAAGTTTTTGCTTGTTGTTACGATTTAGTTTTTGTTGTTTTGATTGTTAATTTTTGAAAGATATTGATAATATCTTTTTCAATATTTTTCCCGTGATTTTGACATTGCTCTTCAAACTCTTATATATATTCTATTAAATTAAGTGCTTTTGCAGCTCCCTAAATGTTCATAAGAAATTGAAATATTTGTACTTGTTAGGAAACAGAAATTAGCAATATTATTTCCTAAAACGACAGCCCTCAGAATCCTTCAGCCACCATCTATGACGATTCTGGTGAAGGGACCTTGGCTGATAATTTTCAAGCTTTGCTATTTAATGTCATTCCCTTCCAGAGTATGGCCCCTAGCAATGAGACAAATATGCCATGCTTTGTAAGTGATAATTGATGTAGAAATTGTGTAACTGTATAAATAAATACCGTATTTGCCAGCGTACAAGACAACTTTTTGGCCCTGAAAAACACGTCTCCAAGTGGGGGGGTCGTCTTGTACGCCGGGTGCGCTTCAACACCAACAGCCCAGAGCAGGTATATCCGCACGCCCCTGACAGGCGTCGGGTCCCAGCGTCATTTCCAGAGTCTAGGAGGGAGCTTCCCCGAGTCAAAGCCCAGGCAGAGCTCCACAAATATTCCCAACTCCCTGCAGGCACAATACGCGGAGCCGGTTTTCGAAAGTATCTCCCCACCTCGGCTCATCTCGTCTCTCTGGTTTGTCTCGTTGGTCTTCTGGAGGGAAAGAGAGTCACCCTAGCAGCAGAGTCCTCCAGGCAACAAATGGAGGCAGCACTTCAAAGTGTTTCAGACATTTTGAAACAGACACCTCACGACTCCTGACACCTTAGCTCGCAAACAAACAGGCAGATTGAAGAAAGGAGACACAGGGCACAGGGCAAACGCCAAAAGAATTGAAAAAAGGAAAAAAGAAAATGTCCAGCAGTCAAACCCCTATCATGGCACCAGCAAAAAGAAATATGATGCAAGTTTTAAACTTAAAGTTGTAAACTTTGCCATGGAACATAATAGTTGTGCTGCTGCAAGACAATATGGAGTAACAGAAAAGATGGTTCGGGACTAGAAATCAAATGAAAAAGCATTACAGAGTATGCCAAGGGGTAAGTGTGCATTAAGAAGAGGCACCCCACATTGGCCAGAACTTGAAAAACATGTAGCAGACATGGTGGATCAGCATCGCCAAAATGGTTATGTGGTGACACGAAATACAATACGCTTGTTTGCACTTCAGTGGGCCAAATCTAACTCAGAATACAGCAACAATTTTAAGGCCACTATATCCTGGTGTAGTAGATTCATGTCAAGGCATGATCTGGTACTAAGGCAAAAGACAAAAATTGCCCCAAAATTATCTGCAGATCTGGTTAACAAAGTGGATAGTTTCCATCGATACGTAATACAACAGCGCACTAAACATGGCTATGTGTTAAGTGATATTGGAAATATGGATGAAACTCCAATGAATTTTGATATGATTGGAAATAAAACTATCCATCAAAAAGGTGAAAAAACTATTTTGATAAAAACAACAGGACATGAGTAGTCAAGTTTTACAGTGGTACTAGCATGCACAGCTGATGGCAACAAACTGAAACCTATCATTATTTTTAAAAGGAAAACAATGCCAAAACTCAAGTTCCCTGCTGGTTATTTTGTGCACGTGCATGAAAAAGGCTGGATGGATGAGGAGGGTGTGAAACTATGGCTGGATAATGTATGGAGCAGACAACCAGGTGGTCTACTTCATAAACGTAGTCTACTTGTGTGGGATATGTTCAGGGCTCATACAACTCTCACCACCAAGGAAAGGCTTGCGAGAATAAAAACAGATGCAGCAGTTATTTCTGCAGGATTGACATCATTGGTACAGCCCCTGGATGTGTGCCTAAACAATCCGTTTAAAGATTGCATTCGAGAACAGTGGAATGAATGGATGGTTAGTGGCGAAAAGTCATACACAAAAGGAGGAAACATGCGTGCTCCGCAGTTGGATGTTTTGTGCCAATTTGTCATAAAAGCCTGGGATGATATTGATGCACAAACAGTAATCAAGTCTTTCAAGAAGTGTGGCATATCAAATTCATTAGATGGTATGGAAGACGAGTACTTGTGGCAAGATGAAGAGGAAGCTGAAGCTGAGGCCACATAATCTGACACAGAATTACCGGTAGATCCATACGATGACTGCTTTGCAACTGTATCCCAAGACGTCATTGATGAACTTTTAAAATCAGATGACGAACAGGAATTTGAAGGCTTTTAAAAGGAGTTTGAAGGCTTTTAAAATTTGTTATCTTCTTTCTATCATTGATAATTCCAGTTTGGTTAACAGCTTAGAAAACAAACAGCATGTTTCCAAAGTCCCTCTGGGTTGTGGGCTGCCTGTCTGTGTTCCTGAGAAGCATCTACCCATCCATAGGGTCCACTTGGAGTGTTGCTTGCGCTGAGGAGGAGAGGAGTGTGTTGTCTTTAGTGAATTACGTTTAATAAACTTGCACTGTTTTATGTTTACATGTTTGATAACATACAGCCTTGTGACAGTTTTCCTGCATGTCATAAGCATTTGAATATAAATTAACATGTTGAAATCAAATCTGATGTTCTTTTACCTTTTGTTTGGTGTGTGGAAGGTGTGCGGAAGAGGGAGTAGTCTTATACGGCGAGTATATAAGGAACTCTATATTTTGAGTGGAAATGTTGGGGGGGTCATCTTATACGCCCAGTCGTCTTATACGCCGGCAGATATTTGCTCTTACTTTGCATTGGGGAATCAACATGAAAGAAAACAGACACAGATTCCCACCACCACCACCATTAGTCCAGTAAGCTTTATGATTTGACCTTGGGCCTCCCTGTTTCAAAATCATTAGTTATATAGTTACACTATACTGGCTGTCTCAGATCAGTAGTCATCATATATGATGACAAAGCTCCAACATATTGATAGGAAAATAAGAAAAAAATTTATATGCTTAGTTTGGATAATCAAGCATATTAATTGTTTAAAAATCCACAAGCAATTACATAACTTTATTTGATTTGCATTTGCAATTTGCATAAATAAGGCTGCCTAGTGATAATATGCAAATTAGCCCACCCACATTTTAGAGAAAGAAAATTGAAACATGGCAACTCTGCCTGATTAGCTTTGTAGAGTAGGAACTTAGCTGACACACCCACTAGGCATGCTCTAAACTTTGGCATGGGTTTTCTGTCTGCGATCAGCTCTGCTGCAAAGATCAGAAGGAAAGCAGTAGCAAATTTCTGACTTAAAAAAACAGAGAGAGGCTAGCAGGGAGTAGGAAAGATAATGGGGATCTGCCCTTCCTGCTCTAAAGGCCACACACTCCATTCCAAGGACATTTAGTCATATACCTTCATACTCAGTGTATTAATATCTACAGGGGACTGCTTGTACAAAAGTGTAGGGCAGGGTTGAATCTCTGTCTTCAGCTTCTGTGCCCACCTTCATCAGTAACACCTGTATAAATGTAGGAAAATGCAAGCCCTATTCAGATGTGCTTACAGCTTTTGAACCTTATATGTCTACTAGCACTGCCCCCAGCCTCAGTTTAATTACAGGAGCACAATAATATAAAGAGGGGGAGGCTGCTCAATCTGGGTAGCTCTCCACATGAACCAAAAAAATTCTGGCTCACGTGGAGAAGCCCCCAAGATAAAAGCATCCTTCCCTTCTTCAGTCTGTTGCTGTGATTAGAGGAATGAACTTGCTGTCTTTCTTCCTTTTGGCTCCACACACTTCAAGTATGCCTTCAGAAGTTCAAGTATAGACTATTGTATTAGGAAATGGGATCACAACTGGAAGCACCCATTAACAGTCTACCTGCCCTATACTGTAGCAGTTGCAGCTTCCAAAGTAATAACAGTGAATTCAGCTCTCTGGTAGAATAATGCAAATTCTTCTAAATAAAACTATTACTCAGACACTTATTTCTGTCCACTGTCTACAATATATTGGTACACAGCCTTATGAAGACTAGTGTAGGTTGAAAGCTAGCTTTTTGCTTTTTTTTAGTGGTCTAATAAAACCTGCCCTTGCTTTTGTATTGTGTAAGAACCACACAACTTTGTTTGTATGTTTATTTCTGTGTGCTTCTGTTTCAGCTTCAGATATAGCAGCAGAACAGGGGCAGATCCTAGTAATCGCAACAGCTGCTGTAGGTGGATTCACCCTCCTGGTCATTCTCACACTGTTCTTCCTCATCACTGGAAGGTAATGTTTACATGGTAAATCATTTTGTCCAGTAGTGCAATTAAGTAATGATGTTAGAGTCTGGATTGATAGTGTTACAGAATAGTTGATGTTGTTTAGGTAATAACATGTAGTGCAAACATTGTAAGCCAACTGTGCGAGAGTTTAGGGGAGTCCTATTCATTTGTGCTGATTGGGAACCTGGACTTCTACCCTAAAGTCTAGTCCTTAAGGGACCACAGTCAATACGGGATGGTATGTGGCAATAGCTGACAGTGCTAGGGAAACTGTGTGATATGAAGCTCCATAAGGCACCTCTCTTTTCCTCCGTTACAACCTGCAAACATCTTTAAACCCCCAGTATCAGTAGTTTTGGTTGCATTTCAGAGTCCAAGTGAATGTATAACCCAGTGGACATTTTTAGCTTGCTGTTTAGTCCACTGTGGAGATGGGTTGCTTTACTCCTTTTTCTGATGATCACACAATGTAATTGCTGGAACAAACCAGCCCATCATCTCCAGAGCATTCCTACCTGAACCTTTCTGGATCTCTGTCAGAGGATTCTACTTCTTTGGTATGGGAAGGATTGCTATGTTTTGGTTCATTTCCAGCATGTGCAATCTCTGGAAATAAATCAAAGTGAACCTTTGGGTATTAAGAGCCCTTCTGCTGTCAGTTTGCCATACAGTGGGGTCTTGACTTGAGAACTTAATCCGTATTGGAAGGCGGTTCGCAAGTCAAAAAGTTCTCAGGTCAAATCTGCATTTCCCATAGGAATGCACTGAAAACCATTTGATCCGTATCTGCTCTTTTCCGTCCATAGAAACTAATGGGAAGCTGCTATTCTGCCTTCGACCACTAGAGGGGGATATTTTGTTTCTCTTTTTTTCTTAGGTCAAGAAAGGTTCAGGGAAGGCAGGGAAAATACAGTCCAGGCAGTACCAGGCAGACTGAAGACTGTCTCCCAATCCACTCTCTAAACGCTGGGAGGAGTGAGGAAGCAGACAGGCACCCTTTTCACTGGCCAACAGTTAACTGAAAGTTCAAATTTTGCACTTTCCCTGCCTCCCACGTGGGTTTTTTTCAATTCTTAACTCAAATCTAAGTATGTAAGTCAAGTCAATATTTTCCTATGAGAGTGGTTCTTAAGTCAAAATGTTCTTAACTCAAGCCGTTCTTAAGTCAAGACCCCACTGTATCATGAAGTGACATAAAAAGAGAGCCACTTCAAGATATTGGAAAATTACATACTACCTCTGCTTCTCTGAAGTACATTTTTAAGAAGCATCAATAATAATAATAATAATAATAATAATAATAATAATAATAATAATAATAATAATAATAATAATAATAATAATAATAATAATAATAATAGAAAACATCCTCCCAAAAGTGGGAGGAGACAGAATGGAGCAATGAGGGATATTTTTTCCTTCTCTTTCATTACATCTTAAAGGTCTGGTCAAGAACTTGCCTACAGCTGAATACACCACTGAGTCAAAAAGACGGGCATCCCCTGCTTCGCCTGGAAATTGAAACAAGGTTTCAATGCATTTGTCATGTAACAATAACTCTTTATCACTTGAAAAGCCTATCACAATTAAATTAACATTTAATTGTTTACTTATATTTCAAATTATGAGTGTTAATTCCAAAAGGTCAAATTATGGCAAACCAAATTCTAAGGACTAAATTTAACTGTTAATCCTCTTAGAGTAACCCATTGAATTGATAGAATTTACATAAACATTGGCTTTATAGGTCCTGTTCATTTAATTGCTACTACATCTAGCCAGATTTTTATGGATTTGGGAAAATGTTTGCTTCTTCTCCATTTTTCCATATATTGCAATATTTAGGTCTTAGAAAAGATTCTCGAGAACTGGAAAGCTTGTCTGCTTTGTAATTCAATAAAGATCAACTCTTCAAAATACCTCTGTTTTATGAATGTGGGATATTGCACTTCTGTAATCACAATTCAAAAAGCCAGGAAATGGCCCAATATTGCTACACAAGATTGTGCCCATGTTGCCAGCAGGAAAAGGATTCCAAGCTGTACATGGCAAAGGGCAGCCTAAATGTTGACAGCACCAATGGGAGCAGTCACGATGGTCTACAGGATACCTTCTTCTACTAACTACCATACACACTTTAGAAAAACAGCCCTGACGGTTGCTTTGTGTTTGAGTGAGAAGTTGTTAACTGATGAAAAAAGGAGTCAACTTCTGGAATTTTCCCTTGTGTGGTATCACTTTGTGAAAAAATGGATAAAATGCAGGGTTTTTTTTTCCAAATACACAAATTTTGTCTTTTCAACATATTTATCTGTTTTAAATTGGCTTTAATTTCTGGTTGCTTGCTTCTGCTTGGGGGTAGAACAATGTTACTTTTTTAAAAATCACAACTCAAAAACCCTTTACCCAAACACCCCCAAATTTGGCATAGAGCAAGAGCAGACTTTCTGCTAACTACATGCCAAATCTGATGTTGATCCAAGGTCCAGTTTAACAGTTATAATTTTTCATTTGGGGCCCCACTATTTTTTCAGTCAGCTGATTCCTGGTGCCAGCACAATAAATTGGTCCCCTCCCAGGCAATGACAATATTACCCAACCCAGATTTTCATCAAGTGTGTCTACTCCAGTTGGAACTAGCAATTGGATTTAGCACTAAAAGTGCATGTAAACAGATACCAGACCAGAAAATAGGATACATGCAATAATAAAAATACCAGGTCACTGAAAGAAATAATTTTATACAGCAAACAAATGCTATATTGAAATTTTATTTCAGCGCCTTTCACTTCATTGAGAAGAAAAAGAAATATATTTTGATTAACTTTTGATTTCCATCAGATGTGTAAGTTCATACTTAAAATATTGGAAACCATTTAAATTTTTAATGAATCAATATTTAATTAATTAAATGGTCCCTTTCAGTTGTGGAAGTTCTGAATTTATTTCATGAAGTTACTTAAACACCAGGAAAAGGGGGATAAGGCAAGACAATTCAGAATAAATAATTTATTTTAGTGTTTGAAGCAAATCTTAATGTGGAAGATTGGTCTTACATCCTACAGATGTTCTTTGGTTCACTTTTTAGAATTAGCAATTTGAAGTAGTGTTGAATGCTAATGAGTCTATTCATACTGAAGAGGCATGAGAACGTAAACACTTGCATCTGTACTTGACTGAATGATTTTCTGCTGACACTGGACAAGTTTGCCAAGTTTTGGATAATGAAATATAAAGATGAAAACTAGAAACCTTGAAGGGGAAAGATAAATACTAACAAATTTTACTGTGCAGTCTAGTGTGAACAAGAAGAATCACAGATTGCAATATGTAGTGAGGTTTTGTGGAGGTCAGTAAAGCTGCGCAGTGCCTGAGCTCCTTTAATGACACAGAATGTTAGTCATGAGCATTTGTGCTAAGGGGGAAAAAATGAAACTATCAGCAACAAACAACATAATGTTCATAAACAGTTTAGGTTCTTTGATGGAAAGGAAAGCTCAATCTGGCAAGGGAAATTGTAAGCCTAGAGACAGAAGTAACTTCTTTAATAAGAAGGAAGGCTGAAAGAAATCTGGAAGTCCCAGAAAGTGGGTCATGGAAGGGATCCCAGCGACAAGAATAACTAAGCAATAGAACTACCAGTTTGGTGGTTTGTGCTAGTTCAGGGGACAGCCAAAGAGATGTTCCATGGTCTGGTGCCCCACTCTCTCTGTCAGGCACCCACTCAGAGGCAGCACCCAGGAGGTGAGGCAGGGGAGCCAAGGCACTGCTACCAAGTGGGCACCAAACCACGGAACACCTGTTTGGCCCTCCCCAAAATCGGCATGAACTCCTGAACTGGTGGTCTGTGCCCATCTCTACTAAAGAAGTATCTGCCGTTCTTTAGTGTGATATTTGTTTGATCCTTTTAGTATTTGTATATTTACTGTTTTTAGCTTTAAATATTGTCTTTTAATGATGTAAACCTTCTTGGGTCCTTTTTAAGAACAAAGGTGAGATAAAATATGTAAAACAAACAAACAATAAACTGCGCTTCCCTCCCCCCACCTGCCTCTTTTTTTGGCATGAGTAAAATGCCTCACATTATCAAAAACTATGTGGCTGAAGAGTCAGTAAGTGTACTTTGTCCAGTGCAATGTTTTGTGTCTATGGCACATAGTTAGCCAGCATGTGCCTAGATCCTCTTCAAACATTATATTTCACAAATAAAAATGACTTATTGTGGTTCACTGTATTAATCATATCAGTTTCTTTTATTTCTTTTATTTGCTTGCTGTTCTTCAACTGTGTGTTTCAGTTAAATAAAGATTTCTGAATTTATATTTTGTAACAACCAACAATGTACATTTAGTATTCTTCTCTGACATATTAATAAGTGAAATGGTGTTCATTTTCTTAAAGGTGCCAATGGTACATAAAAGCAAAAATGAAGTCTGAAGAAAAACGAAGAGCTCATTTGCAGAACGGACATTGTAAGCAAAGCTATCTGCAATTTTCTATACTTGAATAAAATTAACTACTGCATTTGTACATAGTGCCCTATCTTATAGCTAGGTGATAGAAGCACAGCTTCAGAGCGCCACCCCCCTCAGAGGAAGGAAATGGTAAACTACTTCTGATCACTGCATACTTAGAAAATCCTGGAAAGGGTTTCCATATATTGGCATTCACTTAAAGGCATGTAATTATTTATCATTGTACTTTGGTATGAATTAAAAATCATCCATAAGGATAAAAAAACTTGTACTTTGTTTTTGGGTATATTTGACCTCATAGCAAGTTCAACATACAGTATTGAGGGTTAGTGGTAGTATTGGGATTGTAGTTAGGGTTAGAGTCAGGATTCAGTGTACACCTCTTATAGTTTCTGAACCCACTAAGGAGTTTGACGCCCCTTCTTTAAAGTGGGTCCTACAGAGTTAGAATTTGTCATCTTAGTGCAGGAAGATAAATGTGAGTCTTCAGTGTGCACTTAGAGCTCCCTGTGAATTGGAGAAGTTATGTTCACCTAAAAACTGAAGAAGGTTCAATAATCTCTGAAAAACATTCCTCAGTGCTAAAGTGATGGGGCAATTCCTCCTTAGAAAGGTCTGTTTATGTAATATGTAAGTAAACAAAGGTATCAGAAACTCCAAATATGCACCCAAAAGCCAAATGCACCAAAGAACTACACACATTTGCAAGTTTTTAAAGATATAATACGTTGCCCACCTAGCCCGGAATAAAGAGATGAGACACGTAATATTTATTTATTTATTTATTTATTTATTTATTTATTTATTTATTTATTTATTTATTCATTCATTCATTCATTCATTCATTCATTCATTCATTCATTCATTCATTCATTCATTCATTCATTCATTTAACTTATATGCCACTCACCCTACCCAAAGGTCTCTGGGCGGCTTACAACAATTAAAAAGCAGTAAAAAAGATAAAACAATGAAAATACAATTAAAATATATACGCTAAAAATTGTCATCGAGACCCACAATTGATATTATTTCAATTAAAATATGGGTTAATTGGGCCACAATTTCATTAATTTTATTAAATTTTAGTACCCCTTTCACAAGGGGGCCTACCGTAGTGCAGTTCTGGTCTGTGGCCGGAGTCACTTTTGATGTTCCAGAGCAGACCCTTGCTTACGTGAATTCCTATTCTGGAAGCTTGCTGTCTTACCTTATAGCGTGCCCCCGGGCATAATATAACCGGGATACCCTGCTTCCCCTCCCCTCAGCTAACATCCGCTAATTCCAACCTGAGAAGAGGGGTACTTGGCACCCCCTGATTGCCCACTTTTGAATTCACTTGAACCTATTACTTATGCACTACCTGCCATGGCAACATACACCCTGTGCCCCCCACTACCCCACAAATTTCGGCCTGAAGGCCCCCTTGTAAATCCCTCAAGAAAATGTCTAACCCCATGTCAGATAAGTGAACTCCATCTGGCCAATACAACTCGAGCCTGGAGACTCTGGTGAGCTATAACTGACCCTAAACCCTGCTTAATGGCTCTACCAACTTCCCTATTCACCCCTTTTCGTGCCCTATATGCTTGGGGTCACAACTAACTCACTACATGCCCTTAGGAATAATAGCTGACCAAACAACATGAGTCACCGGACAGCTGGCTTCAAAGACTTTAAGGTCTGCCTGAATCTGCAGTATTTGCCCAGTTTCCCAGCCAAGCCGTTGCCACTAAGGTGGATCACCAAAATGTCTGGGACCACCTGTGTGGTATCCAGTGTAACCACATTGAGGAACCTGTCCCATAGCAGACCTCATCACCCCCTCCAGTCCAATGCAGCTACAGCACCAAGTCCCAGGTTTCAACCTCAACTGGTCCGACTGGTGTACTTCACTGTCCAAAACAGTCTCTGTGGGTCTGGAACGAGAAAGAATCCAAACAAAAACACAGCAGCACCTAGAACTGTGGCAAGGGGCGAATATAATCAGAATACCTGCATGAAGCCCACTTTCCCACCTTTTTGATGTCCTCCTGTCTATAGCCTAGAGCTGCTGCTGTAGACGCCACCCCTACACAAAAGGAATGTGTCCCAAAGTGCCACCCTTTTATCCCAACCTTGCAAAAGGCCTTAGAGATGACTTTCCAAAATTGATATTTTGTGAGGAGCAACCTATCCTCATGTCTAAGAAATCTGCCCCATCATCCCCTCTAAGCAGTAAATAATCTTGTGTGGCGTTTAAGGGGCAAATTTCTTTTGCTGAACATTGCCCGAGCACAATAAACTTTCCTTTTCCTTGTTGATCAGTTTTTGATCTTCGCAAATGAATAACTAAATGACTTTCTGATAATGGCACATCCTTCCTCTGCAAAGAGGATAGGGATTTGTCAGTTTTTGCGCAGGCAACCAACTCACTTGCTCTAAGGGCTCCAGAAAACATGATGAGCATTGCAGTTTTAAACAGGCAAGTCTCAAAGTGATCCCTACAAAGGAAAGGCCAGGTGCTTGCCAAACTTGCCAAGACAGCTGGGGAAAATGGTATATGAGCATCCTTCACACTCCCTCGCTCCCTACTCCAACCTTCTATCATTTTCTTTATGCGAAAATCCTTGGACTTTGGCATAAAATGCCAGAGCAGACGTATGTTCCTGAATCGACCGAGGTGTTAACCCTCTGCGGTGCAGGTGCACCGTAAACTATATCATATGGTCATCCATTGGCATTCAGTCTTGAGCTATAGCTAAGCTCATTGCTCTGTGTGCCTCAGCCCGCCAAGAGTCCATACCTCAATCGGAAGCACATCCTCTTGACCCTGTGCTGCAATGCCAACGCCCTGAACCAGTCCATCTGTTGGCGGGACAGGGACTCAGCTATGGCATTGTCAATACCCAGAACATGATGGGCTTGAAAAACTACATTGAACTGCAAACAATGTAACAACATACCCCTAACTAATCCCATTATCCTTCCTGACCTAGATGTCAGTGAATTAACTATGTGCACCATTGCATGATTATCACACCAGAAGGTGACTACCAAGTTGGCCCATCGGTCGCCCCATAGCCACAATGCCCCTACAATCGGGAATAGTTCCAAGAAAGTGAGATCTCTGGTAAATCCCAGCATGTGCCACTCCTCAGGCCATGTGACCTCTGAAAAAGATACCATAACCCAGTGAACCTGCAGCATTTGTTTGCACTTGAAAATCTAAACCCAACCTGACTTTGTCCCTCCAAAAGGAAGTGCCATTAAAACCTTGGATGAATTGTAGCCACACCTTCAAATCCTCTTTCATGCCCTGGGTTATCTTCCTTTTGTGATGTGGCCTTTTAAGGCCTTTCATCACTTCATGTAGTTGCCTGAGAAAAGCCCTGCCCGGAGCCACCATTTTGCAAGCAAAGTTCAAATGTATTACAACTTGCTGCAGCTCTCCTAAGGTGGTCCTGCGCTGCTCTAACATACTCTGCAGCAGCACCTGCAGGTCACTCAGTTTTTCCTCTGACAATCTACTAGCCTGGTGCACAATATCGAGCTCAATTCCCAGGAAAACCAGTTTCTGTTTAGGACCTTCCATTTTTTCTTCCGCTAGAGGAACCCCTAAGTACCTAGCCAACTCCTGAAATGCAGACATAAGCTCCTGACACTTTGATGTACCCCAAATCCCACAAAACAAAAAGTCATAATAATGGACAACCCTAGCATCCCTAACTGTTTGCCTAAGAGCCCATTCAAAAAAGGAGCTAAACTGTTCAAAAACTGAACAAGATATTGAAGATCCCATTGGGAATGTCCTATCCATATAATAACTTCCTTCAAAAGCAAAGCCCAGAAGAACAAAATCATCTGGGTGGACTGGAAGAAGCCTAAATGCCGATTTTATAGCACATTTCCCCAATTCTGCACCAACCCTGCAACTCCACACCATGTGCACTGCTTCGTGAAAAGACATGTATCGCACACTGCATAGCTCTTGCGGGATTTTGTCATTAACTGAATCCCCTTCAGGAAACGATGAATGGTGAATTAACCTAAACTCATCAGGCACCTTTTTTGGTACAGCACCCAATGGGGACACACACAGATGCTCAACTGGGAGAACTGAGAAAGGACCTGGCACCCATCCCTCCTTAACTTTTTTATCTATTTTTTCCTAGTATCTGCTCCTATCCCTTGACAGATTTCAAATTATTGGACCATGTGGCTATGCTAGTGCCCATGAACGGTATATGAAAACCAAACCTGAAACCATCTAACAAAAACTGACCAACCCTTTTGTCTGGGTAGCGTCTAAGCCACTGCTACAAAATTGGTACTTTAATCGGGCTAGCGCCCTTTCTGTATATTGGCTGGCTTGCAATTACCCCTGGAGTCCCTACCCACATTACCCCCGGTCGGCCCGTTGGGCAAGCTGCTGAGGCATGTGGACCATTACAGATGGAACACTGGTGTCGAAACTTACATGGTCTCCTATTGCATGACCCTCAGGCATTGAATTCCCAGCAAAACAGGTGGGGTTCAACCACCTGACCTGCTGCGATGCGGGAGTTACTGGTTTGTGCCCTTTGCTCCAAATGCCCACTATCAAATCTGTCACCCAGTACTGGGCAGGATGGGGTCATCAACCTCAGCCACAGGGTGTCATGCAGGACATCCCAGCACAGCCCGCATACGGAACCCCTCATCATAAAGAAGCCATGCGTGGTCAGGGAAATCCACGTAGGCTCTATAGATAAGGTCCATATATTGGATCAACGCAAAAGCCCTTTTGGGGTGTGCACAAACCACTGTACCTGCATAAATGAAAAGCCCAGGCAACCAAATTACCCAGCATCTATCCGGTTTACGCCTATGTAGCTTCTCTTTCTCCCTATCTTCCTCCTTATCCTTCTTCTTCTCTTCAGTCTTTCTGTTAAGTAGTTCAAAAAACATCAACATACTTACCTTTCAGATCATTTCTACCATGGCTGGAAGAAGCTGATCTCCCAAAAGCAGGGGCTGGGAGCACTCTGTCAACTACAGCCGGGGGCAGTGTACCCCCAGTGCCTGCCGTCACACCAGCCTGCTGCATATAAGCTTGATTTGGGGTTGTGTCCACAGTGCACCCTTGGAAAGTGGGATGACCTAGAACTGGTGTTTGCAGAGGTAAGGCCAAAGGGACCAGCACCGTAAGGCTCCCGCTATCCCCATGGCCAAACACTCCCATATTATGTAGTGCCCGGTGTAACAGTACCCTCACCTGGTTGTGCCACTCTCGGCAACACTGAAAGTGCACTTGAAGGTGTTGGCTGCCCCAGTGCAGCACCCACTCTGGCTTCTGCACCCAATCCTTATTGATCTACCTCAGCTGCAGCAGATGTGTCCTTCTCCGCCTCCTCACCAGTTGTTCGTGTTTGTGTGCTGGTTGATGCCAAGCTTGATCTCCCGTGCTGCTGCTCCACCATCCGCGATCCTCTTTGTTGATTCACTGGTGTCCCCACCACGGAGGACAAACCTGATGGGCTGACACACTCCACCTCCAAAACAGCAGCACGAGACAACATGACATCCCCCATTCTTTTGAGCTCAGCCATTTTCTGCACTTTAGACTCCCTCCGGGACCTGCACACAGCTGGTGTACCATCACCCTCACACCTTTGCACTCTTTCTCACTCTAACGTACTTAGCTTCTCCCATATACACCTATAGTCTGGTCATTCCTCGTCTTCTGAAGAGGAGATGTCTGGAGGCGAACACGGGGGGGGTGTATAATGCTTAGCTGGCTGTTTCACTTTCTTTCCACCATGATTCTTTTTAGGTCCCATAGCAGAATTAGTGTTTTTCCCCCCCGCACAGGCATTAACAATGTAAAATATAAAGCAACCAAATGCCCACCTCTTAACTGGTCCTATATATTAATAATCCTAATCCTATCAATATTTAAGTACACCCTTGCCTAACTAACTATTTATATCCCGAAACATATATATATATATGTATGTATGTAGATATAGTCCCAGCTGTAAAGCGGTATGCATTTATATATGCAACCTATTCATTTATTTATGTATCTTATTCTAAATAGCCCCAAATCAATTGATTAGAGACTTAACTAACCACCTAACTAGAATATAAAGTCCCTATGCTAACAGTTTAACCATCCTATGTTCCTAGCTATATATTTATTATACATATACATATACATACACACACATGCATATATGTATATAGACTCACAAAGAGAGTATGGCTTAATAAGAAGCTGATGGCATATACCCTGATCCAGGTCTATAGAGCCTGTGTCCTGAGCACACTCCTGTACTGCAGTGAATCCTGGACCCTTTGTGCATGGCAGGAGGGGAAGCTGAACACAATCCATATGTGTTGTCTCTAACACATTTTTGGTATCACCTGGCAGGACAAAGTTCCAAATAAAGTAGTCCTAGAACAAGCTGGAATTTTTAGCATGTATACATTACTGAAACAGCAACATCTACTTTGGCTTGGGCATGTCGTGAGAATGGCTTATGGCTGGATTCCAAAAGATCTCCTGTATGGAGAATTAGTGGAGGGAAATCATCCCAGAGGGAGACCACAGCTGTGATACAAGGATATCTGCAAGCGGGATCTGAAGGCCTTAGGAATGGACCTCAAGAGATGGGAAACCTTGACATCTGAGCATTCAGCCTCAGCCTGGAGGCAGGTGGTGCATCACAGCCTCTTCCAAATTGAAGAGACCCTTGTCCAGCAGGCTGAGGTGAAGAGGCAGTTCCAAAATCAGGAAGCTGGACAGGGGACAGACTGTATTTGTCTTCAGTGTGGAAGGGATTGTCACTCTCAAATTGGCCTTCTCAGCCACGCTAGATGCTGTTCCAAGTCCTCCATACAGAGCATGTTACCATAGTCTCTCAAGACTGAAGGATGCCTACATATGGGGGTGCTGGAAGGGTGGGGGTACTGGAAGGGTGGGGGTGCAGGGGGGAACCCCAGTAGCTTCTACTGTACCATCTGTAAAGCTCAGTGGTTAAATCGCTGTACTGCAGCTAAAACTGTGCTCACGACCTGGGGTTCAAATCCCAGGTAGCCGGCTCAAGGTTGACTCAGCCTTCTATCCTTCCGAGGTCGGTAAAATGAGTACCCAGCTCACTCGGGGGGCAATGTATAGCCTGCATAATTAAATTGTAAACTGCCCAGAGAGTGCTTGAAGCGCTATGGGGCGGTATATAAGCAGCACCTTTTGCTTTGCTTTGCTTAAAAATACCCAATCCCATATAATAAAGCCTGTCCCCTTCTCCAAAAGCCTTGTTAATAATAAACTGGAGCTTCACGCTGGAAGCCCAGCTCCGTCACCTATTATTGTTATTATTATTTAAATATAAACTCTCTGGAGTTTGATATATATATAAAACAGCCCCGCATCGGGAGCCATTCTTTCCAGTGTTTTCTCTCAGGGGAAAACCCCCAGTTCCAATAACTTTTGTGTGCTTCAAAATGAACATTTGTCATCAGCTTTGAAGATTCTTTATGAGTTTCCACCTGTTCTTCATTATGTGCCTCTCTCTGAACTTTCCAGCCTGCTGTAATCATATTATATAATGCTCATCCTTTTGCTTGGGATTTCTTTTTTCATTGAAACATGAGTAATTCCTTCCACAAAACAAAAACAAAAATAGAAAAAAAATTAAAACACTTACATCTTACAATGTCAGTGTGGCCTGAACTGAGAATCCACACATGAATCAATTTATCATTCTACCTAATCGGAAATGTGATAGCCCCTTGCCAGTCTGTAGGACAATGTGATAGCACAGGTTGGAAACAAGGTAGGAGTACTTGTAGGAGTACCTGTATATACAAATGACTCCTTCAGTGAAAACAGTAATGTCATTACTCAGTTCCTGTTGGTCTTCGCTGGAAGGTGCCTCAACCCATTCCAGACTGCTGTCACAAACTAGCTTGGAAACCATCATGCCCATCTGCTGCTCGACATCTGACATCTTACCCCAAGGATAACCTGGCTTTAAAAAGCAGCATGAAAAGAATAGGCAGTTGGGTATACGGTATTCAGCTGTCAGACTGCATGGAAGGCAGTATAGTTTTTACACTCTAGTGTCTCTATTGTGGCTTTAAGTTATTCACAATTTCCCTCTCCTCCATGGAAAAGACACATAGAGCTATCAGGAGAAAGGGGGGGTGGGCAGTCACTGTGAGGTTTCTTGCTCCTAAACAAGAGCAAAAATATCAGATATATTTGTGAAGGCTTTCACGGCCGGGATCTAATGGTTGTTCCGGGTTTTTCGGGCTCTTTGGCCATGTTCTGAAGGTTGTTCTTCCTGACGTTTCACCAGTCTCTGTGGCCGGCATCTTCAGAGGACAGCAACCTGTACGCAGGTTGTACTCTGAAGATGCCGGCCACAGAGACTGGCGAAATGTCAGGAAGAACAACCTTCAGAACATGGCCAAAGAGCCAAAAAAACCCAGAACAACCAAAGAGCTTTTTTTTGTCAGCAACAGTACTTGCAACAACAACAAAAAGCCATGGCTTTTGAGATGTGAGAACATTTATTTTGCTTTCAAAATCTTGTATTTTTGTGTGAAATACAGGTTTTTCCCAGAAAAAAAAAATCCTAGATACAAAGAGAGAAAAAAAGCACAGAGATTGTCATCATCTTGCCTAGCTGGTGGGAAAAACCTTTGAATTTTTTGTTATTGTCTGAGATAACAAATTAAGTGAAGATTTTCACCCTTTCATTTTGGGACTGAGAGAGAGAGAGAGAGAGCGAGCTTCCCAAAGATTTTCCCCACCAAGACCCATAGTTAGCTTGTCTGCTCTCATGCTAAAGAACATGGAGGAAGATGTCAACCATTTTCCTCAATGTTATATTCGGATTCTGTTGAACCAATCCAAACTGTAATTCCTAGAAGAAAGTGCTGTGAGCATTATTTGGAAAAGAATGAGTAAATATGTTTGAATTCATTCAGAGCAGCAGAATCAGGCACAGATTTCACATTATAATCAAAGTAATACCAACACCTAATGTTTCCTTTTATTTTATTTCATTTTATTTCTGTATATGTGTGTTTATGTTGCCTGAATAATTGTTAGCTAAAGCAAAAACTTTATTTCTGTTTTTACAGTGCATTTCCCAGGAACTAAAACATATATTGATCCAGACACATACGAAGACCCATCACTTGCTGTTCATGAATTTGCTAAGGAAATAGATCCATCACGAATTCGTATTGAGAGAGTTATTGGGGCAGGTAAACATGAATAACACTTTTTTGGCAAATATAAGTACTATTTTAAACACAGAGAAATCAGGACCATCAACAGTTGTACAGAAACGTAATACTGAAGCCTGATGCATCCTAGCAGCTAAAATTACTCCGGTTTTCACCCACATGTTGATGGCCTCATGGACCAAGTAGTGGGTAAATGTTTAAGCAAACAAATGTGTCTCTGAGCTCCTCCACCTCCAATACTGAAACTGGCCAAGCCTGGTTAGCATCTGTTGCTGTCTAAGGATGACAGAACTCAAGAATCTTTCTTGTCCACCCTCTGTAAAAATTCTCTTTCTGTTGAACAGTCACACTATCCCACTTCTTCCAGTTTCTTAATTTGGAAAAGTTGACTCTGAGTGTACAAAATACAAGTGTCCCTGTGTGAGTACTCAAGAAACTAAGGATCAGTCCTTAGCCAGCTTACTTGTTCTAAAAGAAATTTCATTGGAGATTGAATATTTGTAAGAGGATTTATCTCCCAGTTTTTGACTGAGATATATTAAATCCACCTTATTCATATTGGGTTTATTTAACATAATGCTAATTGATTGTTATAAAGGCAGACCAAGGCCCCAATGACAACTGTATAAGCTTAAAATAAATCATTTGTTCTGATTCAAAACCTGAACAGGGTTTATACAAAAGCAATTTTTTTTCTTATGGCCTGTTTCTATGTGTGTTTGTGTCTGTATGTTGTGTTCGTTTACTTACACTTATCCCTGCTTTTCCTCTGAAGGGTCTTCTTTACATTTCTTTGTGGCACAGTTTTGTTATCACTGTCATTAATAGAAAGAGAACTATGAACTCTTTGAAATTTGGGGATGAGGGAGGGGCACTTTCTCATAGGTTGAAGAATATTACTAGTACTCTAGGAAGAGGGATCTAGTATGGCTGAACTATTCTACATTCCATCCTTCTGTTTCCTGACTACATGGACAGTCATGGGTCATATATGTTTCAGATGAAATTAATTCCATCAACAACAGCATAATTTGATCTATGAAAGTATAAACTAATAAACATCTACTAAAATAGTTGCTGAAAGATTAGTCTGTGAACATAAAGTAAAAGCTCTATAGCCCATATTACATTTCCATTTATACCTTTTGCACTATTCATGGAGCTGAGTTTGAATTATGTAGTAGGATAGACAAGAATGGAAAAATAGTTCTTCTTTCCTTTGGATTTGTCAGAGCATTATTTGTTCAGATATTTGTTATTTAATAATTTATGGTACCTTATGATCAGAGCAATATATGTTTTGCACTCTGATATACTCTGTGTCTGGACTAAAATTCTTCTGTACAGAAGAAAAGTCACAACCAAAATAATGTACAGTTTCTATAGGGGAGAAATGACCTTTTTAAATCTGTGAGCAGAGTATAATTGGGAAATTTTAAGGGTATACTTGATGTTAATGCTATAAATTGTAGCTACTGCTGGCATTCTTTCAGTTTTGTATGAGAGAAACCTGCAGAAAGGCTTCCCCACAGAAAATACTATAGCAGATATTTCCTCTAATATTTTTCTTTTCACAAACCTACTGTAGAAACAAGTGTCTTATCCAATTGCTATTAAGCTTAGTAATGCTATACTTTATAATTTTATAATCCCATATTCAAATATGTTGTAGTGGAACTTCCAATGTCTTACATCAAGAAGTAGCATATAGGTCTAAATTCAATTACTAATTTAGTTCCTGGTATATCAAGTAACATACAATTTAATATAATTATAATTACGTAGGGAAATTGATTCATTAAACCAACACCTAAGCTTTGTAGAACACTCTAGAGCAGCCATTCTCACCAGGGACCATACAGTCCCCTGGGGGCCCCTGGCACATTTTAATGGGACCACAGACTGGAAACAATTCTTCACACACTACCTTATAAGGTTTGTTATGTGACTTACACAATCCAGATTTGTATAATTTCTTTCACATTGTGTTTACAACAACCAAAAAAAGGGTTGAGAGTGGCTGCTCTAGAGCAATTTATAAATCATTTACTTTAATATACATTCCAGTTCTTACAAAGGGAGATGTCAAAGAGTAATAATAGGACCATCACATTAATTTCCCATGCAAGCAAAATATTATTCAAAGACTTCAATAATAGCAAGACTTGCCAGCACTGCGAGCTAAATTCAGAAAATTTGCAGAAATCTGCATTAGCAATATATGTAACACACTGAGAAGCTTTTCATCTGCATATAATATAATAAACATCAAAATAATATTTGCTTTGCTTTGCTTTAATGCAGGGGTCTCCAAACTTTTGAGTGTGAGGGCCACATCATATATTTTCCATATTTTTTAGGGCTGAAGGAATGTGCACACGTGCATACACACAGATGCAGAGATGCCCGCACATAAGCATGCACACGCAACCCCACGGCCTGAAGGGAAGGGGCCAGATAAAATGGCAAGGCGGGCCAGAAGTGGCCTGTAGACTGCAGTTTGGAGACCCCTGCTTTAATGGGAAGAGATATGAGAGACATTAAACTGAGTAAACAAGAATTGGGCCAAATAAATATATGCAGAAAAGTAAAGTGGAAGTAACTGACCATGTGGGTTGGGGGTTATGAGAAATAAGTAAAAAAAAAAACATTTCTAAACTCTAGTGTTGACCATAATTCCTTTTTGATAACCATGATTTCTAAGAATAAATACAAATTGAGTGGCACTAATTGGTTCCTTATTAATGCTTGCCTGACATATTGGAATTATTGCTTAAGGGATCAACAAAGCATTTTATCTTTTGTCCCCTTTATGTACTATAATACCTATTTCTGTGGTGAAGTTTTTTTTTCATTTGTGTGTTTAAAAACAATTTAGTTTTAGCAAAGGGAATTAGTAATTGCACTTCAGGTTAAAATATCTGCCACCAGAGATGTTAGTTACCTCAGGAATTAATAGAGTGGTATTTTTATAGCTGTATCAGCTAAATATGTTGCTGATAATGGGAAAAACTTTTGCTCTTATGAATGGGGAAGGCTGATTAAAGCAGAGATGGCAGCAGGAAAAAATCATAATGAAAAATAAATCATGATGAGTCATTGAGAAATGCCAGGATAATCTTCCATATTTTTCTGTAGGGCACAACAAAATATGATGCTGTAATTGAGCATCAGTGATGACTGTGGGTGAAATCAGATGCGTATATGCTGTTTGGATCAAATTTTCTTGTGCCAGTGCTGCTTGTTTCCCATGTAAAATCTGTAACAGTTCTGAGAGATTGTGTGCAAGATATTCTGGACTATTTGAAAACTGTCATTATAGGCTAAATCCAATTTCTAGTTCCAGATAGAGCAGATCTATTCAAAGAATGACACTTCCCAAGTTATATTAGTGTTGATTTACATTACCAAATCCCATTGATTCAATGGACCCCCTCTGAGTAGGCCTAACAATAGGATTTAGCGAAATGCTGGCACATACTCCCCTGCCTGAAATAAATGATTTTTCCCCCACAGAAAGAGCACATGTGTCCCAGGAGTTATTCTGTGCTCCTTACATTCTGCCCTAGCCTTTTTTTAGTATAGTCAGAACAGCCATGCACACAGGTATGTGAAAGACATATAGATGAGCATGACATGGAAGTGGGAGCAATCAATTACTACTTGAGCTATTTTTTTTCTAATAACCAGAAGATTACCAGAGTCTTAGTAACCCTAACTCCGCACTTATCCATATATGCTAGTTATATCTGTTTTAGAGGTGGTTTGCTGGACCATCAGTTTGGTTTAACAGATCCACATGAGGTTTCTTGAAACACAAATCTGTCTCTTCCACTTCTCTCCCATTCCCTCACCTGGAGCTGGGTTTTTGTTTATTTGTTCATTTTTTTCTAGCCCTGGTCTTTCCAGATCCTCTTATCATGAACAAGCCTAAGGGAGTATGTTTAATTAGAACCACCCTTATATCAGCTATTATGTCAGACTTAGGAGTGTTCTCTCCAGTAGAACTGACTTCCTGTTGCTATTAGCAACTTATTTTCAGTTTCTTCCCCCCCCCCATCTGAAAGGCTGCCTGGGACATAAATAAAATTGACAAAAAGTATAAATTTTAAGAGAGGGACTAACAGGTATGGAAGGTTGGAGTGAGTGATTCTGAATCTTGGACCTTTTGGCAAAAAGGGACCACAGTTTCAACTCACATCAGTCTGAGCCACACAGCCTTGTGTGGAGGAAACAGTTGTTATAAAGATGGGCGACTTTTAATTAAACATTTCTTCAACCTTAGAGTCAGAAAAGTGAGTCCATTATTGTGCCTGTTTTCTACATACTGCAAGTTGTTTTTCAGTAAATTACTGCCTGAATCCAGATTTTCCAATATGCCTTTTCTCATTTATATAAAGATACTTCATTCATCTCTGCCGAGTAGAATGCAGCTGCATCACTTAGAAACATGATAGATCCTTTCATCACTTTAAAGTGTTTTCCTGACTTTTATTACATGTTGAGAAAAGCCTATATGACATTAAAATCTGTGTTTTCCTTTCAATCAAGGATCCTAAGAACAAATTGGAAAGAGGGAGTAGTTTGAAAGAATCCAAACTAATCTGTACTTTTGATTAAGTATTCTGAGAGTTGTTTTGATCCAGGACTATTTCTTTTAATGGCTCAGAGTTAAAATTATTACACACAAGCATGTAGTGTGTTATGTGCTGTCAAGTCAGAGCAGACTTAGAGTGAACATAAAATAAATATGAGAGATATTAAGATTTACCACTTCCACACACTCTCTAAATGAGTTTTCACGATCAACCAACAATTCAAACCCAGGTCTCTTGTGTCCTGGTCTGTCACTCTGTCCACTAGACCACACAGACTTATCTCCACTCAGGTATCCAAATGATAGTTTGGGCACATTGTTTTCATTCAATCTTTCCATTGCCTGGACTGAAAAATGGTATCTTAACTATCTTTGAGTAAGAGTTGTGATTGTTTAATGGGCCAAAACAAACAAATTGAATTTCAACAGGGATAAATGTGAAGTTGTACATTCAGGCAGGAAAAACCAGAACCAAAAATTCAGAATAGGTCACACCTGACTTAGCAGGAATATATATGAGAAGTATCTAGATGTCTTAGTATAACACAAGTTAAGCATGATTCAACAGTCTTGCATTGGCAAAAGAAACAAAAAACACAATTCTAAGCTATATCACAGAAGTGTAAGATATAGATCAGGGGAAGGAATAGTTCCACTCTGCTTTGGTAAAATTTCACCTTGAATACCTTGATCAATTTTGGGCACTAAAATTGAAGGGGAATAATGGCAAAGTAGAATTTGTCTAGAGAAGGGGGCCAAAGTACCAAAGAGTCTATCTGGAAGCCATACAAAGAACGCTTATGAAATGTATTCGCGAAGGCTTTAGCAGCTGGAGTCTAATGGTTGTTGTGCGTTTTTCAGGCTCTTTGGCCGTGTTCAGAACACGGCCAAAGAGCCCGAAAAACCCACAACAACCAATGCTTATGAAAGCTGAGTATGTTCAGTTTGGAGAAGAGATCTGTCTTCAAATTTCAGATACGTTGTCACCTAGAAATTGGAGAACACTGGTTTTCTACTGTTCCCAAGGCAAAAACTAACCAATGTTCCATCTAAGCATTAGATACAACATTGTGACACTAATGACTGTCTCATAAAGTGATGGACTCTCATTTCTGGAGGTTTTTAGACAGAGCTGGGTGACTATCTATCTGGGATGCGCTGACTGTGGATTTCCTGCATTGGAAAGGGATTGAAGTTGACATTTCCAACGAGGCTAGACTTAATTATGTCCATTGATGAGAACTCAAATGTCTGTAAGTCTTCCTGAAAAGAAAGGGGATGGACTTCCTTGGGACCCATCTCTGATCACCACTTTCCGTAATAATTTATGACCTGGCCTCTTTTCTTCCTGCATTACTCTGTTGTGACAATTTAAGTTATTGATAGAAGCCTTTGTCCATATGTGTCCTTATTTTATAATTGAGTGTTAAGTACTTTCTATAGAGACCTCTTGAGCTGTGTAAAGTGAGAGGATTACATCAGCCAGAATCTGTAGTGGTGAAGGACTGTGGTAGTTACTGAAGTGGCTACAGTGAAATAATATAATTCCAGTGCAATAATATAACTACCTATTTCTTAACTAGATATCAATCTAATTAGACATTTCTTAACTTAAGGTGAATTTGGAGAAGTGTGCAGTGGTCGTCTGAAAACCCCTGGAAAAAAGGAGATTCCAGTAGCCATAAAAACTTTAAAAGGTGGATATGTGGACCGACAGAGACGGGACTTCCTACGAGAAGCGAGTATCATGGGACAGTTTGACCACCCAAATATTATTCGCCTTGAAGGAGTTGTTACAAAAAGTAAGTTGCTTGGCAATTTTATTATTATATTCTTGTAGTCTTGGTACATTTATCCCAATCCTGTAAAGATAGTACATAGGCTAATGAAAATTTTCATGATTGTGCACTGCTTTTTAGGGAACCGTAAATACAAAAGAGTGTTTGTGTATTTGAGTTAATGTACTGGAACCAACTATTCCATGGTTAATATATGCTTAGCAGTTACAATATCAGATATCTTTTGGTAAGGGCAGTCTCTCTGACATCTATTCAAAAGCAATATCATCATTAAAATACTGCCTAGTATACTTTTTTATTATTTTCTACAGGAAATTAAATTACAGAAGATAAATACAGTTATTCATGAATTCAGGATTATCTGTGAAACATCTTCACTTACAATGCCTAGATTCTTTTCTTTTCTTAAAGGCTATTAAAAGTTATTAGTTATGTGACAAATAAAAGTGCTTTTTGTATTGGGAATAAAAAAATCTGCACATCACAAAAAAAAGAGAAATGGGATTATGCAGAGTTATGGATCAAAAAGCAAAACAAAATAAAAATTCTTAGATGTTTATTTTATTTTATTTTTTAACTTAAGTCAGCAAAGAATGAGAAGTGTTGCCTATAGCCCCATACTGCTGGTGGATTTTGGAAACTATAGTCCAAAATGTAATTCCTCCAAGTTGTACTAAACTCTCAGAGGCATGTATGTTGATGGCGAAAGATATGAAGATAGTTGTAGACAAGGTCAGAGGCTCCCATCTCTCAATTTCCTTTTCACCAACGTTTTCGGTCTCTTTCTTCCCCTCCCTGATCAGAAAGTGGCAGGTCTTGCTTACCAGAGTTTTGAAATTTCTTATATGCCGAGATATTAGACTGAAGAGTGCATGAAGTAATGTGGCCAGATACATGTGCTCTTAAGGCTTCAGGTTGCCCACAGTTGCTCATTTGTTGTTTAGTCATTTAAGTCATGTCTGACTCTTCATGACTCCATGGACCAGAGCATACCAGGTCCTCCGGTCTTCCACTGCCTCCCCGAGTTTAGTCAAATTCATGTTGGTCACTTCAATGACACTGTCCATCCATCTCATCCTCTGTCGTCCCCTTCTTCTCTTGCCTTCACACTTTCCCAACATCAGTGTGTTTTCCAGGGAGTCTTCTCTTCTCATGAGATGGCCAAAGTATTGGAGCCTCAGCTTCAGGATCTGTCCTTCCAGTGAGCACTCAGGTTTGATTTCCTTCAGAATGGATAGGTTTGTCTCCTCCAGCACCACAATTCAAAAGCATCAATTCTTCGGCGGTCAGCCTTATTTACAGTATGTTCCAGCTCTCACTTCCATACATCGCTACTGGAAAAGCCATAGCTTTGACTATGCAGACCTTTGATGGCAATGTGATGTCTCTGCTTTTTAAGATGCTGTTGAGGTTTGTCATGGCTTTCCTCCCAAGAAGCAGACATATTTTAATTTCATGGCTGCTGTCATTATCCACAGTGATCATGGAGCCCAAGAAAGTAAAATCTGTCACTGCCTCCATATCTTCCCCT
Source organism: Pogona vitticeps (assembly GCF_051106095.1). Lineage (NCBI taxonomy): Eukaryota > Metazoa > Chordata > Lepidosauria > Squamata > Agamidae > Pogona > Pogona vitticeps. The sequence goes on along the minus strand of NC_135785.1, from coordinate 221,411,398 downwards.
TCTATTTGCCAGGAGGTGATGAATATCTGCTTCATTAAATATTAGTTGATCCGTATTCATCAAATTTTAAATCCTGATGAAAACGGCTTGATATTTCCCCATTTTATTCATCCTTCATAATTTAATTTATTTATGCTGTTTTACATATGTATATTTTTATTATTTGATGATCGTTAGCCGCCTAGAGTGGTCCTAAGTTGGCTAGATAGGCAGGATATAAATAAATAAAATAAATAAATAAATAAATACGGTAAATAAATTTTTAAAAATTGCCTACCGGCCACGCAGTCACCTGCCCCCACAGCCAGCCACCCCACAGTTTACCCCCACCCGCTTCCTCTCCCTACCTTAGCCCCCCCATGCCGCCGACACCCCCTTACTGTAATTGTCACTGCCACTGCTGAGGTCTCAATCAGGCCTCCACAGCCGCAGCATGTAAAAAGGGAAACTGGCTGCCCTTTGCAAAGACGGTGGCTGCAGCTTCATTTAGGGTAAAGAGGCTGCAGCTGCCATCTTTGCAAAGAGCAGCCTGGATTCCCTTAGCCTGCCTTTTTTAATACCCCCCCCCAAACTGACAAATAACTTTGTTATTCATTGCTTCATGGGGGCAACTCCATGCTTTGTGAGCTTTTGACAGCTCATGATGTGAGACGACTCGCCAAAATGGTGAGTTGTCCCCATCTCTATTTTTGCTATATCTCTTAACAATCGGGCAGTTCTTTTGTGTTTGTTCTATGTTTGGGCTTTGTTTCTCGCATGGAAGGGATACCAGAGACATTTTGCACAAATTGCAGAGACCTTGAGATGGGAAAAGGAGCTCTTCTTTTTGACTAGAGATAAGAAATCTGTCAGTGCTTTAAAAACCCTCATTGAGGTGTCTCATTGAAGTTGAAAGAGGAAACAGCCTAAATTGACAAGGAATTTAGCAAGTATGAATGGCAATCCCAACTCCTATTCCTATAAATCAAATTCTGCCCAGTCAAAAATTACATATCTGCTTTGGCACCGTTCTTTCAAAAAGGTAAAAATACCCACTTAAACTATTAGGAAGGTTGTACCTTTAACAGAATATAGTTTTAAGCAATCCCTGATTCTTTCAGACTATTGTGTCATAAGAGGCCTTTCTAGTACTGTAACAAAAAGCAAAGCTGTTTAAACTATGTGATAAACTATACGTATGTGGAAAAATATTTGTTAAGGAGCAGCTATTCATTTAATTCCAAGGTTTATACCGTCAATATCATATTTTAAGAAAAATTATAACTGCCATCATTTTATCAGGTTTGATTGCATGTATTGCTTCCTTATGTTCATTGCTATTTTAAAACTGTTCTAAGACTTCTGAAAATGGAAGTGTTGACAATATGAGAAAATTATGTCCTGGTATCAAAGCATTATGATTAAGCTTTTTAAAAAAGACTTTGGCATTTATTCTAGACTGTAAAATTCAAAGCAGTATTGCACAACACAATGTAAGATGCCAAAAAAAACAAATAGAGAAAAGCACAAAATAATCAGTGGTAATATCATTAACATGAATTGGATTAAAATGAATAATAGTCCGGTGCCACCTTAAAGACTAATGAGGTTTATTTGGCTGGCAATTCATGTCATATAGGCTAGGAAAAAAAATACTTCAAATTCATCCAGTTTATAAGCAGAGCAAATCCAAGCATATTTATTGGTGTAGCTCTTAGTTTTGTTCACAATAGTCAGAACATGGCTATCTCCCTACATATTTAGGGATAGTGGCGTGATCATGTTAGAAAGATTGTAATTACCTATGTCAGAATACAACCTTTTACTGCTCATAACACTTAATGATTTCTATAAATAAGCATTATTTCTCCAGAGTTTCTTCATCAGGTCAGATAAAAAACCTAGCACCTCCTCACTTCCCCTCTCTTCCTCACAGCTAGGATTCTATAACAGCAGCATCTCAAGTGTTAGGACACCCAGTAACATAAATTTGCCATGGTTCCTTGACTTTTTTAAATATGGACCTGGAAATAGACTAAATCCCACCATTCATTTCAATTGTAGTAAAGGCATTGAATGAATGCCTTAGTACTTTTGTAAATCCCACTGGTTCAGTGGGTCTGCTCTAGCTGGGATCAACAGTTGGATTTTCGCCTAAATTTTCAGGGAGCCTTGCATTCAACATAATGTCCACAATTAATGGCACTGGGATATGTCACTTTTGGACAATGGCACGTATGTAGGAGTGGGAGAATTACAATTCTGGACAGAGCCTGGGACAGTACTCTTGTTGAGTTCAAGGAGCTTGGAAAGTGGAGAGACCTTGCAGAGAAGGCATCGCAGTTCTGCTGTGGGGCAAATTTCTGAATCTCAGAATTTCAAAACAAAGAAATAAGATGTTTTCCTGCCTTTGTGGAAGACAGGTTGTGTAGGTCTCAAAGGCGGCTTTTTTGGAAATGAAAAGATTTCAAATTATTCTAGACAGCAATAAGAGCTCTTGAATATTTCACATATTTCTCTTGTATTTTCTTATGCTTGTGCTTGTGTTTGCTTTCAGTCCTTGTGGATGTATTTCCTTTAAAAAAACATTTTGAATGTTCTTATTATAGATTATAGGTCCTATAAATGAAGATTACATTTTAACATTTTGCAGCTTTTCAGAACTGCATAGTTAACTGAGTTTTCTGGTTATCTGAAAAATGTGTTTAATGCTTGTAAACATGGTACAGTATAAAAAAAGATTCTTACATCAGTTTGTCATAAGGCGAATTCTTTATATCTGCAAACTGACTTCTGCCAGCTCCATCATAATCATAATAATACATTTTGTGTGAGCAGTTTTGACCAGTAGAGCACTAGATCTGCGTGTGTGTGAAATTTTGCAGTTGATTGTCCAGTTGTGATAGGAAATTTAAAAAATACAGTGGCTTCCCTGAGTGGTTTCTCTTTATGACTAGAAGTTAACTTACTCTTCCCAAAAAAATGAGGTAACTGAGCTTTAGATTATATAGAAATGCATTTCAGTCAAATAGATTACTTAAAAGGCAAATAATTACAGTAATGAGCAGAAAGCTTTTTAAGGGGCTGAAGTTCTTTAAACGTAAAACTATGTCTTGAAAACCCTTTAAAACTAAAGTTCTTCAGTGTTGAGGCTGTGGGGATACTGTAGCATCTGCAGTTTCTAAGTTGCAGCACCTTATCCTTTGCTGAGAGATAATTATCAGATAGAATCTGACACTGAACTCACTGAGACACACAACACTGTAAGTGGTTAATGAATCACTGTCTGACAGTGAGAAACAGAGTTGATCTACAGTGCTTAGGCACACACTTTCCCCTCTGTTAGCCATTAGTTATTAAGCTGTAGCCATTGCTTGTATATATTGCTTCAGTTAGTAGGAAATGTGATACATCACAATGTTTTTATCTATTGACCTAAAAAAAAATCCAACAACTTCAAGCCACCAAATTACTTCATTGCAATAAATTTTAAAGCTCTGTCCAATCAGGAACTGATGAATGAAACAACAAGTGCTGCCATATAGTGCAAGAATTATTTTGTTCTGTGTTGTTTAAAAAAATTTAAAAGAAAATATCTCCCCACTAATGTACAATCATTTCCATGGTATAGTTTGGATGCTGAGTGCTTGTAAATGGAATTCTACTCACGTAATATACTTATTGATTAGATGGAAAAAGAGGCAAAATTCCATTTGTCTTTTCTCCTTCAGCCCCTCTGCCTTACAAATATCTGATCTGGATTGAAGGATAGCCCAGAATAACATAACATTGAGGGGCCACAAGTAGGATTGGCAAAAAATTACCTTGCTTTGCTTTAACCAGCAGGAATCTTTGTTATATTGGGATCCTTTCTATGAACAGCACAGGTGAGCATGATCTCAGCAGGGTGAAGCGCCTCACCCCAACATGGCTGAGTAAGGCCTTCCTCCTGCTGAAAGCACAGGCCGCAGGTGGAGCAGAGCGATTCCTTCTATTCATGGAAGGGCTACTCAATATCTTTCTTGGAACAGCCTGAACAGGGGTAGCCCTGAGAAATTTTTCAGGACGTTTTAGAAGCAAGAAAAGAATTTACCTTGATGATTCCAAATGTGTTGGGAACAATTAATGATTACAGTTGTCTTGTTTGGCTTTGGGGGGTGTTTGTTTGTTTGTTTGTTTGTTTGGCTCTTACATTTAATTTGTGTTCACCATATCCAAGCCTGTGGTTTGTTTATTTGTTTGTTTACCAAAATGAAGGAATGCATGTTTTATTTAGTCCAAAGATCCATTCCTTTTTCTTCAAGGAAGAAAAAACAAAACAGTACATGTTTCATCCAAAGTGGCCCTTTAAGTCAGATCAGTGGGGATTTCCACTCAGAGGTGCAACTGTCTGCCTTTTCTCATACCCTACCCTTCACCCCAGCTGCCTGAACAGCTTTTCATGCAAGCAGTTGAAATGTGAAAGGGAACTGGCAAAAACGTGGTATCTCACTTTCATTAGCAGGAGCCAGGAGCATTTCTTCAGTGGACTCTACACATGGATTCTAATTTCATATCATCTTAGTATATGCTTAGTTAAGGATTCTCTGGAGAATTCTAAGAGCAGTTCTCACATCTAAACCCATTTTTTTTTCTTCTACAGTATTAAACTGCAGCTTCTGAAATACTTCCAGCTTGTGAAGTTGAGTCAGACAGCAGTTCTACAGACTGCAACAGACTACAGACTACAACATGTGCCAGTGCATTGGCACATGTTGTAGTCACTTTGGTGAGGCCATTTACACAAAGTGTGTGACATGCAGTTCACACAACAGTTATTCAACAAAAAACCAAAAGACAACTTTGTGTTCACTGCACTGCTTTAGAAACAGGTATTAACTGTGTGGGTCCTGGTTTAAAAATACTTATTTGTTTCATTTAAAATCCATTGACAGACTGTGTGGGTCCTGGTTTAAAAAATACTCATTTGTTTTATTTAAAATCCATTGACAGATACACTTGTTGGAAGTAGTATAGGTAGAGAATCTGCTTTTTGTTGTTGTTTGAGGTCACTCTGCTTTAGTGATTGCTTTCGTCTTGCCTTTGAAAGTGCTTCTTCATGTGCGAGTTTGGGATTTCACACTGTGCTTGTTTGCCTGAATTTAAAAGTATGGAACCGCAACCTTTCCAAAATAGATGTGCATCTTGGTCAAATATTGATAAACCAGTGTGGGAACTCCTGGGGATCAGGCATTCATTTGACTTTCCTCTTTGCATGAGATATAGAATTTATGTACGCTCTGGAAAATCCTTATTCAATGCAAACTTTGTATCCATTTCTCTGTTAACAGGAGGATAGGTTTTTGAAATAGTATTTGCTCAGAGAGAAGTTGAACACATTTTAAAAAATTATGTTGAAGTAAATGGGCTGATTTAAGAATCACTGTTTTCAAAATTAAAAGTTATACAAACTCAGCTAAGTGGATCCTTTTGCAGAAGGTAATATTCATTTTTATAACAGATTAAATACCACCATTCATAAAGATTTCAATATATCCACAATTGTTTTCAGACAAAACATTATCTCTCATGGTATGTACTATGCTCACATAACAATATGTATGAAAACTTATAGAGCTGAGGGAATATCTTATGTTAGTTGAATGATTCAGACTTGGACCATTCAGCTATTCTGAGGCTGCATTCCTTTGCACGCTGTCTTGGTAGCAAGCCCCGTGTAACCTAATGGGACTGAAGTGTAATAAGCACTTCAGTTTTGTGCAGATTTCAGTAACTTGAATAAATGTGAATAAATGTCAGTCCTGTGTTCTTCAATGACAGTGTTTTCCTAGGATAAATCATATATCTGCCTTTAATACCATTACCAAGCAAAAGGAAGTGAACTGATGTTATGTTAATGTTCAAAATTTATTATGCCTTAAACACATGATTGTGTGATGGCACACAATCAAATGGACACTCCCATTGTTTTCTTATTATGGGCCTTCAGAGTACCAAAGAATTGACTGCTTTTCAGTGTGCCAACACAGTATTTGCCTGTGTGGCACATGGTTCAAATTACTTTATCAAAATGATTAATTTCATTATCTGAGATGCCATGCACAGATAGGTCTGAATTTTTTTTACATTTTTAGTTTTGATTCCCAAATGTGATGACAACATTGCACATGAGTTATATCAGCATTAAATCTAATAAACAAATACCCAATTATTATGATCTCCATTGTTATCTTACCATTTGGAACGTATTTGCTCAATATCTATATGGTTATGATACTTCATTCTATGTTATCAGTCAGACAGGAATGAATCTCCTGGTATCTTTGGAGCATGGAGCTATAAGTGGAATTTGGATCAGGGCTAGGTTTATTTCCTGATGCAGATACATACTCCCCATAGCTACTCTTACGCATGAACTGCAGGTGGAAAGATAAGTGTATACTGAATTGCAGACTGAGCTTGACAGTCAGATGATAAAAATTCAGCTGACAAATATACTCACCTCTGATTAGGAGCATTTAAAATTTGTGGAGCCTGTGTAGATGTTACAAGAACCAAAAGAAAAAAAATCTGGTACTTTAGTGTGAATTCTTAGGTTTAAGACTGTCACAAAGTGAGCTGATAGACTGGACAGACTGATCTAAAGAGTCAGTTGGCCGGAGGAGTCAAGTGGCAGGAAGAAAAGCTCTGTTTCATAAAAGAATTTAAGCAGGGAACGATTTCTCGCCTGCCTCTAAAGTATCTCTTTCATACATTTGTACTGCTCTGTAGCTAGCCGTTGCTTCTGCCAATGGCAAACCAAGCATTTGGCCACCAGTTTACTACTACCTCTTTTAGACAGGCTAGAAGCCCAGCTTGCTCCAGAAAGGCTTTTACCTCTTCCCTTACCAGGAGAGCCAGGAGTGTCAGGGATGCATGTGCATTATAGCTTTTGCCCCTCCAAGAGTTCTCTGCATGAGTATGGCTAAGTCTAGATACAGCCCACTGTGTTTTATTATGCTGGGATTCTATTAATATAGCAAATGTAAACTTTCAACATAGCAGTAAACACTACTATTTTCCAAAGGCTAATAATGGTGTACCGCACTGTATAAGCAGCCAGGTGCAATCGTACAATAATTGTTTTTATACTAGAGCATCATACTTGTAATTTCCTCTGAGGAATCCATTAATGAGGTCATTATCAACAATGCACACCACTGCCAAAAAACTTGCTTAAATGAAAGCCATGAATCTTTTTAATGACATTATTTGGTCCTTAGAATTGAATATACCTGACTCCCACTCAGTCTTCTCATTATGGACTGCCAAAGCTGAACAAGATTTAACTGCAGAATGCTGCAATAATATTATCTAGGCTTTATCATTAGATATACCCAAGATAATACATAAACAGTTACTGAGGACAGTCCTACCTCTTTAAAGTAAATTTGTTATACACAATGCTAAAAAATTGCAATAACATGCTTAATATCAGAAGGGAGCTAGTAGATGCTCCCATACATTGCACAGCTAGTAAGACCATACGCCATATGCAATTGTGCATAAAGGGCATTAAATTTCAGTCTCTGCAATGGTAGTACATATCGGGATGAATTCATACAGCATTTATGCTTCTGGTCCTGTGAATGGAACCTTATTTGTTGACCCCATGCCGGTTACTGTCTTTCAACTGCACCAAAAGAACAGTACTGTATACTAATTATTTCACGGAGGCGGGGGGAATGTGTAACACATTTATACTGTGGATCGGGACTGGTTCCTCCTTCTCATTGACAAATGGGGAAATTAATCATACCACTATGCATTGTGATAGGGCCATTTTAAAACAGAGGCCCAACAATTATCTTTTACTTTGTGCAACTTTCTCAAAGACAGAGAAATGGCTCTAGAGTAGGTTATTTACATTTATACTTCTTCCTTCAACAATGCTGGGGTTAGGGGCACCAGACCCCTGTGCAATTCAAACTCTGTATATAACTCTTACAAAAACATAACTACAAAGCATGAACAATTGATTAATACAGAGAGAGAGAAAGAGAGAGAGAGAGAGAGAGAGAGAGAACAGATGAGTTTACTGCATTAATTGTACAGCATGGCCCAGCACCCTCCCCAGCCAACACGTGGAGCTGCCATGCCAGGAGAGTCACTATTAGATTGGGCCTACCTCACCAACAACAGGGGTCTCAGTAAGTCTGAGATGTACCTTTTTCAGGCCACTTCCTCAAGACACAGTATTTACTAAATATTTATTTATTTATGTATTGAGAAAAAATCAGTGTATAACCAAATGTGCTGCTCAAACCCATACAATTCATGGGAGAAGTGTAGATCACACTCATATCAATGTGAAAAGTTAGTTATGGCTAAGGTTAAGTGTGACTGGCTTTTGCTAAATCAATATACAATGTACAAATGTCAGTTCTACTTCACTCCCCTCTTTGGCTGCAGTCCTGTGCTTTTTTCACATAGTGAGCATTCGGAATGGGACCCTGTTTCAGATATCTGTGATCAGATGTATATGCTTCTTACTCCCCCCACCCGATCATTTTACTTTATTCATTTGCCAAAACTATATGGGTGTTGCCTCTCTTTACTGAACTCTAAAATAACATCCTGCTTACTCTTCTGCCCTAAGAAAATTTTTGAGAATTGAACCCAACTGAGGTACAGGCTGTACTCTTAAGAGGTTATTTGACAAAATGCACATCATCCGTACTCTAGAGTATTTGCAGCTCCTTGTGGCTTTTTATGCATTTTATTATGGATATGTGGCCAGCTGAGCAGAATGAATGTTCCTCTCTTCTGACTTGTTGCCCTCACAAGTAGGAAGGTTATAGAAATTATGAAAGAGGAGTTAAGGCAAATGCTTTTACACAGATAGCAATGCCTGAACAGGGCAATTTTCAAGGGACCTGCAAGAGAACCTTCTTTGCCATTTTAAATGGACAGACCATCATGCTGGAGGATATGCTCATTTATCCTTAATTTATCTTACTTCCGACTTTAATGCAAAGGAAATCTCTAGCAAACTGAGAGACCAGAAATGGACCTCAGACCAATGAAAAAATACACAAGTGCCATGCTCCGGAAAAACCTGGTCCTAGTCTGAACATCAGCCATAGCATTTGGAATCAACAGATATTTCCAAACCTTTTTTTTCAAAATACAGCAATTACAGTATCTTGATCTCAATATAAAAGATGTACATATTGCCATGCCCAAATCTCCTTGCTCCAGATCAATGCAGTTACAGCACTAGCCTGACTTGGATGAAAGAATTCCTGTTCACAGCTATTAAAGAATCAAGGAATCTCCCGAAATTTAAATTTTATTCTCCAAAAAGAATGTAACCTTACCCCAAAGAGACATTGCATTGAAAAAAAGAAACTACAAAACTAAAAGCCTGCCTGTAGATCATGTCCAGCTTGATCTTCTCTGACATCTCAGAGACCCTTGGAGATTAAATGCTTGGACTGCACTTCCCTTTTTTGCTCTAGCAAATATCTTTCTTGTCAACAGTCATAACAGATGACATATATACTATATTTCTTATGCCAATATCAGTTTTCATTTATAAAATTTCTATTGCAGCAGTTTTCTCTGCAGGCAATGAGAGCTGATGCAGTTTTGGAGTCATGTGGATATAAGGTTTTTAGGATACTAAAGGCAATTATTAAACTTATCTGCAAAGGAAAAAGTACATGAATAGGGATTACCTAATTTAAGGGTTGATTTATACAAAGCTTGTTCTCTAGTGCTGTCCTCTGAAGATGCCGACCACAGAGACTGGTGAAACATTAGGAAGAACAATCCTCAGAACACGGCCAAAGAGCCCGAAAAACTCTAGCAAACAACAACCATTAGATCCCGGCCGTGAAAGACTTCGCAAATGTTGGTGCTCAGGCCACCTTATGACATACAAAGGAAACCATGTATGTCCCAGAGATGTACACTTATTTTGGCTTTTAGCATGCTGCTCAGAATCTGCCAGACCTATACCACCTGGCTTGTATAATGTTCATCATCTAGTCGTTTAGTCGTGTTCCATATCCAGTTCTAACTGTTGCTTCCTGTCTCACATATAGGTTTCTCAGGAGATAGATAAGGTGGTCAGGCACTCCCATTTCTTTAAGGACTTGCCATAGTTTGCTGTGGTCCACACAGTCAAAGGCTTTTGCATAGTCAATGAAGCAGAAGTAGATATTTTTCTGGTACTCTCTGGCTTTCTCCATAATCCAGCGCATATTAGCAATTTGGTTTCTAGTTCCTCTGCCCCTTTGGAATCCAGCTTGTACTTCTGGGAGTTCTCGGTCCACATACTCCCGAAGCCTACCTTGTAGGATTTTGAGCATAACCTTGATAGCATGTGAAATGAGTGCAATTGTACGGTATGTATAATGTTAGTAAGCTGAAATCACCACAGACATAGACATGAAGAATAGACCTAATTGATTTCACCCACAGCAAAGCAATACATGATGCATTTAATGGGCCCTGAATGTGTCTAGTTATTCAGAAGCATTTTATGAAGTGCCCTTGGTTGTACAAATTTAACTTTATTTCCATCCACAACAGATACTGATTTCAGTAATCAGTATTCCGAAGTGTGTTATCCAGAAAGCTGACACATGCATTTGAAAAATAATCTACATTAGTGGGAATGATCTTTCAGTCACTCATATTTCTTTACTGAGTGGAAAGTCTTAATTAATTAATTAATTAATTAATTTCTGATTAATTACATTTTGGGGAAGTAATTTTTCTTTGGGGCTTTTAGAGTGCCAGAAAACAGAAGGATACTTTTAAAAAACTAGCTTAGACTTTCATACTTTGGATTCTACTCTTTTGTTCTTAATGAAATATTGGACAGTATCTTCCAGGTAGAAATACAAAAGCTTTAATCAACTGGAAATTCAGAGTGAATTCTATCCAGGTAGACTAAAAGCAATGTCTGTAACCTTTTTCTTACAAGGTCTGAAAAGAAGATAGAATGTTAAGTGCCCTTGACTTTCCCTGCATCTTTCTTTTCCTTAGCTATATATTAACAAACTATTGTTACTATGTGTAGTATCTCATTTAGGCTTGAGTTCTTTTGAGAAACGTACTGTAATGAAGGTACTTTATCTGTCAATTTCTATGAATAAGTATTTTCTCCAACTATTTATGTTCATACTGAACGATACAATTGAAGTGTATATACTGTGTAAAAGAATGATAAGATTTTGGCAAGATCAGTGATTCAACATTATTTATACCTTTCTGAATTTACATGGAGACAACATTACTTTTTGTTGTGCCTGATAAACTTGGAAGCTTACACATGAACAATATTTTATTTGAATTTTCTTCCTGGGATTTTTCTGCATTTCTGTTAATCACTTCAAAATTACATTCCATGAAGATTAAGGAACCTGTTTATTTCTTGATTATAATGAGAGGCAGGTGTTTTCTGTCTCTGAGGAGCAAGCATGCAGTTCCTTTTGAAAACAATGTGAATATGAAGCAGAATTAGCAAAATGTGTTGGTAAGCTTCCTGGCAAGACATTTCTTAATATTTGTAGCATCTCTTTGGCTCTCTCCTCCACCAACAGCCCAAGTATATGCCAGCTGAAAGTATACCTCTGGAACTAGTGCATCCTCAAGTAATTGTGTGCAGTAATGTTAATTTCTCAGGATCTTTGAACAACATAATGCTGATACTTAGATTTCTGCACTGTTTTCTTAATACAGTAGAATGTGGTCACATTAACCAAGACATGCTTCAGCATGCAGTAAGATTTGAAAAGTACAGAATTTTGTTCTGAAATTATTTTTGTTGCTGTTTCTTCATGGATGTTTGAAATAGTCAGTTTCACCTGTCCACTGACTTGACCAACCTTCCCTCTAAGCTGGGTGGGTATGCAGGAGCATGCCACTCCATCAGGCACACATAACCGAAGCCCATTTGCTTCCGTTTGCAGCTGGGGCAAGTCGGAAATGCAAAGAAAACAAAGGAAAAAGCAAGGGAAGTGTGCAGGACCCATCGGAAATGGGGGAACCCCAAAAAGCAACCAAACCCCCCAAGACCCATCGGAAATGGGGGGAAGCCAAAAAACAAACAACCCCCCCAAGAACCATCACAGCACAGAAGCATAACCCCCCAGCTCAAAATCACATTGCAAAAACACCCAGAACAGTTTTGAAAAAGCAGAAAACAGCACCTTATCTTACAAGGCAACCCGAAGCTCCCTGCAAACACACACACATGCTCTCAGAAGCAGAAGGAGGCAGTCCAAAGCCTCCTCCAACACACACTCTCTAACTGCTGAGGTGAAAGAGCTACAAAGAAGCAGCCTCGTTGCCACCTACAGTTGGAAATTTGAATTTCCCACCTTTTTTCCCTACCTTTTTCTGTCTCTAAGTGGAAGCTCGAGTCACAAGTATGGCGCTTCCACTTATGGAGCTTCTTCATAGAAGCAAAATTTTGCAGCTGGAGCTGGTTGCAACTTGAAATGGTCGTAACTTTGTGGAAATTCTGAAGTTGACAACCAAGTTGGGTTGACATCTGACCTAAATGGGAGTGGTAAAAGGTAAAGATAAAGGTTCCCCTTGATAATTTTTGTCCAGTCGTGTTCGACTCTAGGGGGCGGTGCTCATCCCCGTTTCCAAGCCATAGAGTCAGCGTTTTGTCCGAAGACAATCTTCCGTGGTCACATGGCCAGCACGACTTAGACATGGAACGCTGTTACCTTCCCACCGAGGTGGTCCATATTTATCTACTTGCATTTGCATGCTTTCGAACCGCTAGGTTGGCGGGAGCTGGGACAAGCAACAGGAGCTCACTCCGTCGCGTGGATTCGATCTTACGACTGCTTGGTCTTCTGACCCTGCAGCACAGGCTTCTGCGGTTTAGCCCGCAGTGCCACCACGTCACTAAATGGGAGAGGGGGAGATTTAAAAAGGAGAAGCACCATTTACTAAAAGAGGTGCTTCCCCTTTTAAAACAGCCTCCTTTAATGGAAACAATTAACTCAGTTACTGTTTGCAGTAGATTTTGCCACACTTAGATATACTTGAAGTTATTTTAGTCATAGGAGATAAATTTGGTGGGGGGTAAAAGTTAGCGATTAGGACATCTTGTTGTGTTACCTTCAGTTTAGGGAAACTTTCTGGACTCATGGCCTGCCACTTACTTACTGAACCCTTATGTTTTACACGGCCTTGCCACATTTCAGTTTATTAACTTCTCTAACTTAACTAGATTTCTGTTTAAGAAACTGAAGTTCTCAGACAGTGGACGAGGTATCTAGAGCTTATAAATAAGTGAAAGGAGAGCAGTAGTACCTCCTTTCACTGAGTTAGTAATCCAGGCAAGCCATGAAGCTTATTGGGAGTCTAGTTCAAAAATGCATTTCAGAACTCTTCTGAAATGTGAACATGACTCTTGTACTTCAGCTGTGATGGTGTCAGCTGTAGAACTTCTTGAAAAACAATGTTATTGCTTTATTATCATTAACATTGCCATTGGAATGGTTAGCTCTGATGTTCGCAGGCATATGATGTAAAAGTAGCACCACTTATCAATAGTGGCAGGCAAAAGATTTTATATTTGGCCATTTCATCTGTATCAGTTTCAAACATGCAAAATTAAATCTGTTTCTTTCCACAGATAACTATAGACTGTCATAGATCTTAGAATCCTAAATAAAATGTGAAATATAGGTTGAAATGTCTCAAAATAATGAGGTGGTATTGCCATGTGCTGTTAATACAAAGCACATACTGAGCAAAGAATAATGCTTAGTTTTATATTCATAATTTGTTTAAAAATTCTAAGTCTCAGCTATTAGTCCACATGTATCATGTCCTTAAGAAGAATTTTGCCAATGCTTATCTAGGAGGAATATGAAGCTCAATTTATTTTATGATCCAACTCTTATTATTCAAAGTTGTCAATTGGTTGTGATGATGTCATTGTGAAGAGAATACTATTTGCAAAGTTTCACTTAATTACCTTTGTTAAAAAAAAACTTCCTATTGTTTATATCTCCTCATTTTGAGATACACGAGGTTTTATTGTCAAATTAAAAAGGAATAGACCAAAGTATTGTATCCTGTCTTGTTCCATTCTTAGTAATTGCGCCTCATTGTTTTCTTATCAGGGCAACCTTATGTGGCACATACATTTAATTCAACAGATCATACATGAAAAAAATTACAGCCAGCTAGCAGAACTACAGGGCTATCATTGACCACTTTTTGGTGACCTGTCATGATCTCAATTCAGATGTTTCAGGGTATACTTCATGTACCTTCAGAAGCCCAAAACTAATGATCAGAAGTGCAGTATATTCTGGGACTTTATAGTAGACATTTACTGTACATTTAAGCATGATTGTCAAGAATGCCTTTTTAACAGAACCCTTAATAAGTACAGTGGTGCCTCGCTTAACGAGCGCACCGTTTAACGAAGAATCCGTATAGCGATCCCTTTTTGGGGATCGCTATACGGATCTGCCCCAATCGCCGCACTCGCTTTGCGACGATTGGGGCGTCCGGCGGCCATTTTGGAGCCGCCGAACAGCTGATCGGCGGCTCCAAAATGGCCTCCGCATGACCCGAAATGGCCCCTATCACTGTTTTCGCGCCCTCCCCATGCTTACGGAGGTCGCGAAAACGCTGCGGGGGGCCATTTCGGGTCATCCGGTGGCCATTTTGGAGCCACCGATCAGCTGATCGGCGGCTCCAAAATGGCCACCGGACGCGAAAACATCGCTGGAGGGGTAAGTTTGGACGCTTATTGGAACGCATTAAACTAAGTTTAATGCATTCCAATAGGCTTTCCTTACCCGCACAGCGATGTTTTCGTATAGCGAAGGTTAATCCGGAACGGATTAACCTCGCTATACGGGGCACCACTGTATATTCCTCTTTTACTTGTCAGTGTTCTGTGCCTTTTTTGTAATAATGTTTTTTTTAACATTTTCACCCCCAAATAATCTTTCTTTTATGTATGAAATGATGGGTGCACCCCTTCAAACCCACTGCTGTGGTGCCTTTAAAAAAGAAAGCAAGACATTTCTAACACCAGATAACAACTTGTCCCTAAACCACTGTGATATGTTCTAATAAATGTCACCATTCTATTTACTATACTGATAGCAGCATGATTTAGGATTTGTAAGATGGAGTGAACTGGCTTTCCCCATGCAGCAAAGCTTTCTGTCTCATCTTATATCCTTTTATGTTATTACATTTATCAGATTATTAAGGCTGGTTCAAGACTCATGTCACCATAGGAGCAAGAAATAATTCCTACTGCTCTTTAAAAATATTAATCAGAATATAGCCACTTTCGGCTTTCATTGCATAAAGAAAACTGGCTGTAAAGCCATACAAACAAGAATTTATTCCAGTTAGACTTCTTATACCCTCAACACTGGTTGTCTGTCAATAATTTTTAAAAGGCTGGGGAATGTTCACTGCAATTTATAACTTAATTTGATCTCAACCCTGCCTGTAAGCCTAAGAGGAACATCCCAGTTTGTAAGCATTGCTTAAACCAGTTTCCTCATTGGGATTTCCTGAGAAACTGATTTCACAGACCAGAAAATCTCAAGAGCAAGAGCTGAATATGGCAAGGGGTGGAGAGCTTCAGTTCATTGTGTGATCACGCAGTTCTGTTATAACTCAGATAAGACAAACCATTCTCAGTTAATCAGTTTCCAGACACACAGCCATTTTGGTGTGTTTCAGCATATATAACAAAAACAAAAGGAAAACAAAACAAAAAAATAGTATGGTACATTTAATGCTAACATTTCTTTTGGTTAGAGCTTTCATGGATTACAATCCATTTCTTCAGACATAACTGTCTGTAGCCTAAATAATGTACATGTTTCTAAAAAAATGGTTCTGTGTCCCTTTGTAGGACAGCGACTTCCTTAGGCACTTAGGACTCTGTGTAAGATTCAAAAGAGAGTTTATTGACAAGCCAGACAATTCAAGTACAGGGTTCATTTCATCCTCACTTGGTTCAGCTCTGGACTCTGCTGCCTTCACTAGCCTGGGGTCCTTTCATTCCCTTCAGCAGCCCTTAGTTACCCTCACCAGGCCTGGCACAGTCTACAGTCCATATCTTAAGGATGGCTTGTACCAGTGGGCAGCCATTGTTTGGATGGTCCCTGGATGGTCCAATCTCTCCTTGAGGTGCCACTGTCTCTCTTTTTAGTGCACCTCAAGTTCCTCTTCTGGGTCAGAGTTAGGGTTGGGTGTTCAGTGGAGGGAAATGGTCTCCACTGATGCTGGTTGCAAGGTCAAGACTGGCATGGGAAAAGCTCCTGGCTGTTCAGCCCTGGCCATGCAGGAACTGGAATGTAACAGGGATGCTCATCCTGGGGTCTTCGATGCCCTCTCCAAGCAAAGCCTCTTCCAGCTCCTTCACAACATCTCCCCAAGTTCTATCATCCTCTGAACCATATGGTCCTTTCCTGACTTCTCATATTCTCCTACCTCCACTGCCGCTTCCTGTTCCTCCCATTCCAACTTACCTCCAGCAGCTAGATATAGAGCTCTGGCCCTGCACTATCTCACAGGTGGTTCCCAACATCTGGCTTTTCCCTCCTGGCCTTGAAACAGCCGACCAGCTTCAGTACCCACCTGAGGTCTTGCAGAAGATGACTTCAGCAGCCTCCCCAGGAGGTGTGGGATAAGAGCAGTTGTCTTGCCAGTGGCACCAGGGGCAGCCCCCTCACAGTGACTTATAAACCACCCTCCAGACATTTTAAATTACAACCCTTATCAGCCTCAGTCATCGGAACCAATTGTCAGGGATACTGTGATCTGAAGTCTGAAATATCTGGAAACAAAGCTGCGTTTCTCAATGCTGGTTGAAGCTGATTTAAGGCATTAACCTAAATATTGTCTTATCCTGGGGAAATGACAGTGCATGACATTTGGAAACAAGAAAGACAGTAGATTACACACATTAAATTTTTTTCTAAATTTCACATTTTTGACATTTGAAATGTTTGTCATTGTACCATCATAAAATTTCACTCCTGGAATCAACTTTCACCTTTTTAAAATTTTCCTTTTTCCTTTTTCCTTTTCCTTTTCTCTTTCTTTTTTTCTTACTTACTTTCTTTGTACTACTTTTTGGCTTCACACACTGATCTGACTTTCGACCTAGACACAACTGGTTTCAAACTAATATTCCATTTTTTTCAGTGGGCTCTTGTCTCTTGACCAACACTTTTTTTCAGCAACTCATATAACTTCCTGTCTCATTAATTATAATTTTTATCTTTTATAAGGATCCTTCCCGACCATTGGGGTGCAGTCTCTTTGCCCAAGAATCCTGAGAGAAGGATTTTTAAATAACATTCCAGGCCCACATCCTCTGTCAGGGGGAGGATCTTTGCCCCCCAGGATTTCCTCTGGTAGGTATTCCATGTGAACATTCATACCATTAGTTGTTAGGATGTTTTGGTTCATGGGACCAACATGTGAATTAAGTGCATTTATGTTGACTAACATACTTTTTGTTGCATAGATATTTATTACTTCATTCCATTTATAGATTACACAAATAGAATTTAAGACGTTAATGTAAAAGGGAGCAAGATTCTTGACTTAATCAGAAATGTAATAAAACCTTAACAGAAATGTAGTAAATCCAAGTAAATATATCAGAACTGAACTGTGTTTTGTATAATCAGTGGATTATACAGTTAAAAGGGATACAGGTTAGAAATGAAGTACACACTTGAATATAACTTTATGGGGTCTCAGGCTATAATAGATCGTGCCAAATGACCAGGTAAAAATGGTTTGGAATCTACTATGGTATAAAATATTGTGTATAGCCAATGTGTCTACTGTGAAAATAGATTTAAGAAACCAGGTTAGACCCTTTCAAATTATTACCTGTTAATCTATAGCAGAAAAGCATTGCTTGACTTTTGAACAGAATGCAGTTAAAACAAAGTCAAATTTCCATATGCACCTGAGAGCTAATTACCTTTCTACAATATAAATGGACTGTTCTCCTGCAGTATAAATTGACAATTAAGAATAGATTGAATTAACAAATACTTGCTGAGGAAAAAAATATACAGTGATTACCATAAGGGAGCAATTATTCATTTAGAAATTCAAATACAATTTACTGCATTCCAGTACAAAGAAAATTAGTCTTTTTAGATTTTTTTGATCAGATCTCTTTATTCTCACTTTAAAATACTGCAATATGCATTTTAATCACAGCATCATTAATTTTCTTCCATTGGTCATAACTTCATAATAATATTATTTGCAGTTCTGCATAATAGAAACCAGAATGCAGCATTCTACGTTTTAATAATAAATGCACCTTGATTTCAATGTCCAAATGGAATTCATTCGAAACATTGAAGACAATGTGCATTCATTATTAAAATTCATTCATTTGAAAATGTAAGTTAAGTTAGAAGCGAATAACCCATTTTAAAGTAAACTCTTCTACACTGAGTTACTAAGAGCATCTATGCATGCCAGAACATGTAGGTTCTCCTTAAGTGCTGTACACTCTCTTGCATAAGGTCATTAGGACTGTCAGCTCTGATAAAGATAACAGTACCTTTGTCCAGGGTACCTCTCTCCTGCACTTCTTACCCCGTTTCACTAAATTACGACAAAATTTCACATACATTGTAAGAGTGCCAAACGGGCAGAAAATAACTCTTTACTACTTCCCATTTCTTGAGACTACTCAATGAATAAATGAATCCATACTTTACAATATTTTATATTTACCTTGAGCTTGGAATTATGTTTTTCTGGAATATCTGGAAAGTTGTCCTGGTTAATTATTAGTTTCTGTATGTGATTAAGGAAAGAACAACATATTTGGTTGGGGTCAGACTTACTCATATTTAGAGCAGATCCATTGAAATGATTGGGAAATTGAGGTTTCTAGGGCCAAGGGAAAACAGGGGCACAGCCAGAATGTGGAAATATAAGAACATTTGGACTCTGGAGACACATAGGCTGCAAGGATAAGGCAAAGGCCTGTAAGAATTGCTGATCATTACATTGGCAGAGAACAGAAAGTTGCAAAGACAAGGTTGTGACCATGAATTAGAAGTAGTCTTAAGGATCCACATGATAAGGTCAAAGGCAAAAAATAGTCTTTTATTCAAGATAAAATAGGTTAAAATAAAGACATTGTTACAATCTAGGAATGTACAGCTGTATTCATTATTCCTGTTGTTTTCAGCTGTCTTGACTCAACAAGACACTTTTTAGAGAAACTTTCATACCCCATGACACTTTCATGCCCTGCAGGCTAGAGAATGTTGAAGTGTTGTTGTTGTCTTGTCAATATTTCTGTAATGTATAGAACATCTCCATCCACAAAACTAATTTTATTTCCCTTTGAGTAGCCAGGAACACACTTAATAGCGAGCAGAGAACAATAGGCTGATAGTGTAAAAAGATGTAAGCAACCCCTCTCACTTCTGATTCTTTGTAAAACACAACAGCCACCTTTGTTTCCTGCAGTTTGTGTCCTCTGTGCTAAAATGTTGCTTTGCACTTAATGTTATTTCAGTAGTTTCACTTGTGTTGCTCCAATGAATTGTTCTCATCCTCTTCTTTTGTTGGGAGCATCACAAAATATCTTGTAGAGGGCAAAGCAAATAATTTTTTTCAGTTCATTCTCATGGTATACAAGTACAGTATGAGAAAAACGAGCATTTAGATCCATAGTACTAGAATCCTTGGATCTGGGATGTTTGTGTGCTGATGGCCTCCATGGAGAGGGAGTCTCATTCTTCACAGAAAAAAGGAAACAAATAACGTTTTTGAAGAATGAAGAATTGAACGAACAGTAAGAATATAAAAAGCCATGGGAATCAAGCCCAGCCTACCTAGCTATATGTTTATCCCCCCACGCCCCAATAATTTGAATTTGTTAGAGGTGATCCCCATTGTTGACAACAGACTTTTTTTTTTTGAGGTTGTGAATTTATAGGGTTGCCATATGTTGAAGGCAACTTTGTGGCACATAACAATGGTGACACCATTATGGCATTCCTCCATCTCTCTATTCCTATGTGGATTGGTTGTTTTCTATTGAGACCTAGCCAGTCTCTGATGTTATTGATCCAAGAAATCCATTTTCTATTTCTTCCATATTTATATCCTATCTTCTCTTCAATTATATATTGTACTATATTGTATTTGTCATAACCAAATTATGTGTCCAACATATGAGAGCTAATGTTTCTTATTTTTTGTTTTCCTATCCCTTGAAAAGTTTCTTTTCCTATGAAGTACCTCTTTATTCTTTTTTCTCCCACTGCGTGGGATGCAAAGGCTCCTTCTGAATGCCCACATTTTAGAAGTGTTTATTCTTTGAGCATCTCCTTCTTAATAGTCCAAACCTCGCATCTATAGAGGAGGGTTGACCATATAAAAGATATATTAAGCTGTTTGTTATACAGCATTTTCATCAACTTCATAAAGGTGGTCCTAGCTATCTTATGTCTTTGTTTTATTTCTACTTTGCAGTATATGTGATTGTTCATTATTGTAACTTGCTGTCCAAAAAATGACATGTTGCAAGTATCTTCAATGTTTTGGTTAGCCGCCTAGAGTGGTCCGAGTTGACTAGATAGGCGGGATATAAATAAATAAATAAATAAATAAATAAATAAATAAATAAATAAATAAATAAACAAACAAACTAACTAACTAACTAACTAACTAACTAACTAACTAACTAACTAACTAACTAACTAACTAACTAACTAACTAACTAACTAACTAACTAACTAACTAACTAACTAACTAACTAACATCACATAAGGATCTGGATTCAATTTTTAGTCTGAACTATAGTAGACCCCTTGGATGAATTGACTTTACTTAGTTCACACTTATATAGGCTTCTTTGATTCAATCAGGTAGCAACTTGATTTAGCCCAGTGATTTATTGAACAACTGGATTTAGGCCAAGGAAAATGGTGGGAATTACATAGTATGAAAAACAAAAAAACTAACAGTTAAGAATTTATTAAAATTATTCATCTGTTACCAAAAAAAAAAAAAATCATAACATAGATACTTAGCAAGCTTCTCAGGAGAAGGCATTCTGCAGATTATATATATATTTTATAACTACCTGCCTTATCTTATTTGGGAAGAGCACTAGGATAAGACCCAAGATTACTTTGGGACAAGAGTGGCCAATTTTGAAAGATCCAAGGGCTGCACAGGCTCCTAAACCAAACCCCCTTTTTGTTTTGCCTTTTTGCAAATCATCATCATCCCTATACTCCACAGGAGATGTGACGGGCATTCCCCACACCTACATTTTTGCCTCAAGGTTGGTAAAGATAATTTTATTTTTATTTCTATTTTTAAAAAAAATAGGAAAGTGTTGCTAGGGAGTACATGTAGCCTTCAGACCACATTTTGCCCGTCCATGCCTTAGGGTCTGGATATGTTCCAGGTGTTGTTCATTTACTCTCTAACATTTACAAATTCTGAGCATTTCATTTTAAATTAAAACCGTAGATATTAGTGTATGTTTGATTATGGTTATGATTTAGAAGATTAATTTATTCTTCAAAAATTCATTAACATAAGCTTTGATTCAATACTTCGAATTATAAGAGGAGACTATTTTTTCATTGGAATGGCACTTTATGTTCTCATCCATGTTCATCACTCTAATATTCAATTAAATTGCACACTGCTAAAATCCTGTGCCGTGATAAATATTAGAAGTAATTTTTTAAAAACAACCTTACATGAACTGTATATAAAGGAATTTAAAATTACATTATTTAGAATGGAATTTAGATAGTTCAACATTTTTGTTTTTAAAATAGCTAAAGGCCCATTCCAAACAATGTTGGTAACCAAAGTCTCTGTGCTGTAAAGGGGAGAGCAGCATGTCTGCTTAAATCTCTTTCACAAAAATCAATTTTACTTTAAAACGATAATTTTTGTATAACATTTTAATTGTGATTGTGCTTCAGAAGTGCAACTCTGTGTGTGCTTTCATAGAGGTAGTTCACACACTACTTCTTCCATCAGAGTTATTCCTACAAACCCATATTTAGGGTGCCATTCTTGGCAGCTGCTCTGAGGCTGTTGAAACCCCTTTCAAAGGAAACCAGCCTGTCCCCCTTCCTGTTGTCCTTCTGCTGTAATGTGAAGACATTTTTTTTTCCCCAAGCAGACTTTGGGAAATTCATTTACTGCTGAGAGAAGCTATTTTTTAATCAATGTGTTTTTCTACTGCATTTTAATTCAAAATACTACTTTGATGTTTTAATGTTAATATTATCGTTTGTGGAATTTTGCTTTACTATTATAAAATTTAAAACTTTGGGCTGTACTGTATTCTGATCTTGTTGTCAGCTACTTTATGTTCTGGTTTTAGAAAGGAGGAATAATATGCCAGACAAACAAATGAGTAAATAAACCTAAATTGCACCGGGTAAACAACACATACATGAGCTGAAAGTTATATGTGATGATTGTTTCTATTGTATGCTTGAAAGACTCATCAACATAGTTCTCTTCCCTAGTCTTCAGCCCGAATTATTCCATACAAGTAAATGTAAGACCAGCCTTTGGCAAGAGAATCAATAGGTTGTAGCCATTTTTATGAGGACCAACTTCATGATTCTTTCTCCTTTTTAAAAAAAGAGTAGAATAGCTACCGTAGTTACACGACCTATAATATGTATTGCATTATATAGTGGTGGTTGTGCTATAACAAGCTATACAGTTCTGCAAGGTTTTCAGTGGCAATCATTTGGACTGCTTTATTACTGCTGCTCTGCCCATTGTGCACATGGTTCATTTGCTCTGGCATTAGTCATGTAGCTTATAGTTGTATCCCAACACTTTGATTTGGCCAAGTGCAGCTGGAGAGAAATAAAAATGAGACAGCAGAAGTACAAGCAGGATAAATGAGAGGGGGGAGAATAACATGTTGAGTTGCGGAGGAAGTACAGAAGTAGGACTCCACTGAGGGCATCTTGATTAGTTCTGGCTTTCGTTACAGCAAGTCCAAATTCTCAGCTGGACAGTTTGCCACATGGTACCTTATTACTAACTCTTGGTTTTCTATCTAGGTCCATTTAACCTTTTCTTACATCAAAGACTCCAGACTTTCTGAGATGCTTTTATCTGGGAGTGGAGTGGGTGGGGATGGGGAATGATTTCACAGAGAAAATATTATAGTATGAACATTCAAGCTTATTTCCACTTTTGTACAGTTGGAAGTCCATTCTTTGATTATCCTTCCAAAGTGGATACCATCTTCTGTCATAGTGGCATGCTGTACGTCCATTCACAATGACATCTATGCAAAACTCTTCTTGAATCTTCTTTTGCAATGTCTTCACTCTTCTGTCTTTGTTGTTCTGTCAGAAATATTTGCACCATTAAAACAATGGATTACAACCACATAATAGTAAATCTGACACACACAAAAACCATGGTCAGTCACATGGTCATATGATTTTCCTTTTGTTCATTTCTAAGATAATAAAAAGCCTTCTTGCCATTAACTGATTAAGCAGAAGTGAAATCTTTACTGTCCTTACTTCATACCCCAAGTGCTTACAGTATTTTTCAATGGGTGTAATAACTCTGACTCTGAAATGCATCAGGTAAACTGCTTGTTTAAGGCTCCCTATCACCTGATGAAACCCCTGTCAACTAATTGCACAGAAATCAGGATTTGAAGACAGTGGACACAAACCTTTTCCATCTTCTGCATGTTCAATTTATATAAGAAGAGTTGTTGTTGTTGTTTAGTCGTTAAGTTGTGTCCGACTCTTCGTGACCCCATAGACCAGAGCATGCCAGGCCTTCCTGTCTTCCACTGCCTCCCCGAGTTTAGTCAGATTTATGTTGGTAGCTTCAAGGACACTGTCCATGCATCTCGTCCTCTGCCGTCCCCTTCTTGACCTCACACATTCCCAATATCAGGGTCTTTTCCAGGGAGTCTTCTCTTCTCATGAGATGGCCAAAGTATTGGAGCCTCAGTTTCAGGATCTGTTTTTCCAGTGAGCACTCAGGGTTGATTTCCCTCAGAATGGATAGGTTTGTTCTCCTTGCAGTCCAGGGGACTCTCAAGAGCCTCCTCCTGCACCACAATTCAAAAGCATAAATTCTTCGGCGGTCAGCTTTCTTTATGATCCAGCTCTCACTTCCATACATCACTACTGGGAAAAACCATAGGTTTGACTATATGGACATTTGTCAGCAAGGTAATGTCTCTGCTTTTAAAGATGCTGTCTAGGTTTCTCATGGCTTTCCTCCCAAGAAATATGTGTCTTTTAATTTCGTGGCTGCTGTCACCATTTGCAGTGATCACGGAGCCCAAAAAGGTAAAATCTGTCACTGCATCCATATCTTCCCTTTCTATTTGCCAGGAGGTGATGGGACCAGTAGCCATGATCTCAGTTTTTTTTTTAATGTTGAGCTTCAGATCTTCTTTTGGGTTCTCCTCTTTCACCCTCATTAAAAGGTTCTTTAATTCCTCCTCACTTTCTGCCATCAGAGTGGTATCATCTGCATATCTGAGGTTGTTGGTTTTTCTTCCGGGATTCATCCAGTCCAGCCTTTCGCATGATGTATTCTGCATATAAGTTAAATAAGCAGACAATATACAGCCTTGTCGTACTCCTTTCCCAATTTTTAACCAATCAGTTGTTCCATATCTAGTTCTAACTGTTGCTTCCTATCCCACATATAGATGTCTCAGGAGGTAGATGAGGTGGTCAGCGACTCCCATTTCTTTAAGAAATTGCCATAGTTTGCTGTGGTCCACGCAGTCAAAGGCTTTTGCGTAGTCATTGAAGCAGAAGTAGATGTTTATTTGGCACTCTCTGGCTTTCTCCATAATCAAGCACATGTTAGCAATGCAGTTTCTAGTTCCTCTGCTCCTTCAAAATCCAGCTTCTGGAAGTTCTTGGTCCACATACTGCTGAAACCTACCTTGTAGAATTTTGAGCATAACCTTGCTAGTGTCTGAAATGAGTTCAATTGTACGGTAGTTCAAGCATTCTTTGGCACTGCTCTTCTTTGGGATTGGGATGGAGACTGATCTTTTCCAATCCTCTGGCCACTGCTGAGTTTTCCAAACTTGCTGGCATATTGAGTGTAGCACCTTAACAGCATCATCTTTTAAGATTTTAAATAGTTCAGCTGGAATGCCATCACCTCCACTGGTCTTGTTGTTAGCCATGCTTTCTAAGGCCCACTTGACTTCGCTCTCCAGGATGTCTGGCTCAAGGTCAGCAACCACACTAACTGGGTTGTCCAGGACATCCAGATCTTTCTGGTACAATTCCTCTGTGTATTCTTGCCACCTCTTCTTGATGTGTTCTGCTTCTGTGAGGTCCCTACCATTTCTGTCCTTTATCATGTCCATCTTTGCACAAAATGTTCCTTTAATATCTCCAGTTTTCTTGAACAGATCTCTAGTTTTTCCCTTTCTATTATTTTCCTCTATTTCTACTCACTGTTTCTTTTAAGAAGGCCCTCATATCTCTCCTTGCTATTCTTTGGAAGTCTGCATTCAATTTTCTGTAACTTGTACTTGTTCTCCACTCTTCCTCAGTAGCATGTTGGAGGCCTTCCAGCCTGAGGGGCTCATCTTCCAGCGTCATATCTTTTAGCCTTTTGTTTCTGTCCATGGAGTTTTCTTGGCAAAGATCCTGGAGTGGCTTGCCAGTTCCTGCTCCAGGTGGATTGCGTTTAGTCAGAACTCTGCACCATGACCTGTCCGTCTTGGGTGTCCCTGCACGACATAACCCATAGCTTCTCTGAATTACTCAAGCCACTTCACCACAACAAGGCAGCAATCTGTGGAGGGGTTATGAAGGGTATGAAGAGTATGTATCCTTAATACTCTACTCCCCATTAGCTTGCATTTTTCAGAACATTTGTTTCCTTTCATTCTGATAATTCTTTTGCATCACTCTTGATATTGGGGTAAAAATATCAGTTTTACCCCACTTGCATAGTTTTCATTACTTTCTTCAATCTAAACCAGTGGTTCCTACTTAAGTCAAGAAAATGTATAAGATGCTCCACAATTCCTTTTTCCTCACTCACCAGTGCTTTTTGGTAGTAGCTTGACTTATTGTGATAGAAGCTTCATGGAATTTATTTGTAGAATGCTTCCATCTATGAACCAATAAGATAAATATATGAACCTTTAGTACTTTGATGCAGTGGTAGCCATTTTGTTCCTAGAATGTAAACCATCATATCTGATGTCTTGTAGTATACACAAAAAGTCAAACTGGAACATCCATTAAAGTAGTTCTCACAGTAAGGTTGCCAAATCAACAGAATCACGTGTCCTGACATGACAAAACAAAAACATGATGAGCCATTATGATCTCATGGGACAGGACAAGCAAGGGATATATGTGGAGAGTTTTCCCAGCTTTTGTGTCATCTCTGCCAGGGCTTGTGCCAGAAAAATCACAAATTGTGAGGTGGATGCTCTACTGGTTGCCTTGTTCAAATAGCAGAAGGAGCTGAACACTGCCATGTTAAAAAGCCAGAAGCAAGGTGAAAGAACGGTGGAGAGAACCAGTGGACACTTGGCCCAGCATGTAATTGGAGAAGTGCACACAGAGACAACTTCATGCAGAGAAAATAACCTCTGGCACCAACTGATCATGAATGGTCATGGGTGACCAGCCTTTAAAGCTACCTCACATGTAAAAATTGAACGGCTATGTCCTCCAGTGCTGTTTGTCAAGAGATTTGAATCCTTGTCTGGAGAACCAGAAGAGCAGAGAACTTATCTGAGAATCTGACAAGCAGCCAGACACCTGGCAACCCTACTGCACAATTATTTCACTCTCTGTCATTTTATGGAAACAGTCCTCTTCAAGAGAGACAATTCCAGGGTTGGCAAAACTCTTGTGAACTGCCCTCTACTGAGGGCTAAGGCCCCAGCACTTTCTGAATGTTGTCCATTGATGATACCATACCTTCTTCTCACAGGCTTGGCTGTGCACCATTTCTACAATATGCTTTAAAATAAGAAAATTGGGTGAAGTACTCAGAATCCAGAGAACCGTAACAAGGGACTCAGCCTTTTCTACAACTGCTGAAAGGATCATTCGCCCATTTCTAGTTAAAGCTGGGTTTGTTTATGCAGTTGAAACATTTCTATGTTCCTTTTCTCTTAAACATTTAGAGCATGGTTTACAATAGCTCGTAAAACCAAATAAAGCATAAGTTATTACCAAAATAGTTTACAATGGTAAAAGGAACAAGCAGAAGGAAGAAACAATAATCCTACAGTTTGTATACTCATGAATCAAACTGCAGGTTGGACCTGATTGTCTGGATCTTATCCATCCAGTGCATATGCTATCAGGAATGAGATTATCCGTCATTTTGGAAAAAAACTCACATTGGCTTGTGGGGTTGCAGTATTCATGATGCTAGACCACTTTTACATGGTCTAGCATCACAGACACATTGAAAACTATCTTATATTGAGTTAGATCCTTGGCCCATTTGTGCCAGTACTGTCACCTCTGACCAGCAATGTATAGCATTTCAAGCAGGATTCTTTTCTAGACCTAGTTGGAGATGCTAGGGATTTGAACTTATGACCTTCTGTACATGCTACTGAGCTACAATCTCTTTCAATAGGAAAGCTGAGGTGGGATGGGGGCAGTAAGTGTAAAGGAACCCAACAAGCATCTTGGATGTGTGACCAAGCAATAGGCATAGGCATCAAGTCACAATTAACAAGGTTTCTTTGTGACACCACTCTATGGTTCCACTTATTTACTAGATGACAAGAACTTGCTGAAGAATCAGACAAGTTCATCACACTGCTGGTAATTGAAGTGGCATGCCATCTGTTTCAGCTTTTCTAGGAAATATTCTGGGATATACAATGTGGCTGAGAGGCACTCACATGCACAGAGAGCAAAACAGACTTTCTTTCATTCCACTTAAACCTCACTCTTCTGAAGAGTGGAAAGCAGTTTACCTCTAGTTCTCAAGCTGTATCCTTTGTATCCTTTTTATAAACAGGTGTAAAAATGATTAGAACATTGCAATTACACCGTAACAGGAGTAAAAACACAAACAGTACTGTGGTACCTTTAAAATTAATAAATTTATTTAAATGTGAGCTTTCATGGATAATCTAAGCATATAAGAAGAGTCGTGTTTCCTTTTTTCATGGCCAGATTGCTGCTGGTTGTTTTTTTTCTGCTTGTGCATAGAAACAGGCACCCTCTTGCTTTGTGGACAAAGAGGTGGATACAAGTGTCGGTATGCATGCATATGTATAACAATAGTCCTTTACCACCAATCTTTGCATTCTGGCCCTTACTGTCAATTTACTTACATTTTCTTCATATTCTTTTGTTACCAGCTGCTGTACTGATAAAACAATGTCTGGTTTGTTAGCCCTTGCTTGATCAGTCATTCAAGAACTCTTATCTGTTCCACACAACAAAACAGAATGTTGAGCAGAGGGAAATTGCTAAAAGCATAATAATGCCTTTCCCCCCGTTTCTGATAGAATTTTATTATGAATATTGTGTGGAGTTCCTGTTATGCTGTGTGCATATGTGTGCATGTATATACACTGCTAAAAAATAATGGGAAGTTACAATAACAGACAAAATGTAGACAAGATTCTCTTAAAGAATGCTGTTTATTTCTTTTATCCTTTTATCTGGCCTTCCTTTCAAGTAGAACTAGTATAGGCATTCCCAGTAAATGTGTCTGTTATTTTACTATATTATTTCTAGGCTTGCATAGAATAGTCCTGCATATATTATTCATTCCTTTGTATTATTAAAATTGCCTAAATAACATCTGATGGGATACCCTGATTAGTATGTAAATTGTTCCATATCTCCTAGTTAGTTCTGAGAGGTGGTTTACATTTGAACACAGAAAGTAAAAGACTTGTCAAATAAATACAGGGAAGCACAACAAATAGCAGAAGGACTTGGATATATTTGTCACATACACTGAATATTAATTGTGTGTGCTAGTCTAAAGGGGAAAGCTGCCATACATTGGGCATGTTTTGAGAAGACAGAAGACATCAGAAAAAGAAGAACACTATATATGAAATGGATTGACTCAATAAAAATATCCTTCCATTTGTAAGGGCAGATCTACACTGGGTTTTTTGGAGTCGGCTGGTGTGGGCTAAATAGGGTTGCTTCAAGTCAGTGGATGTGCAATATGCCATTTGGTGTGATTCTCACATCCAAGTGACATACTGGCAAGTCAAGTGATCCTGTTGCATCCAATGCCTTCCAATATTGTGAACTGGCTTAACACAGAAGTTAATTCACAATGTTGGCATTTGAACACTTCATCTGCACCTTGGCAGAGGAAGTGAAAGTTTTTTAAAAAGACTGTGGTAGATTATCAATGAGGCACATCATCATTTTTTAAAAGAGTAATATTTTCTTTGGTTTGTCTGAAGGGCCAGTTGAGAAATTGCCCTCAGCCAAATCTATTAATTCAGTCATGGGCATTTTATTGACTGGTTCTGGTAACAGTCAATACATGTATTTGGACAACCGTAGAACAAAGCAAAGCAGCATAATGCTCACACTTTGCAAGCTACACTCCCTAAAGTTGCCTGACTAATTATCACATTGTCCAAATCCACACAGTGAGTAGGTATAAGCAAGATGTGTGTAAACTGGCCTTTAGCCAAAAGGAAAAAGGATGTATGCTGAATCTTAAATACAACATAACTGAATTCAGACAAGATTGTTCTTATTGCTAAATATATGCTGAGCCATAAAAAATGTATCCATCTAAATAATGTTTTTAATTTATTTTAAATAGCTAAAATCCTGTTGCCATGTTACAAAAAAGATGTAACGTTTAGAAGTGAATTGACTTAATTTAGGAACTCTCAGTAAATATTATGCAACATATAGTGTCTAAGGACATTTCTTAATCTGAGGCAGTTTTCCTCCAAAAGTTATGTCTTTTGTATAGCTGTGCAGTAGGATTTCATCCAAAATTTTAATCTGTTGTTGTTGTTGTTGTTTGTTTGTTTGTTTGTTTGTTTGTTTGTTTGTTTGTTTATTTATTTATTTATTTATTTATTTATTTATTTATTTATTTATTTATTTATTTATTTATTTATTTATTTATTTGATTTATACCCCGCCTATCTGAGCGACTCGTCCACTCTAGGCGGACATTGGTTTTGATTACCTGCTGGCCTTAGCACTGATAAACATATAGTTTAAAGATATTAACAGTTTGGAGCCAGATTCTCTGAAGGACTGGCTGGGCACACATGAATCTGCTCATAAGGGCTGGAGGCACAACTCTTCAGCCCACTCTTAATTTGGTTAGATTCAAGGACACTATGCACAGGACCTTCTCAGTAGTAGACTCTGTCTCATAGGACTCACCTTTAAGTCATCTAAAGAGGCTTTTGAAACTCTGCACATTTTGAAAAGGGTTTAAATTAATGTACTTTATTGAATGTAATGCTGTTTTACTGAAGATCTGCTAGTATGGCTGTGTGTTTTTCTACTGACTTGGTTGTACTTTAATGTACTGTTGTCATTTTCACAAATCCTATAAAAGTCAGATCACAAAACACCTAGTATGACAGGTAAGAAAAGTTTTTGTCTAGATGAATTATACTACTCTATTGGAAACAACAAAGCAGAAATGGAATGCATAAACTTTACAGTGCTTGGTGTCAGCAAACTCAAGTGGAGTGGAACAGGATACTTTCAGTCAAACAACTACTAAGTGTTCTACTCGGGAAATTAAAAACATAAGAAATGGAGTAGCTCTAATACAGAGACAAGATGTAGCACAGGCAGATAGGAGCTATAATGCAAGATCTGACCAAATAATATCAATCAGATTCTGTAGAAGACCTATCAACATAACCATCATTCAAGTCTATGTTCCAACTCATAACACTGAAGATGAAATTGAAAGTTTTTATGCAAGAGTCCAAGAGGAAATTAATCACACACAAATGTTGATGATCATAGGCAACTGGAATGCAAAGATAGGGAACAAAGCAAAACCAAATGTTGTTGGAAAATTTGACCTAGGGGACAGAAATGAAGCAGGAGAATGACTCATAGAGTTCTCCAAAGCAAACCATTTATTTATAGAAAATATATGCTTCAAGCAACCAAACGGACGGCTATACATGTCGACATCATCAGATAGCTAATACAGAAATCAAATATACTATGCAGTTGGAAGCAGGAAATGGAGAAGCTGTATTCTTTCAGCCAAAACAAAACCAGGAGTGGACTGTGGTACTGATCATGAACTGTTAATATCTAACATTGGAGAAAAGCACAAAAGCACCAAAAGAATCATAGTACCAAAATATAATCTAAACAACATTCCTGATTAATTTAAAGTCCCCATAAAGAACAGGTTTGCATTACTAAACTCAATTGACCATGAACCAGAAAAACTATGGAGTGAAACTGGAGTTTCTATCAGAGAAGAAAGCAAAAAGACAATTCCTCTAGTAAAACAGAAAAGAAAACTCAAGCTAGATGATGGAATAACCACTTAAAATTGTAAAGGAAAGGTGAGAAGAAAGTAAAAAGTGACAGAAATAGGGCCAGAATCCTGAATGCAGTTTTTCTGTGACTGTCACATAGAGACAAAGAGAAATATTACAGCAACTAGTGTGAAGAAATAGAGAACAGCAAAATGGGGAAAACAAGATACCTCTTCCAGAAGATCTAAAATATCAAATGGAAATTTATGCCTAGATTAGAAATGCTGAATGACCAATAGGGAAGCACACTATCTGACCCGGAAAAAATAAAGAGAAGGAAAAAACAGCATATTGAAGACCTATACAGAAGTGCCATAAGGATGGCAGACTCATTTGAAGAGGAATCCTATGATGAAGAACCTGCAGTCCTAGAAAGCAAAGTGAAAGCTGCTCTGATTGCACTAGGAATAAATAAATCACTGGGATAGGTGGGATAACAGCAGAATTGTTTCAAGTCACAGAGACTGAATCTGTCTGTTCAATTTGTATGCAGAACGTATGATACGGTATGCCAGACTAGATTCAGATGAACGAGCAAAAATTGGTGGAAGAAACATTAATAAGATTTACAGATGACACAATTGTATGGACAGAAAGCAGCAATGACCTGAAACTACTTTTAGGGAAAGTGAAAAGAGGGGGTGCTAAAGCAGGGCTGCAACTGAACATTAAGAAAACAAAAATTATGACTACAGAAGAACTATACAACTTTAGCATGAATAATGAAGAAACTGAAATAGACATTTTGTACATCTTGGTTCAATCATAAATCCAAAGGGAGATTGCAGCCAAGAAGATCAGAAGAAGGCTGAAACTCAGAAAAGCCACAATGAAGGAATTAGAAAATATCATAAAATGTAAGGATCTGTCTCTGGAGACCAAAACCAAGATCCATACTCTGTTATTTCCAATCACCATATATGGGTTTGAAACATGAACAGTAAAGAAAGCTGACAGGGAAAAAATGATTCATTTGAAATGTGGTTCTGGAGGACAACTTTGTGGGTACAGTACTCTAGACTGCCAGAAAGATAAATAAGTGGGTCCTAGATCAAATCAAGCCTGGGCTATCTCTGGAGGCAAAAATGTTGAAACTGAAGCTGTTGTACTTTGGGCACAGGATGAGTAGACAAGGATTCCCTGGAAAATACAATAATGCTGGGAAGAGTGGAGGGCATCAGGAAAAGGGAGAACCAAGTACAGTACATTATCCTAAAGGAAGCCACAGACTTGGGTTTACAAGAGCTGATTAGGGATGTTGAAGCCAGAACCTTTTGATGATCATAGGGTCGCCATGAGTCAGAGGTGATTTGATGGCACACAACAACAAAGTTTTACTAGGGAGACCCACACAGCCTACAACCCTGGATATATGTGCAATATCTCTCCAGCACCATTCTGAATGCAGAGAAAGAGCTGTTAATATTATATTCTGATTGGAGCCATTTAATTAAAAAAAAATAAAATAAAATACCTCAAGATAACCCATTGGCATGACCAAAGAAACTGCAGCTTAGTAATAATAGAACAATGAGGTACTTTCTGCAAAAAGAGGGATTGCAAAATGAGCAACATATTTTACTAATGCAAATAATCTCTTCCTAACAGCTGGAAATACAACATGCCTTTAATATGTCTATAATCCTAACACATTCCTTTGCTTTCTTTGTAGGCAGACCAGTAATGATTGTGGTTGAATACATGGAGAATGGATCCCTTGACTCTTTTCTACGGGTGAGGTGTCATTTTCTAAGGACATTTGAATACGAAACCTTTGAATAAGAGAGATTTAAAATCATTTATCATAAATTAATTTTTACATAATGTTATTCATGGATTTTTAGTTGTACAGAAGTATTTTCCCCAGGGTGCATTTTTAGGTACAGTGATACATTAGAACATAGCCAGGGGGAAAAGAAGATTTAAATGTAAGAATATAATTGATTTCTTCTACAAGTTCTCTTCCCATATTTAGCCAAATGCATTTGAAATGGTGTTATTATGAACAAAAAGATAAATTGAAATGCAAATGCCTTGCCATATGGCTTCTGCTCAGTCATTTAAAAATATTTTATATGAAGGGTTTTTTTTCCTTTGGGAACTACAACACAGGTTCAGTCACTGATTTATAATTATTTACATTTTCTTGCTTTTAAACAAATTGAATTAGGAACTCTTGGAGTGGCTTGACAATAACCTCATTCCACTTAAGGTCAGTTGTTGAGTCTTTGCAGACATGGGTACAAATATAAAAATGAATCAGGATATTCGTTAAATATCCTTGATTCATCAGATATTCGTTGTTTCATATTCTTGGGGTCCAGAGACCCCAAAAAATATGAAGCAACAAATATAACCCTTTTATATTTGTCCCATCATTCCCTACCTCTGTTCCTCAGAGGCATAAGCATAGAGGGGTTTTCCCTTCAGGCGGTTTGCTAAAGCCTGTCTGAAGGGAATCCCACCCCCCGGGGCTGGGGGATGGGTTGGTTCCTCTTTCCTCCTCTTCCTATGCCTGTGTGGCATAAGAAAGAGGAGGGCAGGGATCAAAGAGGGATCATAGGGATCCCCCAGCCTCTGTGGGATCACTTGATCCCTATTTTCCCTCCTCTTGCTATGGCTTAGCAAGAGGAGGGGAAAAGGGATCAAAGTGCTGCAGGATCGCTTGGATCCCTGCTTTCACTCTTACTAAGCCCCGTGGGGCTTAGCAAGAGGAGGGGAAATGGATCAAAGCAATTCCACAGCTGCAGCTGTGCAATTGCTTTGATCCCTACTTTCCCTCCTCTTGCTATACCCTGGGGCATAGCAAGAGGAAAAGGGGGGGAATGACCCGACGAATGACAAATTGATTTGTTGTTTGTCAGGTCACTGGGGGGCAATTCGTTGTTCATGACGAAGTGCCAATCAAGACGAAGTGCCAAAATGGCATTTCATCCCCATCTCTAGTCTTTGTATACCAGAGAAGAACATATGATAAGGGAATGGCAGAAAAAGTTTGCATGAATAACAGATATGTCTCCTTGTACTGTGCATTATTAATCCACCAGTCTTTTAGATGTGCATAACTACAGTGGTATTATTTGGGAACAGATGAGACACTTTTTTCATGCTATAGTTTCCTGTTACAGGCCCACGCTAATTACTTATGACAATATACCACACTTACACACTAAAAGAAGCTTCCACCACTAGCTGTGCTGGCCAGGATTTCTGGGGGTTGCAGTCCAAGAGCCCAAGGTTGGGAACCACTGCATTGTAAAAAACTAAAATGACAAGTTTTTACTATTCGCCAGATGGAGATTACAGCACAGCCACCACTACTGGCGTGCCTCCATCAGGTCAGCTTGCCTGCAAAGATTCTGAATAGGAGGGGCCTACCAGAGGTCATATCTTGAGTTATATAAACAGCTTTTTTTTTTGCTTCAGTTGTGGTCTATCTACTCAGTTGTCTTTTGATTACATTTAACATCTAAAAAGACTGTAGACATTTCATCTTAATCACATTAATAATTAGCATAGCAAAAGACTAAAGCTCCAGATTTAGAAAGAAGTTTACTTCTTTTTAAAATGTTATTTCCTGCCAGTTACTTGAAATGTAAAGTTTTAAATGGGAATTATTATGGGAATACAAAAAAAAAAAACCACAAACCCACATACGTTTATCTCTAAGCAATAATAAGATGTTACATTTACAAGGAGAGTTGAATCTAGAGATCTCAAAGACTTTTGTAAAGTCAGTATTTCTTCATATATAATAATACCTTCAAGCATTTTTATAGAAAAATAAAGATAAAGCCAAAGCCAAACGATAAAAACCCAACATGAAATAAATATGCTTCAACTTTTTGTCTTTCCAGAGTTCTAGAAATAAATCTGTGGCTTGTTCATGAGGAGCTGATGATTCTGATCACACTTCCTGGCAAAAGCATATTTGAAGGTGTTTGACTAGTAATGTTAAATATGGAGAATGTTCTTCCTATAACTTTCTCAGGTTACCAAAAAGTGATAGTAGATTTTTGTAAACATTTTATTCCAAAAGCTTTAACCTTAGATGGTTACTGTACTGCAGCTAAAACTGTGCTCACGACCTGGGGTTCAAATCCCAGGTAGCCGGCTCAAGGTTGACTCAGCCTTCCATCCTTCCGAGGTCGGTAAAATGAGTACCCAGCTTGCTGGGGGGGGCAATGTGTAGCCTGTATAATTAAAAAATTGTAAACCGCCCGGAGAGTGCTTGTAGCGCTATGGGGCGGTATATAAGTCCAATAAATAAATAAATAAATAAATTACATTCCAGTGAAGCTAGGATTCTCATTCCATTTGGAGACAAAGAAATAGTAATATTATCCTAAGTTGATGTCAAGATGTGTTGTGCTACACATGTGAACTAAGCAGTGGAACTGATAGTTACAAAGCATGAGGAAAGGCAGAAAAGGAGCAAAATAAATTCTGAAGGGGCAATATTTGTCTTGCACAGTAAATTGTCCCATACAGAAATATTTCTATATTTCTTATTTGTGGTTTGCTCCTAAACATGTCTCCTCATAGTAATCTGCATAGGTTAGCTTGAAATTTCTAAAGAAGCTTGTTCAGGAATGCAGCCAGCCTTACTTAAAATTCAAAATTAGATTTCTATGTGAAAACCTTTAGTAGGTACTACTAAAGAGGCAGTGTTGGGTTTTTGTTTTTGTTTTATTTTGTCCCCCTGAATAGGGAAGATTAATGCCTACAGTAAGGAGAAAAGAGCTGCTATTGTCAACTGCATGAGAGAAATTCAAGGAAACTTTCCCTCCCACAAAGAAGCAGGGTTAGAAAGTTTCACACTCTCACACTAACTCTCACACTTGCTAGAGTTTAAAGGCCATGGCAGTAAAAAAAGATGGCAACCATAGAGACCAAGATACATCACTGGTGCTTGAAGAAGGGGGCTTCAGTACAAACAGTTCACTTGACTCCAGTACAAACAGCTAGTCAGTACAGCTCGAGGCAATAAGACGAGATACTAAGAAACCTTTGGTATGGGATTTCCAATTCAGGGGGAGAAAAGGTGGACAGGAAAGGACAAAATAGAAAAATGAGCACTCATCGTAGATGAAAAGGATAGAAAGGGAAATCCACCTGTTAACAAATTCTCATCTTTTTACTTTGTAATAGCTGAAATAACAAACTGTTCTATT
Source organism: Pogona vitticeps (assembly GCF_051106095.1). Lineage (NCBI taxonomy): Eukaryota > Metazoa > Chordata > Lepidosauria > Squamata > Agamidae > Pogona > Pogona vitticeps. The sequence goes on along the minus strand of NC_135785.1, from coordinate 221,374,672 downwards.
ATTGAGACATATTTATCTCTCTGTACTTCTGCAGTCAAACTTTTGAAGATTCTGCATTGCTCTGGAGAATTTAAGCTTCAAAGCTTTCCAGCCTGCAAGACAGGCTATGTTAACAATATGCTGAAGTAAAAGGAAAGAATCTTGAATAGCAGTTGCAATGAGACCAGCTGCTTATAGAATCTCACTGGTCTATTATTGTCATGGCAGCAGCTGAAGATTTTTACTCCTCTACTTCTTTTTTCTTACTTCAAATTCACCAGCACTTTATTCTCTGTCTTCTCCAGTGAAAAATGTAAAAATGGTCTCTAATTTAATACTCAGAGCCTTCTGTCTGAATCCTAGAGTGGTCAATATGACCAGATAGGTGGGGTAAAATGGAATGAATGAATGAATGAATGAATGAATGAATGAATGAATGAATGAATGAATGAATGAATGAATAAATAAATAAATAAATAAATAAATAAATAAATAAATAAATAAATAAATAAATAGTAGTACCTGAAAGAAGCCATCTTCACACACTGGACTTGAGATAAAATAAATTAAATTGTCTATTGATTTTTACTACCTTATTTATTCATTAACTTTATTTTTATGTTACCTTTACCCAATGAAGGGACCTAATATAGCTCACAAGGTATTAAAAAATTGTTTTAGCTACCCTAAAACAACAGTAATATTAAAACAGTAAGTAAGTTTTAAATTGTTTAAAACACTTTTAAGAATAAGTAAGTGCCACCAAGTCCATTCTGACATGGCAGTCCCTTCCAGGATCTTACAGGTACAGAGTACTCAGAACTGGTTTACCATTCCATTATTCTGTGGGTGCCCTGAAACTGTGCAGCTTGTCAAAGGCTGCATAGGCTGGCTTTTCTCCTGGGACACACAGTGGGGAATTGATCTTCCATTATCTTGCTCCTCAGTCATATACTCAACCAGAGTATAAATTAGCTTAAAACACACATAAAAACTATAATAATGATCATGTGAAGTATCTCAGAATCAAAACCCCTTTCTTGGCCTATTCATTCATTCATTCATTCATTCATTCATTCATTCATTCATTCATTCATTCATTCATTCATTCAGTTATCAAAAGCCTGTCTAAAAATAGGGGGGGGGGGATCACCACCTGTCTCCTAAAGCATAGGACGAATGGAACTAACTCCAGCTCCAAAGGAGGGCATTTACAACCTTGGAGAAGACACAGAGAAAGCTTCTGAAGTCTTCGCCAGATGTGTATGTGAGGGCAGCAGGACTGGTAGAAGGGGCTCCCCTAAAAATATTAAGAGCTGGGGAGCCTCCTGTAGGGAAGTGTGATTCCTCAGTAAAGGGATTAATATCTCTCTGATCAATCATTTATTATATTTATTATATTCTACCTGAAAAACAGCACAGCTACATGGCGGAGCGGTTCGTAAGTTGGATTGTTCGTAGGTATTTATTATTTTATTTTATTTATACCCCACCTATCTGGTCAGTTAAGATCACTCTTAACCAGTAGGGACATTCATAAGTAGGGGTCCCACTGTCCTATGCTTTAGGAGACAGGTGGCGATCCCCCCCAATTTTTAGACAGGCTTTTGATAGATAGATAGATAGATAGATAGATAGATAGATAGATAGATAGATAGATAGATAGATAGATAGATAGATAGATAGATAGATAGATAGATAGATAGATAGATAGATAGATAGATAGATAGATAGATGAAAATTCGTAAGGTAGGGACATTCATAAGTAGAGGTCCCACTATACTGTATATGATGCTGAGCCACAACATGACATGGCAACATATGCTGCACCAGAATTACAAGCAGATACATTTATAAACTATTTAAATTAGACATTTTAAGGTTGTTCTATACTATGAGATGTTTTATATATGCAAATTAGCACTTGGTGATGGGCATTTAAATATGTGGACTGGCCCAGGAAAATGTTGTGCTTGAAATGCCTTTGATGGGAAAACTTGAAGTGTTATATCTGTGCTAATTTAACTATGCAAGTTATCTCTTGATATTGCTGCATCAAGTCATAAACATGTGTCTGTGAGCCAAGCTTATTTTTACTGAAACAATTTCATTCAGTGTTTATTTGGTTGCAGCCTACCTTCAGGCCAAAGCATGAGACAGGCAACTTTGTATAAGGAAATGATATCATAATAGCTTTATCGTCAACACTACTGTGTTCCCAAGACCAGAATGCCAAGAAGGTTCATTGTTTCTTTTTGAGAACCAGTTGTGAAACAGAAGCAAACTTCAAATTGTAAGGCTGTGGACGATGGTAAAGGATAATCACATGTCCTTTTCTTCTTGCATCAACTCAGCTGCTAATTGCAGGGTTCCCTATTGCATTGCTTTTAGCCTCCATAAAAAGGCCATGTACAGAGAGCAGGAGGAGGGGCAAATTACCAGTGAAGAGTACAAACAAGTACAGGTACCCAGTATTTGTAGGAAGAAGGTCAGTAGGCTAAAACTCAGAATGAGCTCAGGCTTTAAAGAAAGATTAAAAACAATAAAATGGTTGTCCAGCTGTGCTTTAGGAATCAGAGAAACTAGGAAGCAATAGTGACACTGTGTGGAGAAGATAGAGGCCATGGTCACACAAGCTAAATGTTGCCTTCCCATCCCCCACTGGGTTTGTATCATAAATTTGCAGGCACATGACACACAACCATTAGCAAATCATTTACCTGGTGAGCATGCTAACTGTAGGTCATTTCTTGCTCAGCTACTACTTCCTACTTTTTTGTTGTTCTGGATCTTTTAAAAAATGTCTTGCTGCATCTGTGAACAGTCTTATCACAACTTTTTTGAACTACTGTCACCACAAGGGACTTCTCAAAAATAAGTTATATCAAAAATAATCTCCCTCCCTCCCTCCCTCCCTCCCTCTCTCGTTAAAACCTTTATAAATCATGAGAAAGCTGTGGATCTAAAATGTTTCCATATCAGCAAGGCTTTTGGTAAACAGTTACATGATATTTTTGTGGGCATGTCAGTAAAATGTGGGCTAGAGACAATGCTATCCATTGGGTGAATTTGTAACCAGCTGAAGGATCATACTCAGAGTGCTCACTTCTGATAGATTCCTTGTCATCCTAGAAAGAGGTGACACAGTGAGGTTGCAGGGTTCTATCCTTGGACCATTGTTTTTCAAAGCCTTTATACATGAGTTTTATACATGAGTTGGATAAAAGAGTAGAAGGGATCTCCATCAGATCTGCAGATATTACTGAACTGGACAGAGCAGTCAGTACCTGAGAAAACAAAGTGTGGATTGAAGGTGATCTTAACAGACAGAAGAACTGGGCCAAACTAAGAAAATGAGTTTCAGCATACATGAAATTCTATATTTGGGCAAAATAACAACAGCAGCAGCAGCAGCAGCAGCAGCAGCAGCAGCAGCATCATCAACAACAACAACAACAACAACAACAACAACAACAACAACAACAACAACAACAACAACAACAACAACAACAACAACAACAACAAATCAGATGGGCAAATATAGAATGGATGTAGCCAGGTTTGGCAGTATTAAATGTACAAAATATCTAGGGATCTTAGCTGACAAAAGTTAAGCACAAGTCAACAGTTTAATGCAGAAGCAAAAAATGGCTAATGAATTTCTATGCTACATCAGTAGATGGATAGTGTCCAGATCAAGGGCATGGAAGGGTGTTCTGTTTTGGCCAGACCTCACCTGGAGTACTCTGTCAAGTACTGAGCACCACAGAAAAACTGGAATATATCCAGATATACTGTCATGAACAAAGCAATAAAAAGTCAGCAACCAAGGCGAATAAGGAATGGTTGAGGCAGTTGGATAAGTTTAGCCTGATGAAGAGGGGACTGAGATTTTGTTAGTTAGTTTTTTTGTTTTTTTTTTTACCCATGGCAGCTTACATCATTAAAAGACAATATTTAAAAAAACAGTAAGTATAGAAATACTAAAAAGGATCAAACAATACCACTCTAAGAAGCAGTAAATAAAAGCAATACCAAATGTACATTCAAATCAGTTCCGTATTTCTGTGATACATTGTACCTAACAAAGCCATGTCCAAAGATACTTAGTTGATTTGCCTTCTGTTTTGTCTGATTGTTCTAAATATTTTAGTGCAGATAGAGAGCAATGCTTCCTGACCCAGAAGGAAAAGCATTCTGAAATTATGCAATGGGTGAATTGGCACAATTCAGTTTTCTACATAGCATTTAATTTTAGTTGGCTTTTAAAAAACTGAATCATATGCATAAGGTGCTTCAAATCATGTATTTATTTATTTACATGTTTGCTATCCTTCTCTTCCGCCAAATGCTTTCTAAGTGTTACCCAGATAGAGCATATGTATACATGTGAAAATAACATTTTGAAAAAATGAATGTAAAAACAAAATTTAATTAAGACAAACAAAAACCAGATGAAAAACATAAGCTGCACAGGAAAGAAGCAAGCCAAAAAAAAGAGCTATTGACTGGTTCCATCATGTTTTATTAAATCAAAAAGTTCAGAGCACCATTATCCGGAATGATCCAGCAAAAACAACAAAAGGTCATGTAGACTTACAGTCCAAGATATTTATTATTATGTAAGGCATTAAGTATTATTCCACCTCCGAGAACTAGTGATGTAGTATATAGTTTGTTGGACTAGGACATGGAAGGGCTGTATTCAAATCCCTGCTGAGCCATGGAAACTCACTTGAGGAGAGCAGAAATGATAAACCACCCCTTGAACATCTTATATAGCTCAGGAACCCTATGAGGACTGAGACAAGTTGGAAGCCACTTGATGGCATATAACAACATACACATGTTGGGGTTGGGTTGGGTTGCAAATAGTGATGTCAGGGGGAAATCAATCCCCAGTGCAGTGGTCCTTCAGAAGAAGTACTGACTGTCCAATTCACTAATATCTGCAAATTCAGAAGAAATGGTGTTGCTCTAATAGTTCAGGAGGGCATATTATAGAAAGAGAAAAAGACAAGAAATCTATATTGTATCTTTTGAGAAAATAAGAGACTATTATAATACCTACGCCTTTTATTGTGGGCTTGTAGCCCAGCGCTTAATGCCATAGCACACCATAACATGTTCTCTTTCATTTCAATGGCACACTAATAATAAGCAAAGCAGCAAAGAAAAAGACCAAAACTTATTACCACACTTGAATTCCTAAAGGCAAGTTGAAGACAGGCTGAGGAGAGCAAGTAAAAAATATTTTTCTTTAGGGAAGAAATGTCAGGATATATTGCTCTTCAATGAAACAGCCATTATATAATTCCCAGTACAGCCTTGCCATTAACCTCATCCTTTCTGTCAGTTAGAGGTTAGATGCTGCAGCAGAAGCCCGTGTTAAATAATCTTGGGAAAGTAGAAGAGAATTCTATAAAATGAAGCCATAAAGTGTGGGGTATAAATCCATCTAACAGTGACTCTCTAGTCAGAGTTCATTTTGAGTGGAAGAGACCCACATAACACTGTGAAGTTTAATAGCCCCATCTCTATCGGTCTGCTGCAAGAGATGAAGATAAGTGTTTCTTCTTTCTTACCTTTTCCCCTTGTTTTCTCCCACAGCAGCTTACACCGGGCCTACTTTCCCCTTCCATTAAGAGCAGCCTTTGCAACGAAACTGTAAATTTCCCCCCTCCTCAATTATTTCATTCATTTTGTTCTTACATATTTCAGAAAACACGCTCTTTTTACACTGAAAAATAATCAAAACATGAAATTTAACACTGATTTTCATTTTACCCAACAACAGAGTGACATAACATTTTCCTATCTCAAATTAAAAACAGGCTATATTATTTTAAGAGATGTTATTTGTTTTTAATCTTTACTGTACCAAAATAAATGGTACAGTGGGAGAAAGGTTGACCATAATGTTGATGGGGCATATTCTCATCCCACCATTCACAGTTTTTTGTGGACCTTTGAACCTCTCTGCAGAGGAGAGATTACAGCATCTGGTCCTTTTGAGCTTAGAAGCAAGGTGGATAAATGGGGGGCATGGTAAACATCTATAAGACTATGCAATCTTGTGTAAAGAAAGTGGGCATAAAAAACTTTTCCACCCTCTCTCATAAGACTAGAATTAGAGTCTTCTACTTAAGTTGTATAGTTGGAGATTCAAGACCAAAAATAGGACTCTCTCTTCAACATTGCACATATATAAATGATAGGGTTTACTACCACAAGATTACGTCATGGTCACCAATTTAGATATCCATATAGGGTGAACTATTAATCACTGTTAGTCATTATACCTATATATTACCTCCCACAGTGTACTCCGTAACATCAGTTGCTGCTGTAGAGGGATGTTTTAATAGATTTACATATGTATGATTATATTATGAACACATACTGTTTTTTATTTTAAAATATTTTAAATCATTCTGTATAAAAGCAAAAAGTGTGCTGCTTATATATCGCCCCATAGCGCTTCAAGCACTCTCTGGGTGGTTTACAAGTTAATTATGCAGGCTACACATTGCCCCCCCCCCAGCGAGCTGGGTACTTATTTTACCGACCTCATAAGGATAGAAGGCTGTATCAACCTTGAGCTGGCTACCTGGGATTGAACCCCAGGTCGTGAGCACAGTTTTGGTTGCAGTACGGCAGTTTAACCACTGCACCACGAGGCTCTTAGTCAGTTTCTTGGCTCCAGATGGTGGGAAAACATACATGACTCACAGGTTTAGAGAATGTGATGATGGGAAGCATGTAGGAATTGAGCACTGGAAACTGAGCAAAGCTGTACCACTCCTTGGCTAGATGGATCCCTATACGGACTCCCCTAGTTTTTTGTTTAGCAGAAATTTCTATAGAAATTACTTCTATAAATTTTCTCTAAAATCTTGACAGCTAAAATTTAGCTTCTGTTAAAGTGTCGAAAGCTAAAGGCATTTGCACATTCCCATGCCTGTTAATATATAACACATACACTTATGTTCTGATTTAAGAGCTTGTGATTGTATGCAGCAGTACATAGTGACTTACTGTACGCTATTCAGTCTTAACTGTAAAATGCTTGTGTTCAGCACAGTGTCTGAACTTAGCAACAGATTCCCAAAACATTAAGCAATCTGCTATGCAAAACTAGATGCAGTTTACACTGTTTGCCAGATTATATCATGTTTAGCACATTACAAGTAATATACCAGCTTGAATTTTGTATAACTTGTTATGTAAAATTGAGGCTAATTGACAAAGTACAGGGTACATCTTGGTTGCAACTGAGAGTTTCCTCAGCAATTAGCTGCAACAAGTTCCACAAACTTATCTGAACACCAATAAGATTCTGACTCTCATAATACAATTTATTAGCCATCAAGCCAGATAGGTAAGGTAAAGGTTCCCCTTGACATTTAGTCCAGTCGTGTCCAACTCTAGGGCACGGTGCTCATCCCCGTTTCCAAGCCATAGAGCCAGCGTTTGTCCGTAGACAATTTCCATGGTCACGTGGCCAGCGTGACTAGACACGGAACACTGTTACCTTCCCACCAAGGTGGTACCTATTTATCTACTCGCATTAACATGTTTTCAAACTGTTAGGTTGGCAGGAGCTGGGACAAGTGATGGGAGCTCACTCTGTTGAGAGGATTCAATCTTACGACTGCTGGTCTTCTGAACTGGCAGCACAGAGGCTTCTGCAGTTTAACCTGCAGCGCCACCACGTCCCTACCTCAAGCCAGATACAACCTAGCCAAAGTTTATTGCAGCCTACTAAGTATTTGAAGCTGGCTGGATAACTCAGTGGCAAGACCAAGACCTTTGTCCGCTTGGGTCTGCCCAGTGGTTTAAGTACCTCCCTGTGAAGTTAGAGGTTGGGAGTTCAATTCTGAATTTGGAGTCCTGGGGCAAAGCTACCCTAATTTCAGCCCCAGGTGAGCGGTAACATGTATCTATATATCTTTAATTTACATAGTTCTAAGTTCCTGTTAAACTGCAAGTGGTGTCATTCATTGGCTAATCACATGAAAAAGCTTGCTTCTTTTCACAAGAAGGGCATCTAATCAGAACAATTCTGCTTAGAAGGGCATCTAACCAGAACAACTGGCCCAAATAGTGACCACACATTTTCTATACAGTGGAACCTCTACTTACAAATGTCCCTAAATACAAACATTTCAACTTATGAACAGCTCCGTCCACAAAATTTTGCCTCTAGTTGCGAATGGAGCTTCAACGTACGAACGAAAAAAGGCAGGGGGAAAGGGCAGGAAATCTACATTTGCTATCCTTTGGTGGCGAAGAAGCTGCTTCTTTGTAGTTCTTTTGCCCCAACAGTTAGGAAAAGGGAGGCTTGGCCTCCTGGGCTCCCACCGCTGCTGCTACTGCCTCCAGGAGGCGAGCCACTGGACCATCCCAGCTGGGCTCAGCCTCCCGGGCTTCCAGTGCTGCCGCCGCAGGCTTTCCCAGGGCTTGCCACAAATGGCGCCTTTCTCCGCTGCTGCACGGGTTGTCTGCCACCATGGGAGGCTTTCCTGGGGCTCGCCGCAAGTGCTGCCTTTCTCCACTGGGAAAGGGGTGGTGCGGAAACCCTGGCCCGGCAGCAGATGGTGGCGGAGAAAGGTGCTTGCAGCGAGCCCCAGGAAAGCTTCCCATGGTGAAGGACAACCCACGCTGTGGCGGAGAAAGGCGGTGCTTGCGGTGAACCCCGGGAAAGCCTCCGATGGTGCGATGGTGGTAGAGAAGCCCTGGCCCGGCAGCGGCGGCTGGAGCCCGGGAGGTCTCCTGGCAGCGGCAGTTGTGGCAATGGAGGTAAGGTGATGCACTTTGCTTTTTTAAAACTTTTTTTGTCTTTTGCGGGGTGGGATTGGGCTGGTGAGGTTATATTTCTGTTTATTTTTGGATTTGTTTTGTTTTTTTCAGCCCCAGGGGCTTGCAGTGTTTTATTTGGGGAGGTATTTTTTTTTCTTTGGTCGGAATGGATTAAATCGGTTTTCAATGCATTCCTATAGGAAATGGTGCTTCTACTTATGAACATTTCAACTTATGAACATCATCTAGGCTGGATTAATTTTGTAAATAGAGGTTCCACTGTATATATATTTAACTGTTTAAGGGCTAGAGATTCATTTTTTAAAAATGAAACTTTCAAATGTGGGGCGTATGATGGTTCAGGTGGCACTGAGTGGCAGATGATATGACATGTCTAAGACCTTTGTCCACCTAGATTCTCTCTCTGCCAGCAGGTGAGGCCATGGGCAGGGGTTGAGGGATGAAACGATACTGCAGTAATCTGTTATGATTGCATCACCTTGAATTGGGTCCTAGTCCCACACTGTTCTGGCTTTGAGTGTTGTTGTGTGCTGTCATGTCAGAACTGATTTACAACAAAACTAATAAGATTTTCAAAGTATGTGAGATATTCAAGGAGTCCTGCACCCACAGTGAGTTTCCATGGCTGAGTGGAGATTCAAACCCAGGCCTCTTGAGTCGTAGCCCATCACTCTGTCCACTGCAGTAGACTGAGTATTTGAGTTTGAATAAGTGTATTTGAAAGGAGGTGTCTAGGAGAGCTGTCTTGCTGGTGGATTTCCACATTCATGCTGAGACTACAGTATGCTTACGTAGCACAACACTATTTCTCTATTCCATCCAAATCCAAGGAAGCTATTTTGCTTCTAAACTGGATGTCTGTTCTCAGTAATGGATGAATGATGGTGAAACATAATCCAGGCAAGGCAGAGGTGCTACTGTCAGTTAAAAGGCAGATCAAGGAATAGGAATTCAAACTGTGCTGGACACCTCCTGAAAACATAAGGTCATAATTACGTTGTATTTCCAAATTCAGCACTGAGCCAAGATCCCACCCATCCACCCAATCTTGGTGATGGTCAGGAGTGAATCTGTTAAACATAATGTGCCTTATATGCCCATTCCTGAAGAAGTTTAGTCTGGCCATGGTCACACATGACTTGATCATGTTCCTTTTGGATTACTGTAATGCACTTTACATGGAGCTGCTTTTAGAAAGTGCTCAGAATCAGAATTGGATCCAAAATGCTGTGGCCAGGCTGGTGACAGGACACAGTTATAGTAAGAACAGAAATTCTTTACAAGAGCTTCCTTGGCTACCTCTTCATTTCTGGACACAGTTCAAAGTGTTGGCTATGACCTATACAGCCTCATACGACTTGGTTCCAGACTGTGTGAAGGGCTGCACCAATCTATATGAACCCCCCCCCCAGGTCTAAAGATAATCAGGAAAGGCCTTTCTCCCCCTCTCCTCACAAGCATATCTGTAAAGGCTTTCTGGATGGCTGCTTGCTTCCAAAGCAAACTAGGCTTACCCCCTCCCTGTCCTCCCTCTCCTGGCATGCAAAGATTTTTATTTACAGAGGGCTTCCATGAATTATTGACTCCTGATGAAAGACCTTTCAATGACTGGTGTTGTATAGCTTGTTGTTTGTCAAGATTTTCAAACTGTGTCCCTTTTGTATGATTTTAATCCAATAAGTACTGTAGTGTGATTATGTTTTGATATTACAATATATTGAGACTTTTACTGTAATTAGTTCTGCTTTTTAAATTTGTGCTGAAGTTGTCTTGAGTCCTGCAAAGAAAAAAGATGGGCTATAAATTGAATAGATAAATGCTAAGTCGTATGTAGTGATTAGTTTGAATAGCATTTCTGTGTGATCCTAAAAATTGAAATGTAGGAAACATATGAGTATTGTGAACTAGAGCTAAACAGGGACTGGCAGCAGTGTTTAAATCATATAACTAAGGAGGCTCTTAATGATTCGAACAGAAAAAGTGTGAACTTTTACTACAACATTTCCAATGCTACATTATGATTCAAAGTTATTCTAAGAAAGAGAGTAATATGTGAGCTCACAAAGCTTCAAGGAGATCTGGATTAAGTTCTGCTTGTTTCAAAAGGGATCCCAATTCATTAAGAGCAAATTAATTTTTCCAAAGTGGCCTGATTTAACTCAGGATTTAGCTAGATCCAACTCTGATCCTTAGTTCTACCCACAAGTAGATCTGGATAAAGGATAATATTTTTTTAAATTGTCCCATTTGCTCTATGAAACAGTACAGTTCTTAATTCTTTCATACTAATTTTAATCTTTTTCTCTTTTTATTGGGAAAAACTGAGTGAATGAATGAAAGAATTTTTCCGCAAGTGGCTTGGTCCCCCATTTCCTTTGTTCTGTCTTCAAAGATGCCATCTCTGGCCTGCGGAAATGTGAATGTTGTGTTTTCATGGTTTTCCGTGATTAAAATCTGAAGTAGACCTTGCAACTTTCATTCAGATTTTGCTCTTCTTTGTTAAATGATGGCTTCTGTGAGACATTTAAAAAGAAAACTCCTGCATAGTGAAAAATGTCTACTAGAGAGGTTTGATGTATTGTGCATTATTCCTTATGCAGTGTTTTGTAACTGGACTGGAATATTTCTTTATTCAGGTTCTACAAGTGTCATCGGATGCTGAACATAAAAACAGTTTCTTTCATGTGCACCAGATGGGCACCATAAATGTGGAACCAGCCAGGCATTAGATATACCTTTGGCTGTCAAGGATAGCTTGTTTGGCAAAGCTATTACAGACTATTTAGAATTTGATGGAACAGTGCTCTGAATAAATCCATTGCACTATGAATTGTTGCCAAGGCTGGTAAACACCCTCAGCAGCCAACCAGGAACTGCATCAAACGTACTTCTTTTGCTAATCCCCAAGACTCAACAACTAAGCCCTAGATAGCAGTGTAATGTCACTTAAATGCTCACTAAAAGCAGTATTGTATATTCCCTCTACACACAAATAAATAAAACAGGAAAGGAGTTAAAATAGTCAGAGAATGTCTGTATATCATGATGTGTATTCATTATAGCTGCACGCTAGTGCATCTCTGTTATTTTGGAGCAGAGCAATTCAACATTCTACAAGGCAATTCTAAAAATGGTGGCAGCATGAACAAAAAACATATCACTTTAAAGCTAGACTTTGGAACAGCACTAAACTTGACAAAGATATAGCAGATAGTTGGATCGTGCTCTGTGTCAAATTAATGGACAATTGGGGGGAAGGGTTTTGAATTATGAATTTTTAAATTTAAGAATCTTCCCCCCCCCCACCAACCCCATGCAGAAATGAGCAATCCTAAACAAACCCAGATTTAAAATAGCTCATAGAAATTGAAAAGACTAGTCCTGCTTATCTTGAAAGAGAATGGTTGGTTCCACCCACTTTTTGGATTGGTTATATCTCCAAAAAGCTGAGTGGTTTATATATCTGGCTGCAGAGCCACAGAATTCGATTCTCCATTCTCCTTCCTTGACAAGGGCTGAAACCGATGGTCCATAGGATCCCTTCCATCTCTGCAGTTCTAAGCTGCTGCTGCTGATAATGATTAAATTGGTCCCAGTGGGGGAGAGCACATTTTGTTGTATTGCTTTGTCTAAATGGATTTAAGTTGTTAATTTGTTAGTAATATACTGTAATTTCTTTTTTAATATTCTTTTTTTGTAATTGTTAATAAAATATTTAAAATGATTTGAAAAACTTAAAAGCAAAAGACCAGCCAGCAGAGACATCTATTGCCACCTGCTCAAATCAGTTGTTTGCCATCTTGTAGCATTTTTCCTCTTGCTCGTAGGCTGCCAGGGGAGAGGCAATCCTCTTTTTTAAAGTTTCTCTACTTGAAGGAGGGAATCTTTCACCTAAACCTTGAAGTAAGACCTATTTGACAGTGGAATGGATTGCCTTGTGGTGGACTCTCCTTCATTTAAAGACCTATCAAGGATGCTTTGGCAGAGAGTAGGGCAAGAATACCACACAGGGTCCTAAATCATTACTAGATATGGAATGCAACCAAACACCCACTGTCCCATTATCCTGGACTCCTACATGACTATTTTGCCATTTAGTCTCCATATTCTCCCTTTTATGTCTGAAGAAGTGGACAATTTCCATGGAAACTCACATTAAAATATAGCTGTTAGTCTCCAAAGTGCCACAATATCTTTGTTCTTTTTCCCCCCTATAGCTGGACCAATAAGGTTCAGCTTGGGCATAGATTGGGGTCAGACTGGAGCATATTGACCTCTGCATTGTATGATCTCCAGGAAATAGATCACACTGTACCCCTTCATAAGTGGTGCAAATTATGATCTATTTTTCTATGTGATCACACCCTAAGTCTAAATTAAATATGAGTAGCCATAAAGAGGAAGATGAGAGACCCTGAAGTTGTTCTCCAACAGTGAGTATATGGATACTGCAGGATGAAGTGTGCCTCCCTCTTGGAACATGGCCTGCCCCTACATCCAAGAGAAGTGAAGAAATTATGTTTGAAAAGAGGCTGCCACAAGTTCAGTGAAAACTCTTATCCTCCTAGGGCATTGTTACATTGTGTGGCTGTGACATACTGGAAGACAGACCCAGGTGCCTATTTCTTCCCACAGTTTGTCCAAAAGCAAATGTCTACTAGATAACTTGGTTTAATTTCAGGAGATAAACATATGGGTACACTCACCACACCACACACAAAGGGAGAGACCTGGCCCTTCCATCATTGTCTGTACCACCCTACTGCACTTGGAATGTAATGAGTCTGAAGAGAGGGAGTTTTGTTATCCTTGAATGCTTGCCACATGGGTTGAGGCTCTGGTTTTTGTGGAGCATATACATTCTCTCATTATGGGCTTTTCCTCTTCATATTCATTACTTTCCACATGTAGGGTGGTGACTGAACCAGAAAGCGTTGGGGTTAGAAAACTCCATTCTTCACATGGCAAGTATATCCACAGAGAGAGAGAGAGAGAGAGAGAGAGAGAGAGAGAGAATTTCCTAAAAGAAATGCTCTGGATGTACCCCTACAAAGTTTCTAACACACCTAATAAATAACTGACATATGTTCAAACAAATTGAAAACAAGTTTTGCAACTTACTAATGGTAGTCTTTTAGAAAATTTCAATTTAATTTGTAATTTATTTATTTATTATAGTTTTAAAATCTATTGATGGCAGTTCATGAATTCTGCATCCGAAAATGAATTTATAATATTCGGCAATAAAACCAAACTTTTCCCTCTTTGGGTTATCTTTCCAGCATTATTTCCATGGAGACATTTTAAATATTGAACTTTGATGAACAGTGTATCTGTTCTTTAGCATTCTTGTTGTTGTTGTTGTTGTTTAGTTGTTAAGTCGTGTCCAACTCTTCATGACCCCATAGACCTGAAGACGCCAGGCCCTTCTGTCTTCCACTGCCTTCCAAAGTTTGGTAAAATTTCCTTAGTATTGATCTTTAATTAAAAGATTGTTGTCATAAGCTGGAAGGTGAGATAACTTCTTCTTTAACACACAATCTTTTCATTCATGTATTACCACAGGTTTATTTATTTATTTATTGTGGAGGGCGTATGATTGGGTTTAAATGTATATCACATTATTGTCTTAGACATCAAGACAATAATGGTTGCTAGATGTTAAGCTGTAAATACTGAGGGCTGATCCAGTATCTGGCTCAAAAGCATTTAACACTGGTCTGTGACTGAGGGGATTATAGGACTGTTTATCTGTTTTAGCCTTAGGAACAAGATACTTGAAAAGCCACCTGTCTCCCTATGTACCTGCCAATATATTAAGATCTTTAGAGAAGGTTTTCCTGAAAATTGCCCCTACCATCTGAAGGGGAGACAGCCTTGGTGGTGGCACACCAAGTGTGGAACACAGTCTGTCAAGAGGTTCAGCCGAAACCTCCTTATGGTCCTCCTGGTTCCATTTTCACTTTCCTGGGCTTTTAAATCCAGTGCTAATCCTGCCATCAGTTTTATGGTGCTTTTATGTTTTATGGCATATAACTTATTACCTTATTATCTTTTTTTGCATTTCTTTTTTAGTATATGTTGAACACACTGCCCTGTGGAGATGATTGAAGGGTGGTATAAAGTACTCTAAATAAATCTATAAATAATGCATGCAATGATGGAGAATATAATAGCTCAAGAATCACTCTTGCACTTCCATGCAGTCTGCATGCTGAGTTACTCTCTAAATCTAAGCTTATTCTACCACAGCAGAATATATATATTTGTTTGCGTTTTTCTCAATTTCTTTTTTTCCCTGAACCCAAACTTTTCCCTAGCTTTATCCATCCTCAGAACTCTCATAAAAGCATTGTCTTGGTTTCTTCAATACGTTAACCCATATCCCCGAAGGAAGCTATAAATCATTGGCTAAAGTTATCAAATACACTACGTTTATATAAAAAAGTGCAGACCCTTTTTTTTTTTTCTGTGAATCTTTTCTTCACAAGCTACTGGCTTACAATTTCTCACTCACATGGAAACAATTCAGGAAGACAACTGTGTGACAAACCCAGACCTACTGGAGGATGCCACACTTTCACTAAGCTGCCACCAACCATTCCCTGTAAGAAGTCACACAGACCAGGAATGGATTTTTAACAAATAAAGGAATAAGGTTTATTTAATTAACACACAGGGAAAATAAAATGATCAAGTGAATAAGATACAGTAACGTGGCTTAGTCTCAATCATGCATACACCAGTTTGGTTCACTCAGAACACTCTTAAATAAAGCACAGACCCTGAACCTATCAGTTCTGGCTAACCATACAGACACCTGAACCTATCAGGTTGGTACTGACTGACACACAGTAGTACCCTGTCTGACACACAGACTCCCACACCAGCTTCTTCTCTCAGCTCTTCTCCAGCTTCTAAACTTCTCCACACAAGCTCCACATATATATACAGTACAGCCCCTCCTCCTGATGTCCCGCCTTCCACTCCCCATAGGATGGAACTTTCCCTCCAAACCCATGACAGACAGGTAACATCAGTGCTGTATGTAACACCTCCCCTTTTTATAAGTTGTTTTGTAGGGGGAAAGCTAAGGTGCTTTTCACAAAAAAACAACCTGGATAAAACACACAAAAACAGTTATACATACAATATCATACTCACTTATACTTACACTCTATTAGGCATTTAAACATTTACAATACAATACATCAAGTTACCTTTATTCATACAAACCAGGCATGTTTAATAAACAGATACATTTAACCTTTTGTCACCAAATTATATACATAGTCCATGTTTCTTTCGCCGTCTTCATTCTTCAGGTCTTCTTGACAAGGCGTCAGCAACACAGTTCACTGACCCTCTGACCACCTTCACTTCAAAGTCATAGTCTTGCAGGTTTAAAGCCCACCTCATAAGTTTACTATTGTGGGTTTTCATTGTCTTTAACCATTGCAGTGGTGAATGGTCAGTGCACAGAATAAAATGTCTTCCCCAGATGTAAGGCTTGGCCTTCTGGATCGCGTAGACTATGGCCAGGCACTCCTTTTCCACGGTTGCCAAATGTCTCTCACCTTTCTGGAGTTTCCTACTCAGGTAGGACACTGGATGCTGGTCACCATTTTCATCCTCCTGGCAAAGAACTGCTCCTACCCCGCTGTTAGACGCATCGGTGTAGATGATGAACTCCCGGTCGAAGTCTGGAGCACGCAGCACTGGATAGTTGATGAGGGCCTCCTTCAACCTCTGGAACGCCTCCTCACAGTCGCTGGTCCACGGGATGCGGTCATCAGTCTTCTTCCGCGTCAGATCGGTCAGCGGAGCTGCAATCTCGCTAAACCTCGGGATGAACTTTCTGTAGTAGCCCACCAACCCAAGAAATGATTTGACTTTTTTCTTGGTGTTGGGTCTGGGCCAATCACGAACTGCTTCTATCTTGGCCTCTAGGGGTTTGATCACTCCTCCCCCTACTATGTGACCCAAATATTTTATTTCTGGGCTACCCAGCTGCAGTTTGTTCTCTTTGCAAAGCCTAGGCCAAAGCACTTCCTTCCCTGGGTCAAAGTGCCTCTCCCTGGCTTTCTGGTCATCCCAAGCTTTCTTTCTGACCTTTTGAGCTTGCAGGGTCTCTGCTGCTAGCTCTAGGTTTCTCTTTAGGTCATTCCTTAAAGAGTCTCTATATGTCACAACATCTTGTGGGTCATTCTGGGTGATCTGCTCCCAATTTTGTTTGATCAAATCAAGTGGCCTTTTCACCCTTCTCCCAAACAAAAGTTCAAACGGACTGAACCCGGTACTGGCTTGTGGCACTGATCGATAAGCAAACAAAAGGGATTGCAGCTTCTGGTCCCAATTGTTTGGATTCTCTGCCAAGTAAGCCCTAATCATGCGCATTAGAGTCCCATTGAACTTCTCAGTTAACCCATTACTTTCAGGGTGATAGGCAGTGGTTTCCTTGTGCTTAATTCCACAGATTTGCCATAAGCGTTTCATGAGCTTCGATGTGAACGATGCGCCCAAATCTGTGATTATTTCTGAGGCAAATCCCATCCTGGACATATACCCCACCAAGGCATCTGCCACTGTGTTAGTTTCAATGTTAGTCAAGGGTATGGCTTCAGGGTACCTCGTGGCATGGTCCACAATGGTGAGAATGAACCTGTTCCCCCTCTTTGTGGCCTTGGGCAAAGGTCCCACAATATCCACCCCTATGCATTTGAACGGAGTGTCAATCACAGGCAAAGGGCACAACTTTGCTTTGGTCCTGTCACGGTTATTCCCCTGCCTCTGACACACATCACATTGTTTACAGAACTCCTTGATCTGCTTCCCTATTTCAGGCCAGTAAAAATTCTGTGTGATTCTCTGCTGTGTTTTGTTCACCCCTAAGTGCGCAGCAAACATGTCAGAGTGCCCCCTTTGTAAGATCATGGGGCGATACTTTTCAGGTACCACTAGCTGACTTCTGATCCCATCTCCCCCTTTTGAGATATTCCTCAGGGTCTCTCTATATAAAATTCCCTTTCTCTCACAAAATCTCACTGGGGTCTCAGGTGTTAGCTGGGTGTCTGTCACCTGTTCAAAACACTTTTGGAGAGTGGCGTCTGCCTTTTGCTCTTGGCCAAATCGGCTGTCTGTGGTTAAGGTTTCCACCACAGCTTCGGAACTCCCCCCACCTGCTTCCGTCTCGGGCTCATCATTACCCCCCTGACCTGTCCCCGTGGTGGCTTGTGAACGTGTAATCACTAGCACCCGTTTCACATGTTCAGCCAGGTCATTTCCCATGAGCACGGCTGCTGGCAGAGTCGGTGAAATCGCTAGCCGCCAAACTCCCCTCCAGCCTTGAAAGTTCATAGGTACCTCAGCTACTGGCAGCGAGATCGCCTGTCCCTCAATCCCTGCCACCTTTATGCTCTCATTTGGGATTACATACTCCCTAGGAATAATATCTGGATGGCACAGGGTCACCTGGGAACAAGTATCCCTTAACCCCCGATACTGATGGTCAAGTATTCCTACGTCCACCCCTGCTGTTTCAAACAACTGAGAATCTGTTCTCACAAGTAAGCAGCGCCTGACCTCCACAAGAGGACCATTTTCCTCAGCCTGATCAGCAGATGTCACTGTTCCAGATTGAGTAGCCATGGCAACAGGCTCCCTCAGTGCCAAGGAGCTTTGCTCTTTCTGGACACAGAACACAGCTTTTGGCTTGGTTCCACTCGAATCATGAGGCACATTTCCTTTTAGCTGCTTTAATTTCTCACACTCTGAGATTAGATGGCCCTTTCCCTGACAGAAATAACATTTTCTGCTATATTTTGAGTCTTTCTCATCTTGTTTTGGTTTTCCCTCCAAAATCTGAGGTCTTGGTTTCATATCTGAGGGCTTCCCTTCACCATGGGCCCCTCCCCCTTGCTGGTTTTTCCCTGGTCCCTGAGAGTACTTGCTGTAGGTTTCTTTAGGTTTTCCTACAGATTTCTCCTCCTCACCTAAGGGCTTTCTTATCTGGTAAATAAAATCTGCGATTTCGGCTGCTTCTGCCACAGATTTCGGTTTCCTTACCCTCACCTGGAACTTCAGTTCCCCATGCAGGACTGCATAGAACTGTTCCAGGGCTATCAGGTCTTTGAGCTGCTGGAAGGTCTCTGTTCCCTCCTGAGATAGCCATTTCTCTAGCAGCCTCACCAGTTGGGCCCCCACTTGGGTAAAAGTCTGCTCTGGTTTCTTTGTGAGGGACCTGAATCTCTGCCTCAGCTGTTCCGTATTTATCCCATGTCTGGCAAACACCAGTTTTTTAAACTCAGAGAAGTCTTTTAGCAGCTCCTCTGGCATCTCTGCATAGACTTCTGCCAGGCTGCCACTGATTAAAGACCGCATAATGGTCATCTTCTCAGTTTCCCTTACTGAGAAGTCCACAAACGCTCTTTCCACTAAGGAAAAGAACACCTCAGGGCAATCTCCCTTGTGGTACACAGGGAATTTCTTCAGGTCAGCTTTAGACAATTGGCCTCCCTCAGAATCCCTAT
This sequence comes from Pogona vitticeps, assembly GCF_051106095.1. Classification (NCBI taxonomy): domain Eukaryota; kingdom Metazoa; phylum Chordata; class Lepidosauria; order Squamata; family Agamidae; genus Pogona; species Pogona vitticeps. The sequence continues at coordinate 221,355,341 of NC_135785.1, read as the reverse complement.
TGTTATTATTGTTCTGATTCATCAGTTCCAATTTTCTTAACTCAAACGCCATTTTCTCTCTCTGCAATTCCAATTCAAATTGTCTTTGCCTCTCCCTTTCCTCCCTTCTTTCTCTCTCTAATCTTTCCTCCATTTCCCTCACCCTCAGTTCATGCTGTTGGGCTAGGAGTATTTTTCTGAGTTCTGGGTTCTGTTCTCCCGTGCTGTCACCCTGCACTGAGCCAAATTCATCCTCAGAACCTTGGTCTACCTGGGGGTCTTTCACTTCACCCATTTCTGCCATTTGGCTTCGAGTCAAGGGCATAATCCCCCCCCAGAACAGGCTGCTTTCAAAAGTCAAGCCTCAAAATAAAGCGACCACTTTTTTCTCTTTTGCCTCAAAACCAGCCTTCTATAGCTTGCTGCTGTTCTTCAGCACTAACTTGCAACTGTTGCAAGCCAGAGTCTACCCCCCTCTGCTAGGCCTCTCAACAGGCAGGCTAGATCACTGCTATTTTACACAGTTTTGCCTCAGCTTTTTTCCCGCCAAAACAGGTTGCCTCAGAGCTCCCTAATCTAGTCCCCAGTTGGCACGTTCTTCCACTAGCGCACCTCCCCGTGAGGTACGCCTAGAAGATTACCTACGCGCCCTCAGATTGTCCCTGACTAGACCCCCCTTGCTCTGGGCACACTTGCCAAGGCTTTTCTGGACCACTGGACAACTGGACCAGTCGTATCCCACACGCTGGACACCAATCAATGTGACAAACCCAGACCTACTGGAGGATGCCACACTTTCACTAAGCTGCCACCAACCATTCCCTATAAGAAGTCACACAGACCAGGAATGGATTTTTAACAAATAAAGGAATAAGGTTTATTTAATTAACACACAGGGAAAATAAAATGATCAAGTGAATAAGATACAGTAACGTGGCTTAGTCTCAATCATGCATACACCAGTTTGGTTCACTCAGAACACTCTTAAATAAAGCACAGACCCTGAACCTATCAGTTCTGGCTAACCATACAGACACCTGAACCTATCAGGTTGGTACTGACTGACACACAGTAGTACCCTGTCTGACACACAGACTCCCACACCAGCTTCTTCTCTCAGCTCTTCTCCAGCTTCTAAACTTCTCCACACAAGCTCCACATATATATACAGTACAGCCCCTCCTCCTGATGTCCCGCCTTCCACTCCCCATAGGATGGAACTTTCCCTCCAAACCCATGACAGACAGGTAACATCAGTGCTGTATGTAACAAACTGTTCCACTCCTGCTAAATAAGCTACACTAAAGAAAGAGTGCAAATGAACTTCAGTGGTCATCTGAATCAGCCTGGGTGTCTCTGTGAAACTGGGCATACATATGCATTAAGTAGTCGAGAACTGTGCGTCCTGGGACTGTGTCAAGACTACATCCCTGTCTATAAGTCCCTTCTGAGTTCATGATGGGGCTGTAAACTATTCCCATTATTACCAGCTCCCACTGGGCTTGTAAGAATGTTAAAGAACATAATTTGGTTTTCAGCTTGGAGATATCCATCAACAGGGCAATGGATCAGTTGCAGTCAGAGCCAGGTTTTATAGTCAATGCAACAAAAGAGAAGATAGGAATTAGCTGAACAACTGGAAAAGATCTGTGGTGGTGGTGAACATTACAAATGTGATAATGGGTTGCACTATTGGGTGATATGCTTCACTTAACAAAAAGAAAAAATAAATGATGTTTTTAAGTCTACAACTTGCAGAATCTCACAGTGGAAGTTATAATCCAAAACTGATAACTTTCCCCTATCTGCCAGTTTAAGAAGGTGTGGTGGAGCAGGAAGGGATTAGGCATTTTTGCAAGGGCAGTTGAAAAAAGTTGAGTTAAACCAGCAAACACTTAAAATGTAAGTGTTCTTGAAACTGATACTCTGCTTTTCTTGCAGAAGCATGATGGCCACTTCACAGTCATCCAGCTTGTTGGCATGCTACGTGGAATTGCTTCTGGCATGAAATATCTCTCAGACATGGGCTACGTACATCGAGACTTGGCAGCTCGTAATATTTTGGTCAACAGCAATCTCATGTGTAAAGTCTCTGATTTTGGATTATCACGAGTATTAGAAGATGACCCTGAAGCAGCTTATACAACAAGTGTAAGTTCCTTGGTGTTTCTAATGTCAAAGGATTATTGATGGAGGTTAGACATTCTCCCTTTTGGGAGGGCATGCCCATCTTATCTTTATTCACTGCTGTTTCAGTAATGTTTGCTCTCAATGCATCTTGTATTGGCTGCCTTTGTAATTTTGATCTCTTCAGCAGAAAACTGGATATTTCAAGTGACCTCTGTTTTTACCATGGTACTATATTCAACGTAGCTTTTTTATCATTATTCTTTGTTGTTCATCTAAGTGGCTTTAGTCCATTCCTTTCATTTCCTAGGGCCACAATTTTTCAGGAAGCTGATTGAATTTGTAAGCATGTGAGAATTTTATTTTTTTTGAACTAAATAAACCTACTGAATTGATATTATTACTTCATCTCCCACAGCCAATATAATAACAGAACAATGTAACTTATTTATTTCCACTCTTTAAACATGATTAGTTTTATTTGAGATATATTTTAAATCTCGAAATAGAGAATTACCTGAGCACAGTGTTGCAGTGCATGTGTTTACTTACTGACACTTTCCTTCAACTCACCTTGGTTATGTTTGTCTTAGTTTTTCCCAATATATAATGGCATTTTATTCATTTTTTGTGAGAAGGCGTACAGTAGTGTAGAAAATTGATCTTGGCCACAGACACACAGAAATGGAAACTCGCTTGAGTGTTGCCCTACAGCTTGGTTTATAACAAAGATCTAATTTCATAGCTTCCTCTATATACATAAATTCAATTTCTGTCATTAGAATGGCTGTAAGTAGAAAGACCAAGACTCAGCTATGTTATACATACAGCAGTTTTGTTAATTTAACCAAGATTAATTCATTTGTAATGAAACTGAGGAATGCAGTTAATTTCCTTGATCTGCCAATTGCATATAAGCACAAGGACTGCTATGCCCACTTTTCCCATATGTGAGGGCTTTCTTATTCATTTCACTTCCATGCCTGTTCTTTTGTCTGCTCAGATTTTATTCCATTCTTGAATGAATAGGAGAAATTATTGTCCAATAATTCTTTTTACATATTACAGCGTACAGCTGGAAGAAGCAGCAGTAAGGGGAACTCTGGGGGAAAGTGACCATGATATATTTGAGTTCTTGATTTTGAAAGGAGCAGAAGTGGAGTGTAGCCATATGTATATGGTTGATTTTTAAAAAGCCAATATGAATTAAACTCAGAAAAATGATAGGTGATTTCCCATGGCAGGAGATCCTAACAGATAAAGGAGTAGGAGTTTCTTAAAAATAGAAATCTAAAGCACAACTACAAACAATTCCAACAAGATAAAAAGGTGGAAGACCGGGGGGGGGGGGGAGAGAGAGAAAGACCAATGTTGCTTCACAAAAAGCTCAGAGAGGACCTGAAAACAAAAAAGGACACATATAGGAAGTAGAAGGAAGGCCAGGTAACAAAGGAAGAGTACATGCAAGTAGCAAAGAATTGCAGGGGATGGCATCAGGAGGGGAAAAGTGGAGAATGAGTGGAAGTTAGCAAGAGATGCTGAAAGTAACCAAAAAAAAAGGACTCTTCAAGTACATGCATAGCAAAAGTTAGTGAAAAGAAACAGTGGCACAGCTACTCCATGGGGATTTTTAAAAATGATAACAGATGACAAAGAAAAGCAGAAGTGCTCAGTTCCTTCTTTAGCTCAGTATCCCAAAAGACAGGCTATGACTCTCCAAGCAAATGTGAAGTACAAAGGGAAGGCACAAGATTGCAGTTTGAGGTTGATAAACAAATATTTATTTATTTTATTTATTTATTAAACTTCTAGACCACCCAACTTAGTGAACTACTACTCGGGGTGGTTTATGTAATTAAGCAAACCATACAAACTAAAATAATTTAAGAATGCATGGAGAATATCACAGAAAAGCAGAAACAAAACCAGGAAGGTGACCAAGGATTGCCACCTAGTGGCTTAGGTGAACCAAATTATATAAACCATAACATAATAACAAAATATCCAGCAATATAATAATATAATCAGTAACTGCAATAGATTATGAGTCTCAAAAATTAACCCAGGATGTTGCCAAAGGCCTCCTTGAATACTTCAGTTTTTATTGATTGCTTGAAGATCTGTAGGGAGGGGGGCTGTCTTAAATTCTTGTGAAGGTTTATTCCACAGTGAGGGTGCCACTACAGAAAAACCCTGGGTTCTAGTATTGTTTTACTTTATAGTCAATGAATACCTTATTACTTTGAATGAGTTCCCCATGGCTGGATGAACGGCATCCGAAAATATTGAAAGAACTGGCTGGAGAGATCTCAGAACTACTGTATTATTTTCTTTAAATTATGGAGGATGGGTGAAATGTCAGACGATTGGAGGAGGGCTAACATTGTCCCTATCTTCAAAAATGGCAAGAAAGGAGGAACCAGGTAACTACAAATCAGCCTGACATCAATAACAGGGAAAATTCTGGAGCAGATTATAAAGCAATAATTCTGCATGTGCACCCAATGTTACAAGATGGGGGTACTTGGTTCACTAATACTACAAGTGAGAAGAATCCTGTAACTGTTGTACATCAAAAGCTGAATAAGAGCCAGTAGCCAGCAGTGTGATGTGAGCAAAAAAGGCAAATGTTATTTTAGGCTGCAAAAGTATAGGATCGATCCATCCATCCATCCATCCATCCATCCATCCATCCATCCATCCATCCATCCATCCATCCATCCATCCATCCATCCATTCATCTATTTTTACCCTACCTTTCTCCTTGAAAAGGACCAAAGGCGGCTTACAACAATGAAAGACAATATTTAAAGTTGAAAACAGTGAGGATATAACAGTGGTTAACATAATTAAAAAAAGATACTTGAAAATTATGAACACCATTAACAGGCAATATTAAGGCAAAGATCAATAAGTATACAAAATTTTTAAAAATGTCGCTCTGAGAGGAAAACACAAGTAGTACTAACAATCCAGTCAAAGCAGTAATGAATAATAACAATCTATCTAAAAATCACACAAAGATAACTGGTTACTGACAGAAGGCTTGCCTAAAGAGAAAGGTCTTTGCCTGCTTGTGGAAGGATAGCAAAGATGGGGCCAGTCTGGTCTCCAAAGTTCCCTCTATTCAGCACTGGTTAGGTCTCATCTAGGGCATGTATCAAGTTCTGGACACCGTACTTTAAAAAGGATGCTGAAAGCCTGGAACAAGTTCAGAGGAGGGCAACAAGAATGATCAGGAGACTATGAGGAAAAACTGGAAGAACCGGGCATTATCTGTCTTGAGAAATTAGGATTAAGGGGAGATATGATAGCATTTTTCAAATGCTTGAAATATTGTCATATAGAGGAGGGGCAGGATCTCTTCTCAGTCATTCCAAAGACACATAATAATGAGCTCAAATTACAGGAATCCAGATTTTAACTGAATATTAGGAAAAGCTCTCTAATTGAGCAGTATGACAGTGGATCCAATTACTTAAGGAGACGGTGGGTGCTACATCACTGGAGGAATTCAAGATAAAATTGGACAACCACCTGTCAGATCTGCTTTGATATGGATTGCTGAACTGGGTAGAGGGTTGGACTTGATGACCTTATAAGTCCTTCCAACAAAATTATTCTGTGAATCTATACCTTAGATCAGGGGTCAGGGAACTTTTTTACCTTTCCCTCCCCCCCAAAAAATTATATACTCCAACATTATCCCCTTGATTCGAAAGGAAGGAAATCATATATTATTTGAATTGAAGATATTATTGAATCTACACAGGCTGTGTACCAAACTAGCAGAATGCACCAAATTTGATAAAGATGTGCACTATTTTTGCTGGAACACATTATACTTCAGCCATAGTGTGGCATAGGCAGTAGTAAGGTGTCCAACGTGCCTAGCAAGTTGCATTAAATTTTTGCTAGCTCACAGAGGATTTAATCATCATCAGTGGCTGCCAGAGTGGTGCTAGCAATGACATGCTTGCTAGAGACAGCCAACACAGAATTGGAAAGGGGGCTTTCCCTACCACTTTAATCATTCTATGTGTGGTGTGCAAAAAGGAACAAACCAGGCTAAAGGCCATGTCACCACCACCCAGGTGCCACAGCCCAATATCAAAGGAGCAGTGTGCTTTTTTATCATCATCAATGGAAAACTCAGCAGTGGCCAGAGGACTGGAAAAGATCAGTCTACATCCCAGTCCCAAAGAACGGCAGTGCCAAAGAATGCTTCAACTACCGAACAATTGCACTCATTTCACACACTAGCAAGGTTATGCTTAAAATCCTACAAGTTAGGTTTCAGCAGTATGTGGACCAAGAACTCCCAGAAGTACAAGCTGGATTTTGAAGGGGCAGAGGAACTAGAGACCAAATTGCTAACATGCACTGAATTGTGGAGAAAGCCAGAGAGTTCTAGAAAAACATCTGCTTCTGCTTCATTGGCTACGCAAAAGCATGGCAGAAAGTGAGGAGGAATTAAAGAACCTCTTAATGAGGGTGAAAGAGGAGAGTGCAATAAATGGTCTGAAGCTCAACATCAAAACAACTAAGATCCTGGCCACTGGTCCCATGACCCCCTGGCAAATAGAAGGGGCAGATATGGAGGCAGTGAAAGATTTTACTTTCTTGGGCTTCCTCTTGAGTAGCTATTGCTGAAGGGCCCGCCCCGAGTAGACATGGTCTAGAGGGGCGGGTCAAAAATCAAACAAACAAACAAACAAACAAACAAACAAACAAACAAACAAACACATACATACATACATACATACATACATACATACATACATACATACATACATACATACATACATACATAAACAAATAAATAAATAAATAAATAAATGATCACTGCAGAGGGTGACAGCATTTACAAGTGGATTTACAAGTGCCTGCTGCAGCCAAAGAAGTAACAGGGAGAGGTGGCTTACAATTTGATGTTTGGCTGCAGAGGGTGAGAGAGGGAGGGGGTAGCACTCTGCTCATTACCCCCAGGATTTTCACTTTTACCACATTTGGGGTAATTTATCCCTGTTCCCTGACCTATGCCTTAGATGAAAATGAGTAATATTCTTAATGGTTTAAGCATGGTTAATACAGCTTTTAAATATCCAAATATGTTAAAAATTGAATATATCCTTTCAATAAGACTTTCCCAAAATTAAAATGAACTTTATTTTCTGCATTAGTTGTTAAGTATTTATCATCAGTTTATTATCAGTACAAGACACTAGCTGGACCATATATAAGTCACTTAATAGACTTCAAAGCTCAGTAGGAAGTTCAAAGGACAATCAAATAAAATGGGGCTACTTGGATACAGAAGAGGTTTTCTGTGACTGGAGAAATCCAATCAATGCAGCACTTAGATGCGTGCAGTTTCTACCCCATCACGTGTACAAAAGAAGATCTATCAAATGGCTAAGATAATGCTATTGAATCAGCCTGCTTCTGGTGAACAACAGTCTAATTAACTTAACATTTTAATTTGGTTTTAATTTTATCTATATTTTCATATACAGCACATCCATAATTTGGAATTATGTAGCACTCTGATACACATAAAGAAAGATCGGTTTGCCTACATATATAATGACAAGACTTTTTTCCCACACCCTTGTTCACAAAGTATTTTTGTTTTCAATTTGGAGAAGAGCTTGCAGAAATATTTACAGTTCTCTTTGTATTCAAAGGCAAAGGACATATCTTGTGCTTTAAGACACTCCAAAAGACAATGAAACAGGAAGCCTGAGGAAAGCACACTTCCTGCTTTCACACTTCTCTACATGTAAAGGGGAATTTGTGTGTGAAGATGTGGATATTCTCACTGGAGAAAACAAGCTCCTCATTAAATTTAGTAGGAGATCAATGATAAAGTGTGACTCATGCTTCCTATTTCAGAGCTTTAAAAACATGCAAAGTACTATAAAACTGGGCTGAGGAAAGATTATAGAAGTGATAAAGGGATAGTTTTGTGATAGAAGAGTTTTGTGATTACAACAGTAGTTCTTCAGCTGCTGTTCATTTTCCATTTGATCTAGAGTTTGCTGTTAGGAAGAGAAGTCTGGTGTCTTAAATCCCCTTAATATCTCCAACATCAGATAAGATCATATGTGTAGGATAAGCATATCTGACTGTTACCCAACAAGGGCTGTGGTGGACAGGCTTGGAAACAGCAAAATCATACTGGCTATAAATAGGGGGTCTTGAAAAAGTAGCAGCCACCAATGCCTAAGCATGTGTGAGAGGCGACGAGCCACTTTGCCCAGGATCAGGAGAGTGTACCGTCCGCCTCTCAAGTAAAGGAAGAAGCACAAGAGATAGGAGTGATAGAAAAGAAATTAAGCAGAAATGAAAGAAGAGGCTGAAGGGGGCGCAAATCAGGCAGGAAAGGAAGAGGATAAGAAGGAGAGAGGAGGAGGGGAAGAGGCAGAAGCATGTGGGGGAAAAGAGGAGAACGGAGAGAAAAAGGAAGAGCTAGTAAAGTTGATCGAGGAAGATCCTTGGACAGGAGAGTGGGTAGAATTCAAGGTACCTCGTGAGTACGCTGAAGGGGAATGGAGGCAACAAAAGTATAGTAAGCCACCATACTGGGGGGAGACTGAGGAGCAAAAGCAAAGGAAGGAATATAGGGCGCGGGTGAAGAGAGAAGAACAAAGGAGAGAAAGGCAAAAATGTATAGTGATTCCCGAGAAGTCCCGTGGGCCTAACCTCTTCAAACCCCAACAGAGAAAGATACAGGGCTCGACAAATGGGGGACTGCAGGGAACTACGTGTCTCATCCACAAACTTGAAGTGGGCTGAAAACACATGAGAGTTGATGGGTGCCAGACCCAAATGGACCCAAGAAGTTAACAGTTATTCCCCGTTGTCTTACCACGAAGAGATACCCAGTTTTAATAATGTAAAGACTTGTGATTTGTTGTTGAAGTTGGATGATGACAAACAAGACCAAAATATCAAAGAAGCCATGTTAAACAATAAACCGGTTTTATTAGAAGAATTGGGTGTGACAAATTCTTCTTTGGACAAAGTAAAGAAAGGGAAGGTAGATGACAAGCGGCATGATCACAGCATGGGGTTCCACTCATTGATAATACAATTGTGTAAAGTAAAATATTACATTTACATTTGCAAAAGGCATTTTAATTTTAGAATGGTTTATGATTGTCAAAAGGAAACTCAACTAACATAACTAGGTTATAATTAAAGAAATATGCATTACTCCATATCAGATCACTACTGCTAACCTAACCATGTGCTACCCTTGTGGAGGTAAAGTGTCATGCCCTAGTTAGAGATGGTGGTATTTGTATTATTTATACCAATATCCCTGCACAGGTGGCATTAATGAGGGTCCAGCCCCATGAGGCCGGACAGTCCACTCACCAGTCCACTGCAGACATGGACAGTGCAATTCTATGAATGGCTCCACAGCGCGTGATCTGCTCGCCAATCCTGACAAGCCTCGCTGCAAAGTTGAAGAGTGGTGAGCAGATTGTGTGCTATGGAGCCATTCGTAGAACAGCACCATCTGTGTCCATGTCAGATTGGTGAGCGGACCGGCCGACTGCAGGGGGCTGGACCCTCAGTAACACCACCTGTGCAGGGATATTCGTATAAGAATACCCCCATCGTTAGTCCTAATTTGTTTTTTCAAAGCTAAGAATAATCATTTTGAGAACACTTAGAGAGAATGCCATCAGCTGTGTTAAAGGCCAGTGATGTGTAATGTAATGAGCTAGTAAAATTAATCTCCTCTTACACTTTTTCAGCAAAAAGATGTGGTACACAGAATACTGTACGAAACGTAGTTGACTGTTTTGTTTACAGTACTTTTTTAGTTATGTATTCTCTTCCATTCAATATCCCAGAAAAGTGCTGTCAGTCAGTATTGGTTTGCCTATGCCAGTGATTTGACCTGATATGGGCAGAGCTTTTGAAAGTTTTTCCCCAGTACAACTCATAGAATACTCCAGCTAACATGTGCTGTTGTATACAAAAGCATAACCTTCATATAAATAGAGCCAAAAGTATCTGTATCCGTGTATTTATTTACCTCTGAAAGATTATCAAAACAGTAAGAACTAGAAGAGTGAACTTTGAATGGATACCACTGATGAACACCCTTATATGTATAGCTGGATAGATTATATCTCTGTTGGTCATGCAGCCTGGACAATTTTGGGAGTTGTATTCCATTTACCAAAACAGCCAGAATCTGTATGGATAGTAATGATTCCCCACCTTATTTAACTTGATAATTTTCATCTCCAGCGGTCATGCTGTTGTAGGATGAAGTTAGCTGAGGGATTTAGGGAGGTGTGGTCCTTTTTAGAAAGATGATATGAGTTAGAAGCAAAATTCTGTGTTTGGACACCCCAAACAAAAAAATTATAACGTTGAAACTGAACGTTGGCACCAAATTTGTCAGAGATATAGCAGAAAGTCTGCTCTTGCTCTGTGCCAAATTTGAGGACATTTTCTAGTTATAATTTTTTTAAAGCAAAACTGTTTTAACCCCTGCCCCATGCAGACAATGGTTACTTTTTCTGTCTGCAGATTTAAAACATGTCAAATACCTGTGGGTTGAAAAGAACAAACCTGTTTATCTTGAAAGAGAATAGCTACTCCCAGCTGCTTTAAAAAAAGTTGGAAGGAATCCAAGCATTAGGGACTGTCATACTGATTTTGAAAAAAAACTCATTTCAAAGTGGAAAAAACTTTGATTTTCTGGCTTTCTTACAACTGCTTATCTGCACTGACATTTTAAACATAAACACTGAAAGCCAGGAAGAAAGATCTGAACATTTGACGCTGCCAGCCAGGACCAAATTAAATAACTCTCAGGAGTAGAACTTTTTAACTTCTTCTTTGTCAAACAGACATTAAAAAGAGTTTCTATTTCTAGTGTAAAAAGAGAATAAATATTTAGGAGCTCACTCATTTAAGTTGTGAATTTACTGCTTTTTGCTTTGTGGCTCAAAATGGTCTTACATGATGTTATCATTCACATTTGTTGAAAAACAGCTATGATCATTGTTTTGTGTTTGGATAAAAAGTGGTTAACTGATGAAAAAAGGAGCCAGCAACATGGACACAATATTTTGCAGTAATATTGGGCCATTTCGTGGCTTTTTGTATCGTAGTTAGAGAAACACAACATATCACATTCATAAACAGGTTTTTTTTTTTTTTTTGAAAGAATTTAGTAATACAGTGGTGCCCCGCACAGCGAGGTTAATCCGTTCCGGATTAACCTTCGCTGTGGGAAACATCGCACTACGGAACACAAAAAGGCATTTGAACGCATTAAACAGCGTTTAATGCGTTCCAATGCCATAGAATACTCACCGTTGTGCGATGTTTCCCAGGGGCCGGCAGTCATTTTCGCGCCCTCCCCTTGCACAACGAGGGCGCCAAAATGGCTGCCATCAGCTGTCCGGCGGGTCCAAAATGGCCGCAGGAACAGCCGAAAGGGGCCGGGGTGCAGCGTTTTCACGCCCTTGGTAAGCAAGGGGAGTGCGCGAAAACGCTGCCGGAAGCCCCGAAATGGTTGCGCACAGCCATTTCGGGGCTTCCGCAGCGTTTTCACGTGCTCCCCTTGCTTACCAAGGGCGCGAAAACGCTGCACCCCGGCCCCTTTCGGCTGTTCCGGCGGCCATTTTGAAGCCGCGGAACAGCTGATTGTCGGGTCGCAAAGCAAAGGTCGGTAAGCGAGCAGCTTACCGACCTTCGTTCTGCGATTTCCCGCCTATACGGGAAATCGCTCTATGAGGCGCCCGTTGTGCGAGGCACCACTGTAATGTATTCACGAAGGCTTTCAAGGCCGGGAACTAATGGTTGTTATGGGTTTTTTTGGCTCTGGCTGTGTTCTGAAGGTTGTTCTTCCTAACGTTTTGCCTGTCTCTGTGGCCAGCATCTTCAGAGGACAGGAGCAGCACTCTGTGCTCTGGAGCAGTTTGTTTGGGAGTTGAGTATTTATAGCTGTGGGATCAGCTTTTGTCCTTTTCAGGAAAGTTTAAAACTCAACAAAGCTTGGCTCCCAGCACTGAAAATTACAGTGTGCAAAAGGTCAACGAACTCTACCCCACCACAAGGACCGTTGATCACTACACACAAAAGACCAGCTAACAACACCCATCAATCACAGTGACAGATATTCTCTCCTCCTTATCACAATACACCCACAACAAAAACACACTGATTACCATAATCACCCATCTCCTTCTGCTTGTAGAACTCTCTTCTTGCTGGTGTCCATCAAGCCCTAGAACTTCGAGCAGTTTGTAAAAATTCATCTATACAGCTTTTGCTACAAATGAATAGAGAAGGCAGGATAATTGCTCCTGAGACATTCACTCAAGGTTAGATGCCTAGTCTTCTTCCACCTTCTTAGTAAACTGTGGGCAGTTTCCCAACCAGTGTCCTGAAGTGGCTGTTTTACTAACCCACTTCACAATATCTGAAATTTGCACTGCAAGGAGCCTTCACAGCCAGAAGGCTCACTGTTGGTTTATTTCCAGCATTCATGTGTTGGAAAGGAACCAAACTGGAGCAACACTACCTGCACCAAAAAAGTAAATGGCCCAATGTACAGCTAGGACTACTCTGGAGGCAGACTGCTTTGCTCTAGCAAAGACATTGTCTGATTGCCATCTTTAGGACCAAACCAGCTTCCCATAGCAGCAGACTAAACAGCAGGAAAATTGACTGTGTAGTCAGCCTATAAGTTATATAGACCTTATATGAACAGCAAGAGGGATTTGGTCACTGAGTTTTTTTAAAAAAATAGCTGGCATGGTGGTGAGAAGGGAGGAAACTGGGCTTTGATGTAGGGGAAGGAGCTTTAACCCTTTGCTTCCAGTCAGATATACTCCCCAACATGCTTCTTGTTCATTAGGGAAGCTCCTATAAATTGTATTAACTTCTAAATCTATTGATAAAAAATAATTAAATGTTTTGATTATTCAATTATTATTTAAACAAATAATATATTCAATGTTTATGTTATGTTATAAATTGGAAGGATATATTTTTGGATAATTTATTTATTTTATTTTATTTACAATATTTTTTAGCCGCACCATTGCCAGTGGCTTCTGAATTATCGATATAATTGTAAGTTGCCTTGAATTTCCTTGGGCAGAATATAAATGGTTTAATTATTAAAATAATTAAATAAATGCCTTTCTTCTTTATCCCGTTTCAGTGTTTCTGTGTTTTGTAGAAATAAGAGATAATTCTCTGCCAGATGTCACTGAAAGCAAGAGTTGTAGTCACCTATAATTTTACAACAAAACAAAATGAAAAACAGGAATTGTTGCAAGCTAGTAATATTTTACCCATGGCATTTGTGTGTCACGAATGGATAAAGAAACATAGAAGATAGCACAAAAGCTTGTTTTTCTGCCATCATAACGTTATAGCAGTATATTCTGAAAGTTGCCAGGACAACTGCAAATACATTGGTATGTCTATTTTATGAGCAGGAAGAAATTCTTATCCATAGATAGAGAGAATAAACTCTTGACCACTTTATGGTTTAACATAATATCTGCATTTTAAAAATAAGATTAAATTCTTCTGTCATAATATGTCATTCATTAGGAAAGAACTGGCTTATGTAGTCACCAAGCCTAGTATTGTCTAGGCATTATATGGTAGTAAATATGTGTTTTAACTTTCATTTATTTAATTTGTATACCAAGCCTTATTTAGCTTACACATGTATGCCTGCTGTCAGAATGGATGACATGACATTTGGCATTATGGTTTATACATTTGCAAATAAGAATATATCATTCTGCTCTCTAAATAAATTGGTGATCCATGTGGTGCATGCTTAATGGAAAGAACATGCCCATGCCCACAAACCATCATACAATGATGAATTCCCATTTCAGCTAGTATTAACCGTGCCCTTCAGAGGAAACAATCCTAAGTTCCATTATCACTGGAGAAGCTGTATTCTCTCCATCAAAACAAGAGCAGGATCAGATTGTGGTACTGTTTGTGAATATTTGGGCTATGGAATAAAATGAATATTAATATGAACTTGTGGAAATTAGTCAGCATCATATAATGCAGAGTGAAAAATTAGTTACAAATGTGTCATTGTGTCCCCCCAATTTCTGCTATGGAGGGCTTAGGAATCCTTTAGAATTGTATAGATATGGTACTTTGGAGCTACAAGATGAAGTGGCAGTCAGGGAAATTTGTTCTTTAGTTGTTAAGTTATGCCCAACTCTTCGTGACCGCATAGAGCAGAGCACGCCAGGCCCTCCTGCCTTCCACTGTCTCCCAGAGTTTGGTCAAATTCATGATGGTAGGTTCGATGTCACTGTCCAACCATCTCATCCTCTATCGTCCCCTTCTCCTCTTGCCTTCACTCTTTCCCAACATCACAGTATTTTCCAGGGAGATATCTCTTCTCATGAGATGGCCAAAGTATTGCAGCCTCAGTTTCAGGATCTGTTTTTCCAGTGAGCACTCAGGGTTGATTTCCTTCAGAATGGATAGGTTTGTTCTCCTTGCAGTCCAGGGGACTCTCAAGAGCCTCCTTCAGCACAATTCAAAAGCATCAATTCTTCGGCTGTCAGCCTTCTTTATGATCCAGCTCTCACTTCAACACAGCACTACTGGAAAAACCATAGTTTTGACTATGCAGACCTTTGTCAGCAAGGTGATGTCTCTGCTTTTTAAGATGCTGTCTAGGTTTGTCATCGCTTTCCTCCCAAGAAGCAAGTATTTTTTAACTCATTTTGAACTCCAAAGCCAAACTTACCTGTTGTTCCTTTTATCTCTTGACTCCCTACTCTAGCATTCCAGATCCCTATACTGTAATGACAAGAACATCTTTCTTTGGTGTCAATTCTAAAAGGTGTTGTAAGTCTTCATATAATTCGTCAGCATTGGTGGTTGGTGCATAAACTTGGATGACCGTAATATTGAAAGGTCTGCATTGGATTCGTATTGGAATCATTCATTTTTGAGATTGTATCCGAGGACAGTTTTTCCCACTCTTTTGTTGACTGAGGGCTTCTCCATTTCTTCTATGGGGTTCTTGCCCACAATAGTAGATATCATAATTGTCTGAATTTAATTCGGCCATTCCCGTCCATTTTAGTTCACTGACGCCCAGGATGTCAATGTTTATTCTTGCTGTCTCCTTTTTGAACACATCCAGCTTACCAAAGTTCATAGATCTTACATTCCAGGTTCCTATGCAGTATTTTTCTTTGCAGCATCAGACTTTGCTTTCACTTCCAGGCACGTCCGCAGCTGACTGTCATTTCGGCTTTGGCCCAACCACTTCATTAGCTCTGGAGTTACTTGTACTTGTCCTCCGCTCTTCCTCAGTAGCATGTTGGACGCCTTCCAACCTGAAGGGCTCTTCTTCCAGCATCATATCTTTTAGCCTTTTGTTTCTGTTCATGGAGTTTTCTTGGCAAAGATACTGGAGTGGCTTGCAAGTTCCTGCTCCAGGTAGATCGCTTTTAGTCAGAACTCTCCACTATGACTTTTAGTCAGAACTCTCCCTGCATGGCATAACCCATATCTTCTCTGAATTACTCAAGCCCCTTCACCCTGACAAGGCAGCAATCCGTGAAGGGATTCAGGGAAATTACTGCCTTCCTATTTCAGAAAAGGTTCCAAGCTAAAGGGCATCTTTAGATATATGGCAATGTCTTGTCTATATAAACCATTGATGAACAATTACTTTCTGTAGTTATTATAAAGTTTTAAATGTGCTAAGAAGAGTAAAAAATTAGATTTACCTTATTTTTATTTTTAATAACCAATTAAAAATGTCTGTCTAATTGTATAGGAATGTAATTTGGCCATATCCATATTTATAGTTATTCAGTTCAAATCTATGGAACTTGTTTGGCTAACGTTAAGTCCTTTTGATTCCAGTTGGCCAAGTATGGATGAAACATATTTTATTTTATATATTATTTTTAGATTTTAAATGACATATGATTGTCTTTGGTTAGTATTTAAAGAAAGCAAAAGAAAAGGAAGGAAGGAAGGAAGGAAGGAAGGAAGGAAGGAAGGAAGGAAGGGCATAATGTGCTCACTTTAATAGAAGTTAGCTCATGCTAGTTGAACTATTTATTTTATAAACAGTATAAAACACCTTCATTACAATTATTATGTTTCTATGGAAGGACAGAATGCACTTATCTATTTATGAAAATATACTCGTCTAGAACTAGGATTTGCATTGTTTCATTTCCATATAGGTTTTCCATAAATGCAATAAGTAAATGCAATATCAAATGATAAATAAAATTGGGTTTTCCTTAGCATTATTATAATAAAATTGCTTTTTTTATTTTTTCTTAAATGGGTATTTCATTCTACTGATATTGACATTCTGCTGAGTTTAGACATTGAAATGAATAGTGACTCCCCGGGATTAAGCCATTTCACCTCCCATGGGGAAGTTTCCATAGAGATACCTCAGCAATCACACTTGCAAATTAAGCCATGTTTACTTTCCAGTGGTCAGTCACAAAACAAAGCATACTAAATGTAAGGTTTGTAGGTGAGTTAAACCACTTACTATGGCATATGTCTTTCATTGCTAAAGAAGGCCTTCTGCCAAAAAAAAGTAATACACTTCTTCTCTAGTGTGTAGACTTAAGACCCAGAAACTGTTCCATGGAGTCCAACACACTCTGCATCATATGCTACAAGTTTCCTTCACTTGATATGTAAAATATTAATTAATTAGGAAGACAAATTAATAGATATGTTGGATTTTTTGTGCAAATTCAGAAGCAATAAATTGAGATTAGGATCTTTTTTTCTGGACTATATCTTATTATTGTTTTAATATTGATATGTCCAGTGGTTTTGTCAGTTCAGCCTGTATGTATCTAGCTTTCTCATTTATCTTGATGGAACAATGTTTCTTACTAGAACAAAGAGATCCAAGCCAATGAGTGAGTTAAAATATTATAGTGTGATCACAATCCAATGCAGAGTTCAAGTTGTTGAGCATTAGGTTCTGTGTTGAATTGTCACCTACAGACTTCTTTAATTTAAAGAAACCTGTCACAGATACCACATATTTCAGTTTGTAAATACTGAAACAAAAACTGTATGGTTTCAGCAGGAAATCTACCTACTTGAGGTAAATACTTTTTCCATAGAACTTTGTCCCTTTGTATTTAGTATATCATTCATTGTCTTTGACTGCCCCTCTGTGGCTATACTGGAATTATATCACAACACTGATATTGTCAACAAATGTCAAATCGCAAGCTGCTTTTGGAAATCTTTCACCTCTATAGATTAAATGTACATCCATTCTGTGCATGTATGTCTGGTGACCAGGAAAAACAGTACAAGCTTAAATTGTCCATTCCTGTACCATGCTGAATTTTTGGATTCAGAAACTGAAGATTAACCTTCACTTTTCAAAATAATCAGTTATTTCTTTTGTATTATGTTTAGTTACATTTGCTTTTTATATATTTGATGTGCTGATTAGCTATTGTACTTGGTGCAATCTGATTCATCCAGTATCCTTGCAATATTCTTCTGTAGGACACAGCTATTACTGAAATTAGCCTGAACTAAAGGCAAAATCAGCCGTTTGGGTACTAGACACTACTTTTTTGTCATGCATGACTTTCTTCCCAAATTGCATTAAACGAGCACTTTAATTACCAATCAAATAAATGAATAGATGAGCTTCAAAACTTTAAAAAGCTCCCACTGTCCGAGTCTTTTCTTTTCCCTGTTGACAAAAATCTCATTGGATTACAAATTGCTTGAAAAGCTAGGGAGAAGGGGAATAGATTGCTACAGTTAATCAGACCCTTTAGTGGATAACTTTTGTAAAGACTTGTTTTTCAGAAATAAATGTGCAAGCCATGAATCTGCCGGGTATCTACTAATCTGAACATCTCAGTGTTGATATATCATTTGCTGCTGTTACATGTCTTCAAGTTGCCTCTACTTATGGCTACCCTATGAATGATTGACCTCCAAATTTTCCTGTCCTCAACAGCCCTGCTTCAGCTCTTGTAAATTCAAGCCTGTGGCTTTCTTTATGCAGTCAATCTATCTTATATTTGGATTTCCTCTTTTTCTGCTGCCTTCAACTTTTCCTAGCATTATTGTTTTTTTTCCAGAGAATCTTGCCTTTTCATGATATGCCCAAAGTATGACAGCCTCAATTTTGTCCATTTTGCCTCCAGACATAGTTCAGGCTTGATTTGACCTAGGAATCACTTTTTCATCTTTTGGTTTGTCCAGGGTATCGACAAAGCTTTCCTCTAACAATATATTTCAAAAGAATCATTTTTTCTCCTATCAGCCTTTTTCACTGTCCAGCTTTCACATCTGCACATCAGGAATACAAGAGTGTGGATGATCTTGGCCTTTGTCTCCAGTAAGACATCCTTACATTTTATTACCTTTTAAAAGTTCTTCATTGCTGCTCTTCTCAGTCTTCTTCTGATTTCTTGGCTGCAGTCTTCCTTTGGATTGATAATTGAACCAAGTTATACAAAATTTTTAACAATTTCAACTTCTTCATTGTCATTAATGTTGTGTAGTTTTTTCTGTAGTCATGATTTTTGTCCTCTTAATGTTCAACTGCAGTCCTCCTCTGGCACTTTCTTCTTTCACTTTCCTCAGAAGTCATTTCAGGTCATTTCTGCTTTCCGCCAATAAAATGTGTCATCTACATATCTTAAATGACTGATGTTTCTTCCACCAGTTTTCATGCCTTCTTCATCTTAATCCAGTCTAGCTTTCTGCATTATGTGTTCTACATACAGATTGAACAGATCAAGGAATAAAATGCATTGTCTCCCTTTGTCTATAGGAAATCATTCTGTTTCTTTATATTCTGTCCTAACAGTAGCTTCTTGTTGTGCATTAGGATAATCAATTACTAAAGCACATCCATTTCTTTCAGAACAATCTACAGCTTCTCATCAGCCACATAGTCAAAGGCTTTGCTATAGTCTATAGAGTGATCTGAGATTTTTTTGGTGCACTCTAGTACATTTACATTTACAATATGATCTTGAGAGTACTTATGATTTATACAAATTTATGGCTCCTTTTTCACATACACGCCCACACGTATTGGCTGAGCTCCTTTTGCTTAGTGTAGTAAACTGCACTAGAATAGAGTCATTGAATCAGTGGGGAATTGGTGAGTCAACTCCTCCATAAGTTCTACTGTAACTTACTCCACAAAGCAACAGGATTCCAGCCATTTATAAATCAACAGAACGATCTAGCTGTCCTGACATAGCCATCCATATGGGGTTTGAGATGGAGTGGAGGTGCCTCTGTGGTGGTGGAAAGAAGCTCCACCAGCAGGGGTTCATTTCTACCCTCGGTGTTCCAATTAGCGATGGGCACGAACCATCAGTTCAGCAGTTCCCAGCCCTACTTCCTCCAGCAAGCGCCCACTCAGAGGCATCGCCCAGAGGAAGTTTTCTTGGATCAACTTTTGTTTTCCTCTCTTGATGTGCTCTGCTATGTCTCTGCAAGAATTATTATAACTGTTCTCTTTGTTCCTATGTGCAAGTGGCTGAAAAGTACAATTTTAGCCATCTGACCCTATTTCTGACAACTTTTGCTTTCACTTCTTGTCTGTTATTAACTAATTAAAGTATTTCCTCAGTTATCTATTGAGGCTTTTCTTTGCATTTGGCTACAGGAACAGTCTTTTTGTAGTATTCTGTGATAATTTTTTCTTTAATCCACACTTCTGGTTTGTAGTCAATTGAGTTTCATAGTTCAATTTGTTTTCTACATGGACTTTACTTTTATCAGGATTATTATTTAAATTATATATTAGCATTAACTTTTTTATTGTTCTTCTGGTTTATTCTAATTTTTTATATTAACAATTCTAGGTCTGTATAAGAGTCAAGTTCTGGTCTTGTTTCAGTGAAAAGCATACAGCTTCTTTACCTTCTGTTTCCAATTGTATTGTCTATCTGATTTTTATATTGACTGGCTGGTGATATCCATCTATAAACCAGACCTTTTGTTGCTTCAAATATTTTATTTATTTATTTATTTATTTATTTATTTATTTATTTATTTATTTATTTATTTATTTATTTAACTTACATGCCACCCACACTACCCGAAGGTCTCTGGGCAGCTTACAGCATTTAAAATATAATAAAAAGGCAAAATAAAAGGGCAAAATAATTAAAATGCAATTAAAATATATATTCTAAAAATCGCCATCATACCCACAGCTGATATTATTTCAGCATTTAAAATATTGGACACAAAGAGAAATATTGCTGCATACCATAATAGACCTTTTTGCCATGTATGGGCACTGAATCTTTTCCCTTTCATTAATATGATGAACTTAATTTTGATTGTCTCTTAATAAATAATACTGTATCGTCATTATTGGAAAGGGAACAGGAAAGCAAATGAAAAGTTGGTTTCCTAACTGTAATGGCCGCAAGGTAAAATATACCTCACAGTGTAATGCGAAACACTGTTACCAAAAATAGCTAACAACAGAAAAAGAGAGTGAAATCTTATCCTTTGTTCATTGTAAATTATTAAGTAAAAGTAATGGATGCTGTACATATAGAGCCCTTTTTAAAGTGTTTTCTAAATGAATGCTAACAAAAGCTATGACTCAAGGAAGAATCCTCATAAAGTATTTAAAAGGCTGCCTGATTGCTGTTTGAAATAAATATTTTGAATCCATTAAGTTAATATATGGATTTTGTGTGTGGTTTTTAAAGCTTTTATGCTGATGGTACATTTTAGCCAAAATTAACATATTTCTCATGTTCTAAATGGACAATAGGTTGTTTTGTTTGAATTTTGATAAGTACAATAATTTATTATATATTTCTAATAGTGAGTTTACATATCTGCATGTGCTTCCTTGGAAAACAAATTTTCTTTAATATGCATTCCTGTACTTGCAGTAAGACCCTTAGTCTCTCTGACAATTGGATGTTGTCCCATCCTTGTTTACATGGGGAAAGTGTCATTGTTCATATGAGCAATAATACTGGGTTCAGCATGGAGTGTGCAGGGGGAAGGGGAGGGTTGTGGTCCTAAGACCTAAGAACTTGAAAAAGCATGTGCTTTTATATATTTTTTTATTATGTGATCTGTTTTTTCAAGCCAATTCTTGAAAAAGGGGACACATATTTCAACCAAAGGCCACGCTCTTTGGTCATGCAGCAAACAGCTAAAAAAATTATATTCTTTTGTGAAATTCCTCAGTTTATTGAGACCTGTGCAATACAAAGTTCTACACATTTCCAAGACTACCTTTGATTGCTACTGTAGCTTGTGATGATAGTGCAGCTCCACAAAATCATTCTAGGCTAATGTAGTTCTAATGTGACCACCTTTAATTGTCATGCACTGGAATAGGACATTTTGATTCCCCAGAGCAAAATGAGAACATTCTTTGTTGAAGAATTTTCACAGAACAAAACAGATTTATACTCTAGGCTTTCTGTGATATTGCTACCTGAAGAGTTGTGAGCAGCATCCCCAAGTTTCATCCATTTGCCATGTAGGGTTGGCAAGTTTCAGGGCACTGACTAATCTCTCACGAAACGGCTATGCTACTCAGGCAGGGAGACATATCTCAGGGTGAGCACCCCTTTCTTCCTGTTGCTTCTTCTATTGTTGTTTAGTCGTTAAGTTGTGTCCGGCTCTTCGTGAGCCCATGGACCAGAGCACGAGAGGCCCTCCTGTCTTCTGTTAGTCGCCCTTAATCTCTCATTTTCTGCCCTCCAAAGAAGATGGGCATGGGGGGCTATACTGTAGCTCCACACTATATTTAGAAAAGAACAAAGCCATTAACTGTAAGTAAAACAATCTGAAAGTGGTTTTGCAGTTCCACTGATGAAGAATGTCTTCTTCTTTTGCTCCTAATTGGGACTCTTTTCCATGATGCTTCTTCCACTTTGTTTTCTCCTCAGTATTCTCCCCCTCTGCTTTGTCCTGCTGCTCTTCCACCTCCAGTGCCTCCCAGGACTGCTGCTGCTAAAGAGTTCTGTCTATGTACTCTTTATCTTTTCTTAAAGCATTAAGCATGGTCACTCACTCTTACAACTCTTTCATTTTTCTTCCACCATTGCTAACACTTTTGTATTTGCTGCATGTGCACAGTTATTATCAGGCGTGAAGGCAAACATGGCACATACTTTGTAAGTCACCACTAGAGATGGGCATGAACCTCGGTTTGAAGGTTCATGTGCTGCGCATTCCCTTTCCTCACCTTGTGGCTAATGACCCATTCACTGGTCAGAGCATAGTCCTCTCCTCCTCCTCTTCAGCTGTTTGCCCATCTTGCCTCCTTGTCTGAGTGAGCGATCAGCCAAGGAGGCAAGGCAGGGAAGCCAGTGCTCCTCCCAGATAGTCACTGAACAGCTGAAGAGGAGGGTGTGACATTCCCAGGGGTTACAACAGCAGAGTCCGATAAGCCAGTCCTATGTCAGGAATTCAGGGAATGCAGAGCCGATATCCAAATACCAAAGCCAACTCACACAACCTAGTCCAGGGTCAGAGTCCAAAGCCAAAATGCACAACGTAGTCCAGGATCAGAGTCCAAAGCTAAAATGCACAACGTAGTCCAGGGTCAGAGTCCAAAGCCAAGAGTCCAGGGAACAAGGTTCAAGGTGGTCAGGAGCGTGGATGCAAGCCAGAGGTTTGACTTGTTGCTTCCATGGATTTTCAGCCATCTGAGAGCTTATATGGTAAAACAGCCCCTTGAACTGCTGGAAGCCTTTTCATCCTGTCAGAACTCAGGGCTATTTGATCAGATGTTTCTGCGGGCAGCCTTCAAGTGATTCTCTGACCTTTTTGTCATAAGTCTTCCCCTCAGCCTGGCCCTCAGCCTGTCTACTGGGGGAGGAGAATCTGGAGGGGATTCAGGTGTTTGTATTTCTGATTTCTCAGCATCCTCCTCAGCTACAGTTAACCCTTCAGGTTCCAGATCTTCAGCTGCACTCATGACAGAGGGGGAGAGGAGCGCACACTGCCTGGTGAGTGGGAGATACAGTCAGGGAAGTGGGGGAAGGAAATGCTCTGAACCAGCATGAACCTCCAAACTGAGATTTCTGCCCATCTCTAGTCACCACCACTGAAGTGTCTCCTCCTTCCATAATCCCTGTTACTTTTTTAAAACTTTATTCTGGTTGTCCCCTTTACTTTGTCTTGCCTCCCTTGACGGATGCTGTAAAAGTCCATTAAAATATAACCATATCCAGGACCAAATATGTTGTTAAAGGCCTTCCCCTTGGGCCTCCCTCATTGGAGTCTTGTTAGCTCTCCCTGTTTGCTTGCTCCCTGTGGTCGCTCTCAGTTGCTGTGCTCTTTCAGGAGTCAGCAAACAGAAGGACTCTCCCAGCACTCACAGATGCTGCCTAGTGCTCTCAACAATTATCAGGACACGCCCCTTCCTCTTAAACTGAGCACATGGTGCTTCTGAATGGGAAATTCACAGGGGTTACTCCTGAATTATTCTTAGCTTTTCACAATTATGATATTTGAAGAGTATAATCATTGTATTATTGTTACTCCACTCATTTAGATGAAAGAGAAACCATTAGCAATACTACAGACGAGATGACAAATATC
This sequence comes from Pogona vitticeps, assembly GCF_051106095.1. NCBI lineage: Eukaryota > Metazoa > Chordata > Lepidosauria > Squamata > Agamidae > Pogona > Pogona vitticeps. The sequence continues at coordinate 221,331,617 of NC_135785.1, read as the reverse complement.
AAGCTGAAATGGCTTATTATCCTTTATGGTTGTTTATTGTTCCACAGTTGGAGATATGAGTGCTGTAAGACATGGTGATGTATGATTTGTTATTCTTGGTGATTAAATAATCTTTGTTCTTGTAATGCCATGTCAAATCTAGTGATGTGTCAAGCTGCAGCTGTGCTTTGACTCTAACACAGGTAGAGAAGGAACAAATAGGCCGAATGAGCTAGAGGTTAGGCATTGAACCAGATGGACCAGCCACGGGAATTAAGATTACAGTCAGGCTAGAGGCCACACACTGAATCAGCAAGTGAAGGAAATCTAGGGATTCTGCATTACTACCTGGTGTAACAGAGAAAGATTTTGGTTGTTGTGGGTTTTTCGGGCTTCTTGGCCATGTTCTGAAAGTGGTTCTTCCTAACATTTCGCCAGTCTCTGTGGCTGGCATCTTCAGAGGACAGCAAGATTTTGTTAGGATCCATGTGTTTCTGCTCGCCCATCAGATACCTAAGATTTTTGCTACTCACTGTTAATGGAACTTCCATCAATATTTTTTGTCTTTAGTAACATCTTCCTGTATACATTGTATATCTAACAAAAAAAAAAGATTAATATACTATAGGTTTTATTTCATTTTATTTTATTTCTATACTGTGTTTCCAAAACACATCATGCAAGAAACATTCTGAGTGATTATTTTTCCTTTTCCAAGGAAATGGGTGAGACTGAGCAAATCTCTTTGCACCAGAAAAAGGAATATCCAAATTCTAAATGCTTTTAACAAGATACAGGGACATTCTAAAGACAAAACAAAAAACATTCCCACCCAGAAAAGGTCACAGAAGGCATATATTCATACTTTATTCTGCCTCTCCCACTCAACAGATTGACCTGATTCATCAAATAGGGTAAAAGCCTTATAAATTAGATAATGGTAACTGAAGTTGACTCTGAAATTTTTTAGGAGGGCATGCAACACATTTCTATTAGTATATATGTATGTTTTGGGGTCAAGTGTTTTAAATTTGTTTTAACTTTTTAAACTAATGGTATTTTACTATTCTTTTGGTTTAACTCTCTTTTAATAATAATCTCTTAATTTGTTGTGATTTTATACACATAGTTTTTAAATTGTTTGTTCCTTTATTGGAAGAAATATATAATATAAATAAAGTAAATAAATAAGCAAACTTGAATAAATTATTGTTATCTGTCCAACACATTTGAGTAGTACAATACCATTTATATCTTTTCAGATATAAGTCTCATTGACTCTAGTGGGGCTTACTGCACAATATGCATATGCAGCTTCTACAAAATAAGGTGTACTTATTCCAGTGTTTCACAGTACAAATTGCTCAGGCTTACAACACTATTCCTCATGTGAGAAGAAATTAGACTACAGAACAATGACTTGTATTAAATCAGGAACTGCCTAAAGGGATTGTGATGATGATAATAGTGATTACGATTATTATACACTGTGTGCTGGAAAAAGTCTTTTAACTGTGAGAACAAGTTTACTGAGGATAAACTGTTTCTACTTCTGGCATGGATTCAGAGGAAGAATAGGTGTTCAGTGTTGCTGAATGTCAACTGAATGTCAGACAAACCTTTGACTGGTTCACCAGTATATCTGTTTTGTCACTACTCCGTCTACATGGATGTTGTTGTTGCTGTTCTTGCCGGTCCTTCATATCCTATCAATACTGTGCTTGACACATAAAACAGAACTAAAGTTGTTGCTGCACAGTGGGCTCACAATATATGTTATGGTGCCTGGAAATAGCGCTAAACAGAGAGGCACAGTTTGATGAAGCAGAAAAAAATGGCTTCTGGGGGAGAGTTAAGTATAACGGACAGCATTGAGCAGGTGATTCAAGGATGGCTTTGTAGATTTGGGGGTGAAAAGTTTAAAGAAGGAAAATGAAATAGCTTGACAAAAAAGTGTAGGAGAATGGTTTTTCAGGTATATGTGTTAAGAGTCAGAGAAGAAGGCATAGTTGTCGGATGTAAGACAGAGAACAAAGAAGGTAGCTAGCAGGTGATTTCTTTTAGAGGAAAAAGAAATGAAATAATAAAGAGTATGTTGTGAATACCAGTTTCTTTCCCTAGTCTACAAAATATGTTCACCAAGGGATGTGCACTCAAGGAATATAAACTCCACATTGCATCTCAGCAGTATTTAGTGGCTATGCCCTGCTTTCTGTATTTCCCCTTTCACTGTCTCATTAAACAAAAACATACTCTGTCTCATCTAAACAGCTCAAAGAGAACCAGCCAAAAGCATATGATTGCTACATAGTGTGGCTGTGTTGAGCTTTAAATGTGTTGGAACAGAGACAAATATCAAATTAAGAAAAAGAATTTGTGCTTGTTTATGAAAAAAAAGAATAGTGGGCCTTAGATTTTGTTTAAGTAAAAACCAACTAATTAAAGGCAGTACAGTGAGGCTTGGATTAGTTCATCATAAAGGATTGATTGTTAAACATCTACAGTCTGAGGAAATTGCCCACTACCCACAACAGAGGTGGGGGTCATTATCTTTCATTGTCAGCAGAGAATTGCAGAAATAAAAACACAATTGGGTCTTGCTCTGTTTAGCTAGAATCTTACTAGGTCAACTTTCAATGTGAACTCTGTTCATTCACCTTTCATAGCTTGCACATGCTCCAGCTGAAGAATTTGGGGGCTCTAATGAGAAAAAAAAAACAAAGTAGATTTTGCAAACTCATCATTACCAGTCCTCCTCAGGTGCAGAGCACTGATTTTGCAAATGCATTGTTCTTCTCCCAGTGCTGTCACCACCACTACCCCATACATTTAGTGTCTTTATTTAAAAAGAAAATGTCCTAGCAGCATTAAAAAAAACAAGTGTAGTTGAATCAAGAGGTTGGTCCCCTGCAGTGCCATTTGCTTTTCTTGAACACCAGTATAGATTGGTTTTCAAGCAGAATCTAAAACAGAGTCACCAAACCTATAGCATCAAAGCCGATTTAGGAGCTCACTGTCATTATCAAAGTTGTTTAGTTCATGAAAAATCAGAACACAGTCAAAAACCAGTGGCACACCTCTAGGCAAAGGAAACATTCATATACAGAACACATGTGAAGATTCATTCCCAGGAAGTAAGAAAGAGAATGAAAAGTGACATGAATATAGGTCTGGGCATGCCCTAAACAGAAATGAATGAAGATATTTAGAATTTATGTAGAATAATTAGTTAAAGCTGTATAAAGTACACTGAAAATAAAAAATGCCAAGGGCTTTAATTGGAGAAAATTAATTCTGTACTTTAAGGAGTTTCCACAAACTTTTTTTTAAATGTAATTAAAGATAGTTAGGGGAAACAGGATATAAAAACAGCTATGGACAAATGATTTTGGTCTCCAGGCAGGAAATCTTTATATCAGAGTTTGCTGTGAGGTTTCGTTTAACAGCAGAAATATTTTTGAAACAATAGAAAACAAGCTTTTTTTTCTGACTCAGGCCGTCTTTAAAGCACATTTGACATGAAAACTGGATCTCAGAAAGCCAGAGCTATTTTAACAATGTGTTGATCAAAAATCAAGTGCCTTTATTTCTTGTGGTTATTATAGTCATCCAGAGTAGTCTTCCATTTCAGAAGAGTGCCCAGAAACATCCTGTTAAAAGCCTTGAATTATTTATTATATAAGATGTCTTCAGAAGTGCAAGGCTGCAAAGCTGTCATTTGATTTTTCTTTCCAATGTTTGTTTATATTGACCTCCATTTAAGATCTGCCAAAACAACTGGGACATTGGCCAGGATATGCATGCAAGTGGACAATAAGAACAGTAGCTGTAAGAGTAAAGACTCGCAAGAGCCCATTTCAGATCTAGAAACAATTTTCAGAGCTAGAGACCTGCTATATGCCTGAGACATATACATTTGCTCAAGCCAATCAAGAACAATTGCAAATATTGGTTTCAGAGGTAAAAATTTCCAGACCTAGAAACCTGTAGAACACCCTACTCAGAGAATGTGTAAGCGCATTGACCAAGTACAACCCATATCCAATGGTAGTTATACCTCAAAAGTCTTTTTCTCCAAAGTCCCATTAGAAGCCTCTCTTTTCCAGGTGGGCATGAACATCAAATTCTTCCTTGACCATAACATTCAGGGAAACAAAGCTAGAGCTAAACTGAAACCATGCTCACAATTTCCATTTTATACTTCATAAACATAAATTCTGAGAAAGATAGGTGTCTGATTCCTAAATTTTGGGCATTCTTCCTTCCTCATAAGTTTGTATTAATTCCTTTCTTCTTCTTTTTCTTCTTCTTCATCATCATCATCATTTGTTATTTTGATTAATATTTATTCACCGAATTATAATGGAGTGGGTTTTTAAAATAAGCATCTAATGAATTATTAGAAGAGATATGAAAGGGTTTGTAGTAATGGCAGGTGATTTTAATGTGGTAATGGATAAAGAAAAATAAATCAAACCCCACAAAAAAGCAAAAAAAAGCACTGCAATTTTGAATACAGTGGTGCCTTGCATTACGATGTTAATTCGTTCCAGCGAAATCGCTGTAGAACAAAAACATCGTAAAGCGAAATTAAAAAGCCCATAGAAATGCATTAAAACCCAATTAATTCGTTCCTATGGGCTTGAAAGTCACCGTCCAGTGAAGATCCTCCATAGTGTGGCCATTTTCATTGCCCGTGCAGCTTGGAATCCATCCCAGAAAACAGCGGGCGGCCATTTTTTTTACCTGGTGGCCATTTTGAAACCACCGATCAGCTGTAAGAAAATCATTATTTTGCGAGAATCGGTTCCCGAAGCAGGGAACTGATCATCACAAAGCGAAATTCCTCCATAGGAAACAACGTTTTGCAATCGCTTTTGCGATCACAAAAACTTTGTCATTATGCGATTTCGTCGTAAAACGGAGCACTCGTCTTGCGAGGCACCACTGTAAAATGATAAGTAAAGCTGATTTGAAATATGCTTGGAGAGAGTTGAAAGGAGACAATAAAATATTAATTTTTTAATTCTTCAGCGTATAAAAACTAATATAGGACAGATTATATATTTGAATATGCTTTCTAGACTAATTAATATTGATACAGGCATTGTGAAGGTAATTGACCATGCTTTATCAAATATGGATATTAAAATTAAATGTGATTATAGAGAAGCTAAAAGAGAGAGAATAGATATGAGTATTTTTCAGCATAAGAATATAATACAGTGGAACCTCGATTTACGAACCTAATCCGTATTGGAACGGTGTTCGTACATCGAAACATTCATAAATCGAACCAAAATTTCCCATAGGAATGCACTGAAAACCATTTAATCCATTCCAGCTGTTTTTCGTTCTTATCTAGAGGTGCCGTTCGCAAGTAGAAGCATTAGTTCCTATAGGAACTGGCTATAGGTGCTAATGCAAAGCCAGTTGATCCGTACTCTACCACTAGGGGGAGAATTCTTCTTCTTTTGACCTAAGATGAACTTAGGTCAAAAAAAGGGCAGGAAAGAGGGTGGGGGGAGGGAACACCTTCTAAACAGAACGCCTTTTAACCCAAGCACCTTTTAAAGAAAACCACTTTAGGTTTTGTTTTCTGGGCTGATGCATTCAGCCTATTAAGACTTTTTGAGCACCCTAGTGAGGATATTCTCTAAACCCCAAATAACCCCATGTGTACACAGGAAGCAACCACATTATAATTAAAGAGAAATATAAAATGGCTAGACGTTTTCATTCTTCACAGTCATAAACACTCTTTGGTTCTGTGAAATAGTAAGAAAAAACAAACTTTACATTTGCATGCATCTCACCCAATATGAATTAGTCTTTTCATAGTTCATTTTGAATTACCTTTACTAGGTAACAATATTTCATTTTAACTTACTTGAGGCGTGACACTATAGCCTACAAATGACCATGTTTTCTTATTTGGCAGCAAAATCTGAAGCTCTGTCTTTGTGTGAAAAGGCGATGCGAGCATTCCTGGTCTGTGATTAATGTCTACAAATTCTCTTTGGTCTTCCTTTCTGTACTATCCACATAAGTTTGTATGCCAGCGGATCACATGCTGGCACTCCAGAAATTCTTTATTCAATGCTTTTTAATATAGCTATTACATCAGCAGAGATTACAAAAATAAGAAGAAATTGAGAACACATGCCTGTTTTATGTAGTACACAGAACAGGATCCCCACTGAAATTACACTTGGACTATTAGGCAGAATGTCCATAGCCCCATCACTGACAATTGCTTGTACCCCAGGATAACAGTCAAACCTATCTGGATGTAATTTAAGCAGATGGATGCATTTTAATTACAGAAGGCCTGAATGCTACAAGCTGGGTTCCTTACTGAAATCCAGTAGGATAGGTTTCTTTCTGTGAACATGTACCAAAATGAAGTGACTGTGTTAATTTGCCCCAATATTTAATTAATATACAAAAAGAAAAGAAAATATCATTTTTAAAACTTTTTGGCTGTTTTGAATCAAAAGGAAACATCTAGTAGGATGTTCTTCTTAATTTTTTAACAGAAAAACTTCAAATTCCACCCCTTTCTGCATACTTGTATTAATTTATATATGCAATATAATACAGTATGTATATTACTTTAAAGAAAAGTTTTATAACTTGTAGAATCAAAATCATCCCAATGATAATGATGAAGGACTAGCTATGTAAAGCTTGGAATCTTTTTTCCTGCTGGCAACACGGTCACGATATTGTGCAACAATATTGGGTCACTTCCGGGCATTTTGAATTGTGGTTGCAGAGTTTTTTGAGGCATTGAATTCATGATTCAAAAAACAGTAATGCAAAAAAAAGTGCAATTAATATAGAAGAATTAGTTGATAAGCCTGTGAGCCACTCTTGGTCACACCCCGCCCCCCATGGTGAGAAGATGAATCTTTGCAGGGAAAGAAGCTTTATTAAAGTGGGGAAGGGGAGAAATCAACTTGTGCCAAAGGTCTTTTGCAGAATTGGGTCCAGCTTGAACCCCTCCCCCCGAACAGAAATAGGCTTTGGCAGATCTAGGCCCTTACAGGCAGTGAGTACATAGCCCTTTGCAGACCTGAGACCGCCTGGGCTGGATTGGGCCCCTCCGGGCCTGGCATAACACAACTCTTGTCAGATCCAGGCTGTGTCAATCTGAGGACGGAAGAAGTCCTTGTGGACTCAGGCCTCTCAAGGCAGGTAACAAGCAAGTCCCCCACTAGGTCCAGCTCCTGGCCACAGACCCTAGTCCAATGGGTTAACACAGTTCTATGGGCACCAGAGAGTTACTTCACTCCTAAAGTTAATTAGTCCAGAATGTCTGTAAAGAAAATTGCCAGGTCGAAGGCCCCCTGCCCTTCTGAGGCCACACCCCCTAGTCTTTGGTTCCTAACAGGAGGAACATTTGTACATCCCTCTGGGTGGCACAACTGGAGGCAAGGCAGAAACTGCTTTGAGAGATGACTGGGCACATGGCATGGAGGCAAAAACCAGGCTGAGTGTGGTGACCAGCTGCTTGCCTGCTTTCTCCCCAGCAGTGCCTGGTGTCTCTCTAGCTTTCCCGCAGCCTTGGCTCTTTGAGCCTCACCTCATCCTGTCTTAGCTTGGCAGTTTCTTCAGGCATTGCAATCAACCCTCTTCACTTCAGTACAGACTTCTCCTCCCTCAAGCGCAGCCCAATCTTTTGCATGTTGCCAGTGCTCCTTCCCCTCTGAGTCTTCCAATTCACCTTTTATCTCTAGCTCAGTCATCCCCACAGCTACACCTGTGAGGGCATCAGTAGCATTATCCCTAGCCTTGCCCCAGGATCTAGGTGTAGTACTCTGAGAAATGATGCCTGCCACACTGGACAAGGTGGTCTGCCTACTATGCTGGCCAGCAGTGGCCAGGGCAGGCTCACAAAGCCAGATTTAAAGATCTTTCTTCAAATTATAAAGGAAAAAATTTAAGTAAATTGTGAAAGTAAGATAAGCAATACAGTGGACTCTCTACTTACAGAATTAATCCGTATTGGAACGGTGGCTGCAGGTCAAAAAGTCTGTAGGTCGAATCTCCATTGACCTACAATGCATTGAAAACCGATTAATCCGTAACCGGCTGTTTTTGTTCCGTTTTTGTTCCATTTTGTTTTTTTCTGGTCTGTAGGTCGATTCTCTGGCTGCAAGTCGAACCTAAATTTTGCAGCCAGAGAAGTCTGTAACTCGAAAAGTCTGAAAGTCGAGCCATCTGTATGTCGAGGGTCCACTGTATACAGTTTGGGTTTAAGTCAGGAAAAGCACTCCTTAGCTGACAAGTTCTAATGGAAAAGTGCTTGGATGTACAGCTGCCAGAAAGAGCACTGCTAGGTCACTGCCATGTTCTCAAGACTCACAAAGAGAGTATAGCTCAATAAGAAGCTGACAGCATATACCAAGATCCAGGTCTATAGAGCCTGTGTCCTGAGCACACTTCTGTACTGCAGTCAGCCCTGGACCCTTTCTGCACAGCAGGAGAGGAAGGTGAACACCTTTCATATGTGTTGTCTCCGACACATTTTTGGTATCACCTGGCAGGACAAAGTTCCAAATAGAGTAGTCCTAGAACGAGCTGGAATTTTTAGCATGTATACATTACTGAAACCGCAACATCTACATTAGCTTAGGCATGTCATGAGAATGGCTGATGGTCAGATTCCAAAAGATCTCCTGTATGGAGAATTAGTGCAGGGAGATCGCCCCAGAGGGAGACCACAGCTGTGATACAAGGATATCTGCAAGCGGGATCTGAAGGCCTTAGGAATGGACCTCAACAGATGGGAAATTTTGACATCTGAGTGTTCAGCCCAGAGGCAGGCGGTGCATCACGGCCTCTCCCATTTTGAAGAGACCCTTGTCCAGCAGGCCGAGGCAAAGAGGCAGTCACGAAAGCAGCAAAATCAGAAAGCTGGACACTGTCTTCAGTGTGGAAGGGATTGTCACTCTCGAATCGGCCTTCTCAGCCACACCAGATGCTGTTCCAAGTCCTCTATTCAGAGCACGTTACCACAGTCTCTCGAGACTGCAGGATGCCTAATCTAGGTCACTGCCAGCAGTCCTGGTTTTCCCCAGGCAAAAAGGAGTCCAAGGTCCTCAGAACCTAAAGCAAGAGACAGGACGCTTTTAATTCATTTAAATTATATTTTACATGTGTCAGCTGATAATGTCATCTGCTTCCACTGTGTAAATGGGTAGTGTAAAATTTTCAAAAAATAAATAAAATAAGTAAATGTATGCTGACTGGATTTTGGCCATTAATTGTAGCAGAAAAAGTAGCAAATTATTAAGGACATTTTTCACCAGCTGTAACATAACATGCTCTACTTTCCTAAATTATGAAAAGTACTTTTCAGAAGACTTTGGCTTTGTCACTACCTCTTTTAAGTCATCTGCGGGAAGGTGTTTTCCCATGCTATACATAGTTTTTTTTAAATGCCTTCATTATTCAGGCCTGCAGTTAGGTAGGAGCACTATTAGTAGGAGAGATTATATGAAGAAAGCAGAATGATAGATGGAGCAAGGGCAAGTCAGTATGATGAGGTGCAAGTGACTTCAACATGGGGAAAGAACCTCAAATTACATACAGAAGTTGCACCAGACGTGAGACAAACCTCTGCATAAGAAGGCACACCAGGTGAACTGGAGGCTGCCTCATATATCACAGGAATGAGAAAGACAGTTGAAAATATTTATGATTTATTATGGCAGCTTCATTCTGTTCTTCAAGGTGCCTAGAAAATGCAAATTTTCTTAATGAGAAAGATGTTTGGGTGGTATCCACATTATCCTAATTTTACAACTTCATTGTATTCACTTTAGTGGACTTCTTTGTCAGTTAACAAAACACTCCAGAGTATCAGCTTTCATTAGCCTGGTCCAGTGCCATCATAAACAACAGGTGAGATCAGACATTTGTTCTGCTGCAGGCTGGTTCACTCCTTTTTCTGGTGATCTGTCGATGTAATTCCTAGAGCAAACCAACCCATCTGCAGATCATTCCTACCCACACCTTTCTAGGTTTTTATCGGGGGCTTCTACTTTTTTTGGTGTGCGTAGGACCAACTGCATTTTTCATTCATTTCCAGCATGTGTGATAGCTGGAAATGAACCAAAGTAGAGTTTGTGGGATTAAATTTGATCCCCTCATTAGGAAGACAGCTTAGCTACTTCACAATACTAGGAAATTAAACTCTCTGTGGAGAGACAGAGAAATGAAAAGGCTGTTTTAAAAACTGTGTTAGTGCTGATGCACAGCATCAATTAGAAAAAAAAAATTAAAAATTGAAATCTTCTTCCTGGAAGCAAGAGGAGACAGAAGGGGCCAAGGGTGGAGGGCTCATCCTCCCATTTCTCTTGCTTTCTTATAGAAGCCAGACCAATTAGGATCACTTGAGATGCATATGCCATTTGGATGCAAGGACCACACCCAATGGCACACCAGGCCTCTACTTTAGGTGACCCTATTTAGTCTGCACCAGCCCATTCCAAATCAGCCTGTATAGATAAGCCCAAAAAACTGTGTGCTGGGCTGAAAAAGCTAGAGAGTTGATAGAGAGTCCTACAGTGAGCTGGACTTTTAAAGCTAGAAAATTTGCATTATCTGTGGTTTATTTCCATCACTTATCTTTAGAGCAGTGGGTTGTGTTTCCAACCCACAAGACCAGCAGATTTGTGCCTTAAAAGATTCATTTTAAGAGATGATCCTGCTAAACTGATATGTCATTCTGCTTGAGTGATCTGGCACTTCCTCACTCATTAAATAAAGGGCTTGTGGCAGCACATGGTGACATCTTGTCTCTGAGCTGCAATCAAGAATAATTCAGGAGGTAGCAGATGAAATCAGGCTACATCATAAGCATTTGAATAGCACCATTACTGCTGTGTTATAACAGGAAAGCAAAATTAGCATTTCCCCAAGCTCATTATAAATTTAAGCAACGAGGTGAAAATGCAGCATGGCTTCAAATGGGAGGAAAATGCTTGCTCCTGTAAAATTAGTACTGTGTGTGGGCATTGCCAATTTTTGATCAATCTGCTATAGAAATTAGTTATTTATATCAATGGATATTTATTTTAATTTGGTGATGAAGTACATTGTATACAATAGAATGTAATAAATATTTTTCATTATAATCATGTTATTAGAATGAGATGCCCAGCAGAGCTAGAAGGTTTTTTTATATTATTATTACTATTCCATTCAGCACTGAAAATATTGTTTTAGCTGTGCAGAAGCAAATGTATCCTTCTATTATTCATGAACAGATATTGCTTAGTCTAAGCCTTTCACTTAACTCTGGAAAGTATAAAAGATTCTCTCTTTTTTTAGAAAAAATATACTTTAGAAAAGTAATTAAGTAATGAAATTTCCCATTACTGTGTATATAATGGTTTAGCTTTAGAAAAAATTACTGTTTATGTGGCTATAAACAATGGAATGTACCATAATTTCCCTCAGCTATTAGGAGTAACATTAGAGATTGTCTCATGTCAAACCCCGTACATGCCATCTACAGACGAGATTTATCTCTGAATTATTGTGGCTGTTTCTGTTCCAATTTTGTTTTTCCTTCTGTACAAAGAAAATTATCCAGGGCCATTATACTCAACAGAGCAGATAACAATCTGGGAACACATTATTAACTTTTTGAAAAGTAGATTAGATCACAGAGTAGGAATCTGATGCGACACATGCTTTGAAATAAGGCTAGTAAGCCACATATGACAGAGCAATGGGGGTGGGGGGGCAGAGGGAAGAAACAATGCATAGGAAAGAAAAATTTGAATATGGATCCTTGTAGCATAGTTCTATGTTATATGTGCCACAGAAGGAAAATCAGTATTTTGTTTTTTAGGTTAGAGGCTTAAACCAGAGCCAACTTTATTAAGCTACAGGTAAACATTTGAAAGGAAAACATAGAAAACAAGTGAAGAGGAAAGTTATCCTCTTCTGGTCAATCAATTCTGATAGTGATTATAAGCAATACATATTTATATCCTCCAAGCTGGCCTTGGAAGAATCACCTACCTGTGTCACTAAATCATGTGATTCGTGGTACACACCCAAGATGCCCAGTGGCAGAACAGCACCTTCCAGAGTTCACCACTACCAACCACTTCACCAGCACTACACATTATGGGAGAGGCTAAGTCACACATAGCCCCCTACCCACCACCAAGGTCTTCGGAGGACATATACACCCTGCTGTCAGACAAGTGCACTTTGTCCCCAAAACAACTCTGGGTGATCAAAACAGATGTTCCAGGGGGAAAAATCAATTCTTACAGACTCATCCTCTAACCTCTGTTTGTCCTCCTCTGGGTCCAATCCAGGCAGCAGATATCCCCTTCACTCCTCCACACTTTCTTGGCCAGAATGGCTAGCCACACCGGTATTGTACCAGACCATCTGCATTGAACCATCTGAATGATCTTCTTTCCTGTAAGATCTATATCATTGGGAGCCCCTCCCTCCATGCACTAGGACCACCTATGGGACCAACAATGTATGCTCCCCATCCAATACTAGTCTGAGGCCATCCCATCACATGTCCAGCTGTCCACCCCATTCTAAGAAGGCTTCCTCCCTAAACCTATTGCTGATACCTTCGCCCTCAGCCACACCGAATGCAGAGCTGCCCCTACAGAGCAGTATGTGCATCCGCCCCCTACCTCCAGCCCCTGAAAAACAAACAGAAGCATACAACAAAATTCAACTATTTAGGCAACAGCTGCACATATCAGGGAAAAGATTTAAAATAAAATCTTAATATGATAAATGTTGAAGTTCTCACTTCTTGGTTATGTTTGATGAGCTTTGATAATAAACATTATCAAAGATGTTGCAAGATGTTGCCTGACTCAATTTGTGAATGTTGAAGAACATACAGTGTCTAAAATGACTAAGATGCTCTTGATTTTCAATGATGATACTACTCCAGCAGTGTCATATTGGTGAATGAGACTGCTGGAGAAATCTGATATTCCCATCAATAGCTAAATATATATTCCTCTTTTTTTCACACAAATGTGTAGAGTAATCAGTGAGCAGCAGAATGCTATATGTTATATTTATATATAAAGAAAATTTAAACATGTTTCCCAGGGTGGAAAAATTCCTATAAGATGGACAGCACCTGAAGCTATAGCCTACAGAAAGTTCTCTTCAGCAAGTGATGCATGGAGTTACGGGATCGTGATGTGGGAAGTTATGTCATACGGAGAAAGACCATACTGGGAGATGTCCAACCAGGATGTAAGAACTTCTAGTTACTAAAGATTGATTGTATTTTGCGAGTGGTACTGTTTTCAGGTCGTGCCTCCTACATTGTGTTTACTGAATACATTTGAGAGAAGGCGTCTAACCTAACTTACTGGGAATAACTCTTATTATTATCAGTTGGAGTATACCATGACAATTATTGAGCACTGTTGATTAATGCACGTCATCAAGTTAGTTCTGGCTTATGTAGACTACTTACAGGGTTTTCTACATATCAGAAGTGGTTTACTAGTCCCTTCTTCTGGGGCACTTCTGGGACTATGCAACTTGCTCATAGCTAAACAGGATGGCTCTTTTCCTAGGAGGCACATTGGGGAATCAGATTCTCAACCTATTTCTCCACAATCAGATACCTAAACTGCTGAGCCATCCAGCCAGCATATCTGACCAAAAATGCGGTAGGCACTAGAAATATTCATTAATTGTGGGTCTTGCACGTTTTTTCATGCCTTATTGCATAATTAATAAATATTGGCCTGGGGCTGTTGAACTTTCTATGAAAAATAAGCTGATGCACAGACTAAGCTGATATCCTAGCTTTGGGACATAGTAAAATTCAGCACAGTTACTACATAGAAGAGTAATGAGATACGTTAGTTTTCTGTGACATTTTTGTAAACTACTCATCTTTAGGGTATCGGCTGACCCTTCCACATCTTCTCAGTTTTGCTTTAGCATTTATGCCAGTATTCATTGCTTGTAAGGTTCCTAAGCTTAGAGACAGAGTACTCACGTTTTTATTTTTAATAATAAAAAACAATGGATGTGTCCATTTCCTAAACACATGAAACCTGCGATGGATACGAAGGGTCTTTAGGGATGTGCATCCTGAAGCTTTTTTAGTGCGTCAATTAATTTTAATCAATTCAAGTCTGTATGTAGCTTACAGTACCATATTTAGTCATTAGATAGCAAATGTGCCTAACCTTTTCTAACAACCAGAGGGGAAGCTGAAGGCAGCCCTGAGACCCTGATTTCTCCACAGGGCCCTTAGAAAACTTCATATGGCACCTTCTTTGCTGAAGGGAAATTAAATCAGGAAAATAAATGGGCATTTATTAAATCCAGACATTTATGCTTATGTAACTGCCTAGACTGTATTAGGCTGGCAAGGATATTCACTGGCGCTTTCAGGAGAGAAGAGGTGTGGGGCAAAGTCCCTTGTGTGCCTCTGCTTTTTCACATACTGTGACGAAATCTATAAGCCCTCATGGCATTTTAAGATCAATCTTATTTTGTACATGGTTAATATGCCGAAATAGCTGGATGGATGGTTCAGTGAATTGGAGTACCTGGCTGCAGAACTGTGGGTTGAGAGTTTGAATCTCCACCATGCCCCCTCCCCCCAGAGCCAAACTATTCAGCCTTACACAAGCTACCAAGGCCCAGAATGCCACCAGAAGAAAGGACAGGTAAACCACTTCTGAGCACTTTATACATTGCAAACCCTAGCAGAGATCATCAGAAGTCAGAATTAATTTGATGGTGTATTATTATAATCATTACTATCTGAAAATGATTCTCCATCACAGAGGCAAAAAATAAGGACATGCAGAGGAACCCCGCAACTAGAGTAGGCATATTCAATCAATGGAGTTTACAGAGAAATCGACTCACTAAATCTCCACGGATTCAATGGTCTTAACAGTAGTTGTGATATACGATGCAAAGCAACAGGATTTCAGCCAGTGGTTTGGGCATATCATAGAAATTGTTCAAGGCTAAGAGCAAGAGTCACTGAGATCAAGATGCTTTGATGATAAATGTTTTAAGAGTTATGCTTAGGCTCTAATATTGAATACAGGTACTTGAAACTGAATTCCTCTGAAATCAAAGATTTTAAGACCAAGGCATAATTCTTCTTCTATTTCTGATCCATACAAGTAGATTATTTAAATGTCCTTTCTTCTTATTAGCATTTAGAGCAAATCACAGTCTTATATGAAATAGTTTGAATATTGCTTAAACTTTATATTTTTAAATCTGTGATAATGACCTACAACAGGCAATGAAATCCTGTTGCATAATGAAAGCAAAGTCGTAAGTTTCAATCTGTTGTTTGCTGGTAAATAAAGAATCTGCACTGCAATTGTTGTGGGGTTGCAGTCATGCTGGCTTGATGCTTGCACCCTGAGAATCCCAGTGGGGTCTTTATTTACTAGCAGGGAATGTACATGGGACTTTCTGTACCTTATTAACTATTATTGTTCTTCTATTTCAATTCAGGCTATAATCTTTGGCCTGAGACTCTAGCCAGCAGCTAACCTCATCTTGCCTTGTTCTCTTTCAATCTCTCTCCCTCCCTCCCTCTCCTATATCTGCTCAGGTCATTCTGTCCATTGAAGAAGGTTACAGGCTTCCAGCTCCCATGGGCTGCCCAGCTTCTCTCCACCAACTAATGCTTCATTGCTGGCAAAAGGAAAGAAACCATCGGCCAAAGTTCAGCGACATTGTCAGCTTCCTAGACAAATTGATACGCAACCCCAGCTCTCTTCATACCCTAGCAGAAGATATCCTTGTGTAAGATCCATCTCAGTGTGCTTATTTTTTGTATGTCATGGCCATCAGAGAGCATCATGTTAATTGAAAAATTGTACAAAGCAAGGTCTTCTATGGGCAACTGTCTTAGTAATTCCTCTCCTTTTTCATTATAACTCTCCCATCGCCATTTTTCTGTGTACCTGATGTGTGATTTACCAGTTCAGATTTATTTAGTTCAGCCGCCTAGAGTGGTAGTTTGACCAGATAGGTGGGGTATAAATAAATAAATAAATACATACATAAATACATACATACATACATACATACATACATACATTAATTAATTAATTAATTAATTAATTAAAGTTTGTATACCACCCATCCAGACCAAGACTACTCTGGGCAGTTCACAACATAGTCAAATAATAAAACGTAACTACAAATATAAAATAAATTTAATCTATAAACATCACAAAATAAAACAACAATAAAACAATTACACATTAACACATTAAATATTTTAAATGACAGTATGATTGTCTTGATAGCTGAAATTTCAATGGGTTTCCATTGATGGAAATGCCTGTCTAAACAGACAAGTTTTTAAAAGTTTTTTAAAAGTTATCAAGCAGGCCAGGCGGATGTCTGGGGGTAGTTGGTTCCAGAGTTGGTGTGTAACTGTTGATAAGGCCCAGCGAGCTTCTAGTCTTTTCCCTCAAGGCCTCTCTTGGGGTCAGCACCCTCCGACATCCCGCCTGGGATGAACGAGTAGGGCAGGCAGTTCCATTCTGAATTAACTACAGTACAGTACATAGATTTCACACAATTTTGTTTTAGTAATTACTGGTGTGTGGTTTTAAATAGAAACAGAAGGCAAAGCCAAATTTATTTTTTACAATTAGAGTTGATTTATATTCAGGCAAAAGAAGAAAACCTAGTGGTGAATATGACTTTGCTTTTAGATACAATTTCACCACTTGGGCCATCTGATTTATTTTTCACATGAGTTACAAATATAGTATCAAACAACAAAAGCATTAATATATTGGAGTGTGTTTTCGTTGTCCTTGAGTTCATGCATTTTGCATTTGCTTTTCTTTCTACAGAATACCAGATTCACCTGGTGAACTTCCAGAATATCCTTTTTATGTATCAGTCAGTGATTGGCTGGACTCAATAAAAATGGGCCAATACAAAACAAACTTCATTGCAGCAGGTTATACAACTATGGATCTTGTTTCAAGAATGAGTATTGAGTAAGTACATTGTTTAGAAGAATCTCAGCTTCTGGAGGACACTGAGCACATTTAGAGTTGTAAGGAAATGTCAATGGCACCATTACTGGATATTTGCCATTGAAGGTACCAATGGTCACATGACACCCATTTCACAGAAAGATAAACAAAGGTAAAAGACGAATAACAGAATAAAAGGCAGACATAGATTCTGTGCCTCGAAACACAAACCTTTCAGCTCACAATTTTCTCTTTTTCAGAATCATCCTACATTCCTAGCACTCAAGACCGACTCATTGTGTTATGAGGCTTTGAGTATTTTCGGACATACACAGCACTTTACAATGTTACATAAATAAAACAATGACCAAAATCCTGTTTTACAGTTACGCCTTCATTACTTGAAGTTGCACAAGCCAGGAGTTGGGATAATGAAGCAGCTCTGCAGGAGCATTTGGGCAGCTACACAATGAGACACGTAGGCTGTCTGGGCATAACTCCTTGTGAATTTCTGCAGGCATGCCCTATTTTTCCGTGTATAAAACAACACTTTTTCTTTAAATAATTTGAGGAAAAAAACTGAGGGTTGTTTTATACAGGGAAGGCAGCTCTTTACCACTGCCTTTTGGGAAGGTGAAGGGCTTAGCAAAAAGGAAGGGGAGGCTATGCTCTCTTCCTTTTTGCTAAGCTCCGTGCCTTCTCAAAAGGCGAGGGTGCACTGGGCTCAGCCAAAAGGGAGCCCTTTGATACCTCCTTTTTCTAATTTGGGGTCAGAAAAGGGGGATCGTCTTATACTTTGGGTCGTCTTGTAAGTGGAAAAATGTGTTAATTTATTTCTACACCAAAGGCAATAAGGTTTTAGCCAATATGTAGCAACATTTGAAAAATCATACAGAAATTCTAAATAAAAAGACTACATAATTAAAAAGTGACAGCTGACAATAACAGCTCGCAGTCGAATGACCAGGGATCACAAAATACCACAGCACAATGATAAATTGCAATAGAATACTTAAAATTATGAAAAGTTCATGGCAACTGAGTAAGTTTTTAGGTTTTGTTTAATGCTCTCTTTGTGTGTTTCTGAGACACGCATTAGAAGTGTACAGTCTACACATTAAAAAGCCCCGTCCCTCTCAGCCCATCAGTTTGTCAGGGCAGCAGGTTTTCCCTCTTCTCCCCACTCCTTTTCCAATTTTTTTAAATATAGAAAGACAGTTTTCACTCTTTTTATATATAAAAATGTAGAACACCTGCTTCCAAGTGCCCCACATTTACCTGTTCCTTTCATAAAAATGCCTTTGGGCATTGTGAGGGAAGGAGGGGAGGAAGAGGGAGTGTCTACCAGTCATCCTTTTTATTTATTATTTTAAATTAAAATGTTACAAGATGAGGGATACCTCAGGGGACATATCTGTGAGAGAGGGGTAAATGTTTCTGAGCATTTTTTAATAAATGTATAGTGAAAAAGTATGTCTTCCTTGAAAAGCTTTGTCCCACTATCAGTATCCATCTTCCAACAGCTGAAGACCCACCTTTTCAGACAGGCTTTTATAAATCATGACTAGGTCTCTGAATGCCGTTTTTTTAGTTACCATGATTTTTATTATTTTACATGTTTTTGATTATTCAGTACATTTTAAGCAGTTTTACAGTTTAATTGTTTTAATGTATAATTTATGGTATTTTTAATTCTATTATTTTTAATACTATGAGCTGCCTTTAGTCCCCTAATCAGGAAAAAGGTGGCCTATAAATAAGACAAATAAAATTAATAAGATAAATAATGCTGATATGATTTCACCTGCTTCTCCTGAAATGGTTCCTTAACTAATCTTTCTTTTGCAGTGATATTAGAAGAATTGGTGTTGTACTTATTGGACACCAGAGACGAATAGTGAGCAGTTTACAGACTTTGCGATTACACATGATGCACATACAGGAGAAAGGATTTCATGTATGAAAGTTCTAGAAGTGACTGTGTTTTGTGCCTCAACATTTCTATAATGGAAAATCTCATTTCTTCTTTCTGCTCTTCCCAGCTTTGAGAACTGCAACTTCCGGTTCATTCTATAAACACATAACAGTTCTGTTAATCCTTCTAACTTGGAATTTTTAATCACATGGCATAGTTTCTCCCTCAGTTAACTGCCAACAACATCTTGACCCCAGTGCAAGCCTATTGCTATACAACGGTGAATAGCTCAGCATGGATGTAAAACTTTGTATAACAGTAAAAATATTTGGAAAACTTCCACTGACTTTTTGAAAGTTAAAGCCATTGTGGCTTGGAGTGGCTACTACCTTCTTGATGTGTTAGAATGTGATGGTAGATTACAAAAACAAAACAAAAAGTAATTGACATTTTCATTCATGTTTTGTGACCATTTAGCTTCCAGTATAAAATGTGCAATGAAGAAAAAGAGTTTGACATAAATATTTATTTTATTGTTAACTAAATCCCAAGTATATGGGTTGTATTATGTTTACTTTGTATTACAGTAGTTAAATTGCTGGTATGCCAGTATAGAACAATTCTTGGCCAAAATGAATAACAACAACTTATAGTGATTGCTTGTATGTGTGAACAGGATGAAATGGATAACTGAAGAGAACAACAGGCTGTCACATTTTTGTGATGCCTAGTATTTAAATTTATTTGTTCTGACTTCAAGGTTTTTTTTTTACCCTATAAATTTCAGAGTACTATAATCACATAGAAAACAACTTTCACTGTCAGCTAGCTTTATTTTTACTTTGGAAAAAAAAAATTAATCTATGTCTCCACTGCATACTAAATAATCTCCAGAAAACTGATTTAAAGCCACATGCAATACATGATAATTATCAGGTATTCTGCAATGCATCTATGCAGACTTTATTTGTTTATTTGTTGTATTTAGAAATGTCGACTTGAGCTGTACACCCAGAAACATTTGCTGTTTGCACATGAGGAATTTCTTATTTAACTATGGCAGTTCGATTGTGGCATGCTCACCTTCTGTGGCAGCCTAACCATTTTAAAAATAAAGAAACAAAAATGTTACGTTTGAAAACAAATCCAAAATAATCATGAAAAATCTTCATTTTACTGCATTTTTCCCTGCCTTGAAGATATTTTCAGTTTCCTGGCTTTCCAGTTAATACAAATTGGAGATCTCCGTAATGACCATATACTTTGAAGTAGGGATCATGCCATAATCCATAAATGACCAATGAACACAAAAAATGACCCAAGCTAGAGGGAATAGAAACCAGTTTGATATACAGAAAGTGGATTAACTGCTCATTAATGATACCTTAGATAAGTTAGACCTTACAGTTATAAACTTTAATTGCCATATAATATACCTGATGGCAAATGCTCCAGAAAATCTGTACCTCTGCAAAGCATAAATCTACTGGGCTATTTCATCCATACTCTGCATGGAACATATGATACTGTGTAACAGAAATGAGCACATTTGCATGCTCTGAAAGCCATGCACAATTACAAATATCTCACATGTAGGGACAGTGCAAAACATTATACTGTTTTGTAAAGCAACACTATATTCATGCACTTCTAATATAAACTTATGGGTAGCATCTAAACAAAGGAGATGCCAAATAAATCAATTATGTACAGATGACACAATAACTGAAGCTTACAGTTTACAACTTCAAGTTTAAGAGACAGAGATGCTGAAACGGGTTGTGTCCATGCACAGGGGCCCGCGTGTAACTGTGTTAGAGAGAGCAAGATGACCCAGGAAGGCTGATCTTTGATCAAGTTTCATTAAACAATCCCAGTTGGCTTGCCAGAAAATTATTAATTTTTATCTGTATAAATGGATTTCATTATCAAAGAGCTATAAATCTGTGGGGATTTATCTGTAATTCAAGTCCTTTTAAAAAGGGTTTTCTAAAAAGGTGGAATGGGATTGATGAGAACGTTTTAACAGCTCTTT
Organism: Pogona vitticeps; assembly: GCF_051106095.1. Classification (NCBI taxonomy): domain Eukaryota; kingdom Metazoa; phylum Chordata; class Lepidosauria; order Squamata; family Agamidae; genus Pogona; species Pogona vitticeps. The sequence continues at coordinate 221,310,676 of NC_135785.1, read as the reverse complement.
TACTGAACAGATTCTAAGATTCTTAGGGTTCTTTTGCAAGTTTGGACTATAATGAAGCAAGTTCCCTTCATGTACAGAAACACTTCTATTCGGTGTATCAGGTTGTGTCTGCAGGCTTGAAAGAAATATGCTTTGTTTTCCTTCATGTATACAAACTTCATTTTTTCAAATGCTCATTTAATATGGGGGGGGTATTTATCTGTTATGGGAAAGCAGCCATACAAATTGTAGTTTCTAAAAGTTGAGCCTCACATACAAAATAATTCTTTTCTGTTTGGTTTTTCCACTTGCTTCCTCTGATGGTCTTTCCAGCAATCCTTTTAAAGCTGTGCTGAGATTCCACGAGTGTGGACTAGTTCATCAAACAGACATGAAGCCACATTTTCTCCACTAGAGCTTCTCTATTATCTCATAGACTCGACCAAGTTATAGTGCCATCCTCTTATTAGTTTCTCTCATACAGCAGTGGTGACCACCCATAGAACAAACAGCTTTACATGGATTGCTGACTGGCTGGAACAGACTCCACGTGGTTGATTTTGAAGTTGTCATTAAATGACTTCGTTTTCAAAACTCTGTAGATTGTCAATGTGTCAAATGCCAATTGCCAGGCAATTTTAAAGGGCACAAATCCCTTTGCTCAACATATGAAAAAACGATTTTAAAAAATCAGACGTAATAATGTAATTGTATGTGGTTTTAAGGAGACACTTATTGACAAGACAGATGCAATCCTTCTTTGGAACTTATTATTGAAAATCTCAGAAATTGTGGCCAGATGGGATGCACAGCCGTTTCCGCATTGAGCTGGTGGTGTTTCATATAAAAAGGGAACTTCTGCAGATGTGGCATGCAGCAACACCCTGCACATTTCTCCTATGCAAGTTCTACTTTGTGCAGCCCAGAAAGCACCAGATGAATGCAGATGTGATAGGCATTTAGCTGAGAGGAGGGCATATCTCTGGTGATACATGAAGCCACTGAGAGGAGAATCCTAGCTTTCAAGGAAATATGATTAAGTCTAAGGTACGTATATATATAAATATATGAACTGCAAACTCATTATTTAATCAAACAAGTATTTGATATCATTCAACTTTTATTAAAACTATATGGACAAGCCCTTCCTCAAACGTAGATGTACACACGTGTACCTTTCCATTTGTGTGGCTGAAAAGTTGCATGTTGTACACTCATTAATGTACTTACATTATATGAAAAATTCATTAACAGATTTATCACTCTATGGAAATATATATTTTCAATAGAAAATGATAGAAAAAATCACAGTATAAACATTTATTAAATATATTTTTATAATAATCATCTGAAAAGGTGGGAAAGAATGACATTATTTATAACTATCTCGCTAAAATCTTTAAAATGTTCTGGATTTTGTTGCTATTTATGGATTGGCTTGGGATTTCTTTATTTATTCTCCCCTGCCTTGTTTAAGTTTTCCTTAAGAATGGTTTTAAAATATGATAAGCAAGTATTAGAAGCTGCACCTTGGAAGAGTGTTTGTAAATTTATTCTCTTATGTGAAATCATTCTTTGACTACAAGGTAAAGTGGAGATTATTACTCTCTGTTATGCTCTTATTTCCACAAAATTATATATGTGGACCTCAAATATATGTAAAAAACTGTTTCCTTCATGTGCAAGTTCACTATTTATCTAATAACAAAGATTTTGCAAATATTTAGAAATAAATTATGTATGTGTATCATTGTTTTGGGAGGAATTTAGACTAAAAAGAAAAAGTAAATGCCTATTCTTTAAAATACTTTGAAAGGGCAATATTTTTAGAGCAATATAAAAAAAATTAAACAGTGAGGATACACAATTGTGTTTTATCCCTGAGATGGGCTGGATGACGACGACTTAATGTCATCATCATGCTTCAGCCCACTAAGCAAAACCTTTGCATTCTAATACATACAGAAGCTTTCTCAAGCAGCAAGGATCTATATTATATGTAGGTTTATTTATTTGCACTTCGATATTCTGTGTCTGTAGAAAAGAAATGAGAATATGTGAGGACTAACATTACCTGTTTATATCAATAATAAATCATTTGGTTACCAAGACTGCTTGGATAGAAATGCAGCATACTGTATGCTTTAGTCTCCTTCAGCCAAGTGATGCATAGTTTCTGCTGATTTAAAGCCTTTTAGTATTATTCTGGGGCTTTGGGACGAGGATCCAAGGGGACTGTTCTGCTAATAGAACAGCTTTCATCAGGTTTTGGGATGTCACGAAGCACTGTGGATGCTAGTGGGATTTAGGCTTTGATTTGCAGCAACAACAATCTTTAAAGTGCATTTTAAAAACGACAAGAGATATATTTTATTTTTTATCTCACAGAAGGCAGGATGAAAGGCCTATAAAGAGCGGGTGATAGATATGTGCCACATTCTGCCCAGTCAGTCAAACTTGAATAACTTCACAGAGCTTTGTGTGTGGGGGGGGGGGGGACAGATGGAACAAAGGGCACACATTATGGTGTATTGTTCATTTCAAGTGATGGACGTAGACTGTGGTAGCGGGAGGAAATCGGGATGCTCTTCAGCCCCATGGGACATGAAATTACCTTCATAGGCAAGAATTTCCCCTGTATTTTCCTTTAACATAAGTTACATATCCTTTCAGAATCTTGATTTCACTGGTCTGTAGTGGGCTGACATTTATCTTAGAGGAGGTACCATAGTTCCATGGTAAACTACATGCCTTGCTTGCAAGAGGTCCCAGAGTTCAGTCCCTCACCTGTTCAAAATGTCAGGTAGCAGGTGAGGCCAAAGATTCTTCCTCAGCCTCTAAAAAGCAAGTGCTAGTCAGAGTACACCAAGCATAACTTTACTTTTTACTTTTATTAGATTTTTACCCTGCCCCCTAGACAAAGTCTACTCGGGGCGGCTTACACACATAGCCGCCTAGAGTGGTCTTAATTGACTAGATAGGCGGGATATAAAATAAATAAATAAATAAATAATAAAAATGTCACAATATAACAAATATCATAAAATCATTTAAAACCTCATAATTTGACACTTATTTAAATGATAGCTAAGATGAAATAGTTTAAAAGATAAAGACTAAAGATCAGTTAATTGGCTGGAGGGAAGGCCTGCCTAAACAGCCAAGGTTTTAAATGGCTTTTAATAAGGACCCTTCAGCCCTGTATATGCTGCTGAATTACTTCTTTTCACCAGACTGATTCAAAGGCCTTTTTTTTTTTAAATAGAGGAAGAAGTTCTCCCCTCCTGTTTCTCTTTTTTTTCAAATTCTAAAGGGGCTGTGCTGGGCTCCAGGTTTTTTCTCCCCAGTTGCTCTTACTTCCTTTGCTGCACTTGAAACCACACACAAAAGGGTGATCAATGCAGTATGTGATAATGTTGTTGGATCGAGGTAAATTAATTAACAAGGAGTATTTATTGCTCAATGCAAGTAATTCTGAATAGCTTGTCTGTAACTTTGAGGCTATAATACTCTATCCACATAATTATAAAATCTCATTGAACTCAACACTACTTAATTCTGAACAACTATGTGTGGGCTTGTGCTGCATGACAAGAGGTTCTTATTTTGCGAAAGCTCTGACCTATTTCTATTCTTTTCAGTAAAGACTTCAGGCAGAGGAGTTCAAGGACTGAACTTCAAGTTATTATTTTTTATCAGTATGAACATCCTGCCTTGTTATGTTAAAATGCAACCATTATTATTATTATTATTATTATTATTATTATTATTATTATTATTATTATTATTATTATTATTATTATTATTATTATTATTATTACCCTGTTTCCCCAAAAATAAGACCTAACCTGAAAATAAGCCCTACTATGATTTTTCAGGATGCTCGTAATGTAAGCCTTACCCCAAAAATAAGCCCTAGTTAAGTGAAAGCCTGCCCTCCACCATTGCGCAGCAATCAGAAGAAGATGACATGAATGTATTTGAATAAATTCAGATTGTTATACATGAAAAAATAAAGCATCCCCTGAAAAAGAGCCGTAATGTCTTTCTTAGAGCAAAAATTAATATAAGACCCCATCTTATTTTCAGGGAAAGATGGTATTATTATTATTGTTATTATTGTTATTATTATTGTTATTGTTATTGTTGTTATTATTGTTATTGTTATTATTATTATTATTATTATTATTATTATTAGTAGTAGTAGTAGTAGTAGTAGTAGTAGTAGTAGTACTGTATTAGTATTAGTATTATTAGTATTACTACTACTACTACTACTACTACTACTACTACTACTACTACATGAGAGTTAACTTCATCTGCCTAGCAGATGCTGAATGAAATGAAGTAAATTTAAAAACATTAAAACTAGATTCCTTTCACTATAATTTCATTTGTGCAATTTATATACAACATTTAACAAAATAATATGGAATTATAGAGAAGGCAAAACCACCTGAGGGGGGGGGAGGCAATAAAAACAGAGTACTGCTGTTTTTTCCATAGTATTCTCAGATGTAGTTTGATAGTTTGCTTTTCCTCTTTGTAATGGGCATTGTTAAAGTACAAAAAAAAATCAAGATGTATTAAATGTTAGTACACTTTACTAGCATATAATGTAGGGCATGTCTTTCAAATAAAGTATCTTAAATACTAGGAAACTTCCTTTAATACTAAAAACACTGATTCCAGTATCGATTTTCATTATCTCCTAGGCCAGTGATGGCGAACCTATGGCACGCATGCCACAGCTGGCACGTGGAGCCCTGTCTGCCAGCACGTGAGCCATGTCGCCAGATCTCTACTCCACCCACCCACCCCCCATGCAGCCAAACTTGAGAAGGCAGCTGCAGCCGGTGCTGGCGCTTCGACAGGCGGATCCGGAGCAGCTGGTGCTGGCAGCGGATCCAGAGTGGGGTCTCGGGGCACTTCCCTGCCAGGATTCCCCCTTCCGCTACCACTTCCAGTTCCGCCACCACCGCAGCACATCGCCCGCTGTTTTGTGTTTTTTTTCCAGTTTGGGCACGCAAGCCCAAAAAGGTTTATCACCACTGTCCTAGGATGTCATTTCAAAGCCTTTTCTTTCTGTTTCCATTATGCAAACTGGCATACTATCCTGCTTTTTATGAATATATGGAGATTTTTTTAAATGACAGAAAATTCAAAATGGAAATAAAATAATAACAACAACAACAATTCAACCCATAATCATATTAAGTTTCCTACTCTACCTTTGCTGTTGCTGTTGTTGTGTTCCTTTTTAAAATCATTTTGTTTTCCTGACCAGATGTGAAACAACCTCTGAATCAAATTACTTTGATAATCTTAGAACTGCAGAACCGGAAGGGACCTTCTAGATCATCAAGTCCAGCCCTGTCAGGGAGGCACAGTGGGGACTCAAACTCCCAATACTTAAATCACTGAGCTATCCAGCAGTCACAAGGCATATTTATTCAAGTTACTGTTTCAGCTAACTCACATCCAGATCTTAAACTTATTATAAAGAAAATTATATTGCTGATCTCAGGCTGAATTTACTTGCAAGTAAATGGCTTATGATCACACATCCCATCATTACAAGCTATGCACATACATGCTTGAAAATGAAGCCCACTGATTTCAGTAGATTATATTGTCAAGTCAATGTCTCTAAGACTGATTTTGTTACTGTTACAGCATACATCATAGGAATTCCTGGCTATGAACTGGTGAGATGTTATTGTGGCTGATTTAAAAAACTTTTGGTGCCAAATGAAAGGAGTTTGAAGTACTGTACCAATATCAATTATTTTATTATTAACCATGTGAAATGACCATTACAATACAGTACCCAAACAGCCTATAAAGTGGATCTTGAATGTTTTCACTTTTCGCCCACAACAGCATATGGCCAAAGGCAAACTTGGAATATGAATGGGAGCCCCTCAATTGAGAGCAAGGACTTTTCCTCATTATCCTATCTTTATAAATTTGAACCATCACATCATGAGGTAGATCAGAAATCCTGTTCTCACCTGCACTGTAAACCTGAACTCTTTCACAGTATACATCAGAAGTCGGCTTTGAGGTACTGTTGGTAGATGCTGAACTTAATATAGTTAAGAGAAAGGTATTTTTTGCTTTGAAGCAGATAATAGCTGGAATCCTGTTGGTGCTTCTCTGAACATGTAAGGCTGTTGATGCCATCAGCTGCAGTCTTTTATCTTTAACTAAAAGTATCTTACCTGTCCTCTCAAGGTTCTGAGGCTCCCTAGTAATCCCTTTTGACCTGGGAAAACTTTGAGGGCCCTAGGATAGTGTGGGTGTCTTTAGTGTCAAAACCCACCATTGCTGGTCCCAGTCCCGTCTCAATAAGTGGCAATTTGCTACTAGAATACGTAGTAGAATACTGGCCCATATAATAAACACCTAGCACACAACTAAAAAATATAAAATGGAACTTGATGCCATTTATACGTATGACAGACATGACTCTCAGGATCACTCCTATAAATGAAATATTCCAATAAAATGATACCAAACTCTTGTAGCAGATCATTGAAATTGACTCTACAGAGGTTAATTAGGAATGATTTTGAGTAAAACTCCTGGTATTGAATCAGTGCTTTTTCTGGTAATGTCTTTTTAGTTACTTTCTGTATTAAAATGTCATTGCCATTCTCCAAAAATGGATTGGAGCATTAACATGGCGATAGCTCTCTTTCAATAACTAAGTTCTATTACTTTGTGTTCTTATTTGAGCCTCAATCAGTAATTGAAACATAAAAATTAAAATAAATGAATTATTTTTATCATTACCTTTTTATGGTTACTGTCCCGGACTGTCTGCTTTTGTAACAGAGTCATGAAATGAGTTGAATTACATAAAATGATTAACATTTTAAAGAATAATTACAACAGCTACATCCAATCACAAGGTACATGGTTTTCTGTAACTGCAACATTATTACCGTTATTACTGTATAAGGGCATGGAAAGGAGAATACTGTAACTAGTCAATGAACTCATTTCTGCCAACATATGCCAACAAGACAGAAAGTATATATAGATAATATTCCCTCCACCCCTTTTTCCAGCGCCTTTCTGTCTTTTGAACATTCTTCCTCATGTTGACCCTAACAGGCGTGAAAATATGTCATCTCCACAGCTGGTATACTTCTTTGCCTTTGTCAGCGACATGTTCTTTGGATTCAAGCTCTTCAAAGATTTGCCCCAACACACCAAGAAATTCACCTCGTTTTGGTGTGTCCGTGCACATGTGTGTCTGTGTGCATGTGTGTGTGAAGTGTCATCAGTTTAAAAGCTAAGCTGCGGCTTTTGTAAATGGTCATATGCAACTCTTTCCTGGAAATGTTTTTGGGTGAAATCATGATGACATTTAGTAAATTGGGTTTCAGGCCACGCCATGGTACAGAAACGGCATTGGTCGCCCTGTGTGATGACCTATTGAGGGAGGCCGACAGGGGCAAATTGTCTCTGCTGGTCCTCCTAGACATCTCAGCGGCCTTTGATACCATTGACCACAGTATCCTCCTGGGGAGGCTCACTGAGTTGGGAATAGGTGGCCGGGCTTTGACCTGGCTCCGTTCCTTCTTGGAGGACCGTCCCCAGAGAGTACAGCTTGGGGAGAGCATCTCGGCCCCATGGAGCCTCAATTGTGGGGTCCCACAGGGGTCGATCATCTCCCCAATGCTGTTTAACATCTATATGAGGCCGCTGGGTGGGGTCATCAGGGGGTGTGGAGCATTGTGTCATCAGTATGCGGATGACATGCAGCTCTACATCTCCTTTTCACCAACTGCAGGAGATGCCGTTCTGTCCCTTCAGCGCTGCCTGGAGACCGTACTGGAATGGATGCAGGAGAACGGGCTGAGACTAAACCCGGACAAGACAGAGGTACTAAGGGTGGGCGCCCCCACAGTTGGGGATTTGGGAAACTCCCTCACTTTTGGGGGGGTGACCCTGCCCGCCAAGGATGGGGTCAGCAGCTTGGGGATCCATCTGGACCCGGCGCTCACTATGGAATCTCAGGTGGTGTCCGTGGTCCATACCGCCTTTTTTCATCTTAGGCGGATAGCCCAGCTGCGATCCTACCTTGGTGTTGGGGCGCTCACTACCTTGGTGCATGCGCTCGTATTTTCAAGATTAGACCACTGTAATGCGCTCTACGTGGGGCTACCTTTGAGGCTGCTGCGGAAACTACAGGTGGTGCAGAATGCGGCGGCCTGATTACTCAGTGAAGTGAGAAGATACCAACATATTTCACCCACTCTGGCCGCACTGCATTGGCCGCCCATCCGATTCCGCATTGACTTCAAAGTGTTGATGCTCACGTACAAAGCCCTAAACGGTTTAGGACCTCGATACTTGGCAGAACGCCTTCTCCCACCAAGATCTACCCGTGTCACTCGCGCGAGCCAGGAGGTGAGGCTGAGGAGCCTAACGCCGAGGGAGGCCCAGAAGGAAAAGACTAGAAATCGGGCCTTCTCGGCGGTGGCTCCTCGTCTCTGGAACAACCTACCTCCTGAGATTCGCGCGGCTCCCTCGCTGGGTATTTTTAAGAAACAATTAAAAACATGGATGTTTAGGCAGGCCTTCCCAACAGATAACTCCTGACGACTTTTCCCTTCTCCTATAGCTCTCCCATTCTGTTTAGTATTTTCTGTTATGTAATATGGTTTTATATGTATATTATTGTATTATTTTTATGTTGTTAGCCGCCTAGAGTGGTCCTAACACGACCAGATAGGCGGGATATAAATAAAATAAAAAAATCAGTAATTGCCAACACATGCATGGCTGATGGTGACACAAGGGCCTTCTCTGTGGCAGTTCCCACATTAAGGAATGCTCTCCCTTGGGAGATGAGGTTGGCTCCCTCCCTTTTGTCTTTCCACCAACAGCTGAAAATTCATCTTTTCAGGCAGGCCTTTAACAATCATGATTGAGTCTCAGGATGCTATTTTTAAGAAGATCGTTTTTAATGTTTATCTGATTTTAATTATTCAATTCTATTTTAATTAGTGTATAGTTAAATTGCTTTGCTTTGTAATGTTTTACTTCTTCTGTATTTAGTTCTATTATTTTAATATGGTGAGCCACCTTGGGTCCCCTTATCTGGAGAAAGGTGGCCTAAAAATAAAACAAACAATATTTGTACATTCAGCAGTGCTCAATGGCACTGTCTAGAGGGGCAGGGTAGAAATTGAATAATTAATTAATTGATTGATTAATTAATTAATGAAATATCTGGACAGTTTGCTCTGGGTTTCAGCACTCCAGTGCAGGAGCTTCCACTCTGGACATCTTCAAACCCATTTCAAAAGAGGAAGGTAATTCATGCATAGGTTCCCATGTCTGCTTGTTGGAAATGTGCATATCTCCCTATAGTCCTCTACATGTGGATTTCAGCCAATACTCTCCTCTAAAATGTGGCTACTCAAAGCTATATCCATCCTAATTATGGGTACTTATCTGTGTGTTTGACTACCAACTGCAAATCAAAACTATAATGTTTGAAGAGAAGGGCTTGGTGTGCATTTATTTAAAAAAAACAGTTTTTTGAAAATGTATTTTCCTCTTTGGACTACTGTATTGCTTACAGCAGGGGTGGGCAACCTGAGGCTTTACAGCCATTGCTGGACTGCAGCTCTTATCAACCCTGGGCAATGTATCCAATGATAGGAGATAACAGAAGCTTTAGCACAACATGTAGAGGGCCAAAGCTGCCCATTGGAATTTCCAATTCATTTCATTTAGTATGTATCTCCTACTCATATTTTATTTATGTTTTCCTTTCATTAATAAGAAAGCAGGAATATTGGTCAAAAGAAAGTCTTGCATACTGAATTGATGTCTTAAGGGGGAAATAGACATGCTCCTATTTTAAATTAGAAATGGAGTAATCCACATTTACTTGAGACTTGTTACTGGTTTCCTCATTTGCAATCTACTACTATGATAATATGATGTTCCCTGTAAATGTTCATGTCCTGGAATGCCTGTTAAGTTAGTAGTGTAATAAAATGCTCAGCTCTGATAACTAGGGCGTTTTAAGGTGAATTGCATTCATATGCCATCTATTTGCAGAAAGAATATGGGGTTTAGCGAAGCTACATGCTGAGCAACATAATAAGATATTTGTACAACGTACAAGTTACTGATGATTACTGTATTTTATTTTTCTATTATTTCCTAAGAGGCATTATCAGGTCTTACAGATGAAGTAAGCCTGTTTCCTATGATATTTATTAGCAAATAAAAGTACAGTATTGGTGGTTATTTCTGAGTGGAACTGTGCATCTTTTAAACTGAAATCTTGTGGACAGCAAAAAAAGTTCTTATGGATCATAAAGAAAAACCAACCCGACATCAAATTACATAGGAACCAAAATAAACTTAAGGTAGAGCATTTTAACCTCATTCCAAATGTGGGTAGACAGGTTTATTATTATGTGCCATTAAGTAAGTTCTGACTTACAGGCTGTGAGGGGTTCTGAGGTATGTGAAATGTTCAAGGAAGGTTTTACCACTGCCATGCTGGAAGGGCCACGGTATGCAGTAGCTCTTTGTGTCCAGGACCTAAGAACTTAAACAGAGTCCTACAGAATCAAATGAAAGGCCTGTCAAGTCCAGCATTTTTTGTTCTCATAATACTAACTACTTGCATATGAAAGGCCATAAGCAAGACACGAGGGCAACTGCATCTTCCCTTTCTGATTCCTCAGCAACTGATAGAAAGAGGCCTACTATGTGATCTATAACAGCCATCCTAACTAGTAGCCATTGATGATCTTAACCTCCCAAATTTATCTAATCCTCCTATAAATGCATCCTGCTTTGCAGGTGCTACTATATCTTGGGGCTGTAATTCCACACTTTAACTTTGCCTAGAGTGGTCCTATCGACCAGATAGGCAGGATATATATATATATATATATTAATTAATTAATTAATTAATTAATTAATTAATTAATTAATTAATTGTGAAGCACTTTCTTATATCTCTCTGCTTTATATTGTTTTATTGTTCTGAATGTTAGTGTTGTAAACTATCCACATATGGAATGTAGAAACATGAACAGTCTAGTGACTGAACTGATTCTCCTCTCAAACACGATCCAAAGTGCACTACCAGTAAAAGACCCAAGGTATACTCTGACAACAAAACAAGAACCAGGAGAAAACCTGCACAGTTGGCATGGACGCAGTGAATTTCTCCATTAATTCTGGAAACAATTTTTTAAATAACGGGTATATTAGCATATTCATAGATGTACATTCATAATGTATCCAAAGTAGCAGATAGGAAAAAAAAATTATACACAAATATGCACATCACTCATATACTTATCCTTTGAGTTAAGTTTGAACACCAATTTGTGTCACCAGAAAGACATTAGAGATAGCCCATAATGGATAATTACATTACACTGAATCAGTGGGGATATGGTGAACCAAATATTCTGCTGATTCAATGGGTCTGCCCTAGCTGTGAATTACTAAAGGGTTTCAGCCAGTGACAGGATGAAGAGAATTCTTAACAATTCTGTGCCTGAGTGTCATAACATCAGCTTCTCTCACATCTAAGATTATGAAGATCAGCTGAGTTTGTTTCATTATTGGTCTTCCAGATTTAAGTGCACAGTTTCTTTGAAATCTGATTTCAAAAATGTTGAAAGACTACCTCAGCCACTTCCCTGTAACAGTAATGTTCTGTCAGCTCTAATTATGATCTCTAATGTCTATTTCTGGCTGCCTGGACAGACCAGTAGAGTTCACGATGACTCAAGAACATGGCTCAAAGCACAGATCCCAATGATTTCCTACCATTTTTATACTGAACTCTCTCCAAACCACTATTGAATCCCAGTACCCACAGTACCAAATCCAGGCTCACAGAATAAACCACAGAAATCACAAACCATTTGCGACACAGCTTTTCAGTGGCATAAAAACGTGGATCTAAGGTTCATATCCTCAGGGATCCACATGATTTTTACTTGGGATTTTCCCCAAACCAACTTCAGATGAGAGAGCCCATCTGTGCCCATTGACTAAACCACAGAAATCACGGGTTCATTGCTGCATGGTAATGCTAAAACATGGATCCAATGCATGCATCCCCAGGGATTCACATGATTTTTTTTTCTTTACGGGATCATCGATCCCATCTCTGCCCACAGCCTAAACTACAGAAACCATGGAGCTCTTGAGCTCATGGCAACGCCATGGGGCACAAATAAGTTCCCGCTATTTAAACTGTTTCCTCAGACACCTTTCCGCCCCAGTTCAGCGCTAAACGACGAAGTGAAGCCTTGAGCAACACTGTAGACGCTCCAATCTTCCTTGCTGCCTGCCTGCTTCCTCTTGGGGAAAGGACATGATCCTGACTAGTCACTCCCAGAGGGAACTCCTCCTCTTTCCATCTTCCCCTCTTTGGGGACTTTGTCAGGCGGCCGCTTTAGTCCTTTGTGTTTCGGATTGTGGCGGCCTCTGCCGTTCCACCGGAGCTATCGCAGGATGAGCTCTGACTGACAGGCAAGCTGAGAATGCCGGGGCTTGCGCTGAGCGCGTCTGCTTTAAAGGTTCCACCTGCGTCGTGACGGTCTCCTCTATTATTCTATGGTGTCTTTCCGCCCCCCCTCGGCCCTTCACGGCGATAGCAGTCCCTTGCGGCGCGGAGGACTATTGAAATAATACAGCCAATGAGAAGGTGCGGAAAGAGCGCTCCATCCCACAGAAGGCGTGGCGGCGGCGGCGGCGGCGGCGGCGGCGGGGGGGGGGAAAGAGATTCTGTTACCTAGGCAACGACGCAAGCGTCCGGAGGCTGGAGGTCGTTCTCTCAAGGCCAAGCTGACGGCTTTCCTACGTGAGTATCCTTGGGGGTTCCTTCCCCCCCCCCCGTAGGAAGTGATAGGAAAAGAGAGGCGCTGGCGCGTGAGGTGTGTGTGTGTGTGTGTGTGTGTTACAATATTTAGTCCCTCAGCATCGGCTGAGCTGAAGAGTTCTGCCCCGGCTTGGAGATTAATAATAAAAATTATTGTTATTATTGTGTCGTGCTTTTCGTCTGAGATATTGAGAGCAGCCTCTTCTCTCCCTCCCTTGCGAGATGCCTGTGAGATAATTAAATTGGGCTGAGAAGGACAAGGGGGCTTTCCTTAGGTTCTGTCTCCGAACTGAGGCGGAATTTTGAACCGGGGCCTTCCCCATCTGAAGTGGCTACTAGGCACTGCTGCCCCACCTGACTCTTCAGAGCTGGATCATTTACTATCTGCCGAGCCTGTCGTAGGATGGCAGGCGGAGGCCGCGGTTCTGTTTGAAAGGAAGCTGTTCGTTATTGGGGTTTCCTCGTCTCTTACACAGGCATAGGGTTGCTGGCCTGATGCTCAGGCTCTGCTCTGGCATGCGAGAGAAATAAACAAGATGGCTATTACTGCTGGTCTTTTAACACAGAATGTTGGGCGATTTTATTTATGGTTCTTACTAAAAACCGGTTGGAAAATATTGCTGTTTCACGTGTAAGTTGTCAGAACTTTTTGGTTTCTTCAAGAATGGTGCTACCCTAGGGTGACTGGTTTATGCTGTCTCCTATAGCACTGTAGATATATTCTTCCCATAGGTGGGAACTTGTTAAGGAAAAACTGAGCTATTTCTTTTGACCTTAGTTGCGCCCAGCTATCTCATGTTTGTGATAAAAGTAGCTCAGCAGAAACATGATACAGCATCTACACTTCTCCCTTTAATTGCACAGTTTTGAGCAGCACAGCTTTGTACACAGATTTTTTTCCCATTCTTTTATTATGTAATTACAAGGTGTTAATGGCATTAGAAATAACTTATATTTTAAATAGATTTATGCATCTTGTTGCACTGAATTCACAGTTGTCCACTAACCTTAAGATAACGCTGTTTTAGGCAGAGCAATAAGTAGTCAGACTGCTTGACAAGAAGACTCTTCCGAAATAATCAGCTTATCTTCTAATTACTTATATTAACCAACCTCCTGTGACACTGTTTGAAACCATTTTCTCTCACAATGGTTTTGTCTTTAATGTCTCCGGACATTTTCTAATTTCAACTTTTTCAAATAGGCAACTTCTCAGATACCAGCTTTGTTTGTGCCATTCACTCAAAATTATGGGATTGTTTGACAAACTAGCAGGCTGGCTTGGCCTGAAGAAGAAAGAAGTTCATGTTTTGTGCCTTGGATTAGACAATAGTGGCAAAACAACTATTATTAACAAGCTGAAACCTTCTAATGTAAGTAGTCATTTCAATGCAATCCACAGTTTGACAAATTCTGCTGAGAAACTAATTCTTGTCATTGGATAGATCTGTAAAAAAATCTGTGTTCAACGTTAGGATATTAACATTTAAGATATTGTGTGTATGGACAGATCACTTTGTTACATTAATTTTTGATATGCATCACAATACTAAAATGTGTATTTTAATGAGAATTGTCATATGTTCCAACTACGTGTAATTTGCAGCGCAATCCTACAGATATTTAAACAGAAGTATATGCCAGTATTTTCTAATAAGGGAGATGAAGAACGCAACTTTAGCAGTCCAGAGTAGTCAAACAAAATTTCCTTCAGTTTAATACGGTTCAGCATAGTGCAGCTGAAAGAAGAAATGCAATGAAAATACCAAAAATAAAACAAACCTGCTATGCCAAGTTTTTTTCTCAAAGGATTAAGTAAAAAATAGATTGAAAACTATAATGTAATATACAATACAGTATATATTTTGGATGGAAACTCAAAATTATTTTTGCTTAGTTTAGTTGTTGCTTTGGCCTCTGGATGATTCTGTGTGTGCTTTAGCTATTGGTAGCAAACAGGAAGGAAAATCTGCTAATACACACATTTTCTCATATATGTATATGTACCTTTAATAAATACTATTTAACCTGATTTTTTATCATATTTGTGCTTTCAAATTAAATCATTTTTCTAATGCTTTTGGCTTTTAAGAAACAGATAGGAATAAAGATATTAGGTCTTTTGGGGTAGGGCTTATATTACGAGCATCCTGAAAAATCAGACTAGGGCTTATTTTCAGGTTAGGTCTTATTTTCAGGGAAACAGGTTAGAATAGGATTCTATAATTATAAAGCTGGCAGTGGGTCATTAAGTCTACTCCTGGCAGTGTACAAAATAAACAGCTGAAGCATACCTGATAAATTGTCATCAAATCGTTCCTTAAAAACCACCACCAAAGGAAACTCCATCATTTTCTGATATTCTGATATAGTTCATACCACTGTCAAATAGTGCTCTATGTCAGAAAATTCGAAGGTGAAATGCTATATTTTGTAATTTGAATCCATGGTTAGTAAGGTAGAAAACATACATGCACACATAAATTAGAAGCACCCTAAACGTATAATGCAATTTTATAAACAGCTAATATTGCAAGATAAAATTCAGTTGCATAATTTTCCTTCTGAGTTAAGATAGACTGCCTTCAATCTTTAAAATATTTGGAGCATCTAAAATGTCTTCACATGTTAAGGCGCTTCTGAAGATACCAAAAGTGTCTTCAGTTCCCACATACAGTGGTGCCTCACACAACGATGTTAATTGGTTCCAAAAAAATCAACGTTGTGTGAAACATCGTTCTGTGAAACACCATTTCTCATAGGAATGCATTGAAAACCGGTTAATCCGTTCCAATTGGAACGGATTGCCATCGTTCAGTGAAAATCCCCATAGGAAACATCATTGAGTGAAACAATGTTTCCTATATTGGAATGTATTGAAGCCGACTCAATACATTTCAATGCCTTTGCGAAGTCCTTTTTCGCTCCTGTAAAAGTGTCTTACAATGTTTGGACACTGTTTTAAATGATTGCAATGGTTAGTCCACCTCCTGAAACCTATGCAAACTGATTTTGGTGTTGTTCTGACACTTCGTTAATTTATGATGATTTTTTTAATTTTCTCCATTGGAAACCATTGGATGGTCTGTCGAAGCACCATTTCCCATAGAAATATATTGAAACCCCATTAATGTGTTCCGGCCGAAGAAAAAAATCACAAAAAAAAATCACTGCAAGACATTGGAAACACGATTAATCCCTTTTGGCGGGGGGGGAGGGAGAATAGCAATCAAGCATGCAAGGCCCATTGGAAATGCACAGAAAACAAATGCAGCAGTTTGGAAATGCACAGAGAACAAAGGGCGCAGGTCAGAAATGCGAAGAAAACAAAGGAAAAAGCAAGGGCAGCATGCAGGACCCATCGGAAATGGGAAAACAACCCAAACAAACAAGCCCCCCAAGAACCATCAGAAATGGGGGGGAACCCAAAAGCAACACCCCCAAGACCCATCTGAAATGGGGGAACCAAAAAACAAACCCCCCAAGACCCATCACAGTACAGAAACATAACCCCCCAAGCTCAAAACCACGCTGCAAAAACACCCAGAACAGTTTTTAAAAAGCAAAAAGCAGCACCTTATCTTACCAGGCAGCTCGAAGCCTCCTTGCAAACACACACACACACTCACTCAGAAGCAGAAGGAGGCAGTCCAAAGCCGCCTCCGACGCACACTCTGCTGGGGCGAAAGAGCTACAAAGAAGCAGCCTCATCGCCACCTACAGTTAGAAATTTGAATTTCTCACATTTTTCCTTGCCTTTTTCTGTTCATAAGCCGGAGCTGGTTGTAACTCGAAATGGTCGTAAGTAGGGATGTTTATAAGTCAAGGCACCACTGTATGATATGCTTTAAGTGATAGACTGCTGATTTTGAATTCAAGTTGAATTTTAGAAAAACCATGCAGAGTTGCAGTTCTGTGTAATAAGAATCAGAGAGCCAAATTTTAAAAGAAAATATTTCATTTATTCATAACCCCTTTCTTTTTGTGTTTTTTTTTTTCTATTGGAGACATCACTGCATAACATAAATTTTCTAAGAATCATTATATGATTGCACCTGATCCTTGCAGTGTTGTTTGGATCAGGGAGAACTGAAGAGTTGCTCATTTTAAATTATGCTGTTGTTTTTAAGATAAATTTGTGTCCTTTCTAGGCTCAGACCCAAGATATTGTTCCCACAATAGGATTTACTATAGAAAAATTCAAGACATCAAGGTAGAACCTTTTTCATTTGGATATCCTGTTTAATAAGCTATACATTTGTGTATTAAAGAACAAGCTTTCTAGTGGGGTGTACTGGTGAAAACATTTGAATTGTCATATCTTCATCCTATGCTACCTGTAATTGTATCTTTGTTATGAGAACCCTGTTGTTCACAAGTTGCAAACATTTAGAACTATATGAATAAGTTGTCTGTTGACTTGAAAAGGACACTGTGCGAAATTCTGATGTCTTTCAGTGTTCTGTCAGTTTTTGTCAAATAAAGTTGATGAGTGTGTGGAGGAGCTAAAAGGAAATGTTCTGAGGCTCCAAGCTGCAACTGGGAGCTCAGGCATATCATCTGAAATGTTCAACATTCTTACTTTGAACATCATGCACTGTGCTATAGCAAAAAGGCATGTGAAAGCATAAAAAACTGCTAAGAGCATGAATTCAGTGTGCATTTATTTGGAAGTGAGCCATTTTAGCATTCAACGTGTATTATTGAGTCTATTATTGTTTGGAACTTATGAATCATAAAGATGAACAAGTAAAGATAGTGGAGATCTTGATAGAGTATTACTGTATTTTTTGCACCATAAGACTCACTTTTTTCCCACAAAACAGGGGGGTGGAAAGTCTGTGCGTCTTATGGAGCGAAGAAAACAGATTATATTTTCCTGTTTTCTTCTCCTAAAAAATTGGTGTGTCTTATGGAAAGGTGCGTCTTATGGAGCGAAAAATACGGTATGTTATTTGTATATTGTTTGTGGTTTCTTGACGTGCTCACATATAAGCTTGATAACTTGAATGTAAGTCTCACTAAGGGTATGATCACATGGGCTCACATTTTGGACAGTTGTAGAACAGTTTGGTGTGAGCTACTTCCCCACAATAGCACTCCAGCCCATCCCCGATTTGTGCCGAAGCTGCACCATTTCAAGCCAGCAATAGGACTACTATTTTTGGGGGGAGGAGGGCTTGGCTGGAGTGATTTCTCAGTGGACGGAAGGCCCACTTCAAGGGAGATCACAGAGAGACCCTCTCTGGTACAGTCACACACACCTTTCTCACCATCTGATCACACCCTAAATTCAGTGGAAATTTTTTCCCAATATTCTGGGTTTTTATAGAAAATTCAGGTTCAAACATAAATTTTGTTACTAAATTTCCAGGAGGTAGTGGAAGACAGGAGGGCCTGGCATGCTCTGGTCCGTGGGGGTCACGAAGAGTCGAACATGACTTAACGACTAAACAATAACAACAAATGTTCATTACTGCAAAAGCTGATGTTGATCTTTGCAGTGCAATCTGATGCATATTAAGTGAAGGTGTGTTCCATTCCGGAGAGGACTCTACAGATGTGTATAGGATTATGTAAGTTTGAAAGTTCACTCAAAACCTTGAGTAAACTAATATGCTACCCAAAACTTTTTATGAAATACATACTGAGAAATAAAGACTATTGTGTTGAGTAGGCACAGAGATTTTACATAGGATTACATTAAATGTGTTTCAGTTTTAATTTTATGATTTACTGTTTCTTGCAGTTTGTCGTTCACTGTATTTGATATGTCAGGTCAAGGCAGGTACAGAAATCTGTGGGAGCATTACTACAAGTAAGTCGTCTTTAGTTCTAACACAATCAAAAACTTTAAGTATTTAATATTTTCTGTATGAAATTTATTTTAATTACTTGGCTTGAGAAGTTGTGGAGTAATATGATTATGATGCTTCTGTATAACTAGAATAACCTTACCAGGCCGGAACAATGCAGAATTCAGTATTCCAGAGTTTTCCAGTATTTATAATATGAATGTAAAAGTTCAGGTGTGGAAATGTCACGCAGATATAAAAGCTGTATGTACCTCACAAATAAGTTGCTGATGTATATGTTGCATAGCAATAAAATCTTCATGGTAAATCAGGAGTCGTCAAGCCCTGATTTGCGACCCAGTCCCGGTCCGTGGGCTTCCCGGAACTGGGCCGCGGATACGGATCTCCCCCCTGCATGCTTGCGCGGTGGGTGTGTCGCGCTCATGTGGTGTATGTGTTGTGCCTGCGGGAGGCGTGTCGCACTCACAAACATGCCTACCATGTGAACGCAGGGGTTCCCCCATCCCCTGCACAAGGAGCTTGCTCCCCCCAACTGGTCCGTGGCCACAAAAAGGTTGGGGACCGCTGCTGTAAGTAATGAAGGATTATGGGGAGGATATTGGGGATGTAGGGATATGAGAAAGGATTATGGGGAGGATATTGCGGAGGTAGGGGTATGAAAAAGTCAAGTAGTTGTTCTTGCATCAGGATTATTAACACACCAGTAAAAGGGCCTGTTGTAGCACTTTTTAATAATAATGGCTTCAATATATAAACAGGAGAGTACAGCTCTTGTATATAACTTATATGCTCTTAAAATTTGGAGAGGACTATTGCTGTTTTGTAAGTGATGGTAGGGACCTAACAGAAGCAGAAGACATCAAGAAGAGGTGGCAAAAATACATAGAAGAATTATACCAGAAAGATATGGATGTCCCAGACAACCCAGATAGCGTGGTTGCTGACCTTGAGCCAGACATCCTGGAGAGTGAAGTCAAGTGGGCCTTAGAAATCACGGCTAACAACAAGGCTGGTGGAGGTGATGGCATACAAGTTGAACTATTTAAAATCTTAAAATATGATGCTGTTGAGGTGCTACACTCAATTTGCCAGCAAGTTTGGAAAACTCAGCAGTGGCCAGAGGACTGGAAAAGATTGTTCGACATCCCAATCCGAAAGAAGGGCAATGCCAAAGAATGCTCCAACTACCATAGAATTGTACTCATCTCACACACTAGCAAGGTTATGCTCAAAATCCCACAAGTTAAGTTTCAGCAGTATGTGGACCAAGAACTCCCAGAAGTACAAGCTGGATTTTGAAGGGGCAGAGGAACTAGAGACCAAATTGCTAACATGCACTGAATTGTGGAGAAAGCCAGAGAGTTCTAGAAAAACATCCGCTTCTGCTTCATTGACTACGCAAAAGCCTTTGACTGCGTGGACCACAGCAAACTATGGCAAGTTCTTAAAGAAATGGGAGTGCCTGACCCCCTTATCTATCTCCTAATAAATCTCTATGTGGGATAGGAAGCAACAGTTAGAAATGGACGTGGAACAACTGATTGGTTCAAAATTGGGAAAGAAGTACGACAAGGCTGTATATTTTCCCCCTGCTTATTTAACTTATATGCAAACCGGAATTAAAACTGCCGGAAGAAATATCAACAACCTCAGATATGCAGATGATACCACTCTGATGGCAGAAAGTGAGGAGGAATTAAGGACCCTCATATTGAGGGTGAAAGAGAGTACCAAAATGTTCTGAAGCTCAACATCAAACAAACTAAGATCATGGCCACTGGCCCCATCACCTCCTGGCAAATACAATGGTGCCTCGCAAGACGAGCGCTTCGTTTAATGATGAAATTGCATAACGAAGAATTTTTGTGATCGCAAAAGCGATTGCAAAACGATGTTTCCTATGGGGTTTTTTCGCTTTGTGATGATCGGTTGGTTACCTCCTTCGCTAACCGATTATCGCAAAATGAAGATTTTTGCACAGTTCATCAACAGTTTCAAAATGGTTGCTGCGTTAAAAAATGGCCACCCGCTGTTTTCTGGGACGGATTCCTCACTGCACGGGCAGCGAAAATGGCCGTGCTATGGAGGATCTTCACTGAACAGTGAGTTTCAAGCCCATAGGAATGCATTCATCGGGTTTTAATGTGTTTCTATGGGCTTTTAAAAATCGCTTTACGATGTTTTCGTTCTACAACGATTTCGCTGGAATGAATTAACATCGTAATGCGAGGCACTACTGTAGAAGAGGAAGATATGGAGGCAGTGACAGATTTTATTTTCTTGGGCTCCATGATCACTGCAGATGGTGACAGCAGCCATGAAATTAAAAGACACCTGCTTCTTGGGAGGAAAGCGATGACAAATCTAGATAGCACCTTAAAATGTAGAGACATTGTCTTGCTAACAAAGGTCTGCATAGTGAAAGCTATGGTTTTTCCAGTAGTGATGTATGAAAGTGAGAGCTAAACTATAAAGAAGGCTGAGCACCAAAGAATTGACGCTTTTGAATTGTGGTGCTGGAGGAGACTCTTGAGAGTATCCTGGACTGCAAAGAGAACAAACCTATCCATTTTGAAGGAAATCAACCCTGAGTGCTCACTGGAAGGGCAAATCCTGAAGTTGAGGCTCCAATACTTTGGCCATTGAGAAGAAAAGGCTTCCTGGAAAAGACCCTGATGTTGGGAAAGTGTGAGGGCAAGAGGAGAAGGGGACGACAGAGGACGAGATGGTTGGACAGTGTCATCGAAGCTACCAACATGAATTTGACTAAACTCCGGGAGGCAGTGGAAGACAGAAGGGCCTGGCGTGCTCTAGTCCATGGGGTCACGAAGAGTCGGACATGATTTAATGACAACATTGCTGTTTTATAAAATGATGTAAAGTAGAATTTCAAAGGACAGAGTCCTATGCTGTCTTACTTTACCTCCTTTCAAACCACTAGTGACTACATTTGAACGCCTTCTGTCATTCAAAACCTTATTTCTTGTTGCTGTCACCTCTGCCCGCAAGCAAACTCTCCACCCTCCAAATAGACCCACCTTACCTCCAGCTTCACCTGGACAAAGTCATTCTATATCCAGATGTCTCCTTTTTACCAAAAGTTTTCTCTGAATTTCATCTAAAACAACCTATCTTTTTTCCCTATCGCCATCCAACGACCTCGAACGATTGCTACCCATTCAGTGGGCCCTTGCGTTTTACATAAACAGAACTTCCTCTTTCCGCAAATCCAACAGACTTTTCGTTACTCCACATTTACCTAATAGGGGATCGTGTATTTCCTCTCAGACCATTTCTCACTGGATTATGGCAACAATACGTCTGGCTTACTAGCCTGTCCGTAAGCCTTTGCCATCACACCTTACTGCACACTTCACAAGGGCTGTTGCTACTTCCACAGAGTTGTACCTATTCCTGATATATGCAAGGCTTCCACCTGGTCGACTCCGTCCACCTTTGCTTCGCCTATGCAGATGATACCACTCTGATGGCAGAAAGTGAGGAGGAATTAAAGAACCTTGTAATGAGAGTGAAAGAGGAGAGTGCAAAAAACGGTCTGAAACTCAACATCAAAAAGACTAAGATCATGGCCATTGGTCCCATCACTTCCTGGGAAATAGAAGGGGAAGACATGGAGGCAGTGACAGATTTTATTTTCCTGGGCTCCATGATCACTGCAGATGGAGACAGCAGCCACGAAATTAAAAGATGCCTGCTTCTTGGGAGGAAGGCGATGACAAATCTTGACAGCATCTTAAAAAGCAGAGACATCACATTGCCAACAAAAGTCCGAATAGTCAAAGCTATGGTTTTTCCTGTAGTGATGTATGGAAGTGAGAGCTGGACCATAAAGAAAGCAGACCGCTGAAGAATTGATGCCTTTGAATTGTGGTGCTGGAGGAGGCTCTTGAGAATCCCCTGGACTGCAAGGAGAACAAACCTATCAGTTCTAAAGGAAATCAACCCTAGGTGCTCACTGGAAGGACAGATCCTGAAGCTGAGGCTCCAGTACTTTGGCCATCTCATGAGAAGAAAAGACTCCTTGGAAAAAAACTTGATGTTAGGAAAGTGTGACGGCAAGAGGAGAAGGGGACGACCGAGGATGAGATGGCTGGACAGTGTCTGCGAAGCAACCAACATGAATTTGACACAACTCCGGGAGGCAGTGGAAGATAGGCGGGCCTGGCGTGCTCTGGTCCATGGGGTCACGAAGAGTCGGACACAACTAAACGACTAAACGAACGAACGAACTGGCTTGATGTTAGAGCCAAGACGGATGTGGCCTTCAGCAGAGCTGTACTCTCATCAATCCTTCTGTGACATCCCTCCTCCGATAAGTCAGCTTGTTAATCACCCTATAGTGTGCATTCAGAGAGGCCACAAAGAAGAGAGGTTATTTAGCTGTAACTCTGGTTCTTCAAGTGGTCATCTGTGAATTCACACTTCCCACCTGTCCTCCCCTCTGTCCGTCACATCTGTCTTATTGCACAGCAGCGGGCTGTTCTTAGGAACTGAGGCAGCCTCAGGGATGGGCAGACCACATGTACTATGGGGCGATCCTGACAAACATGTGATAAAGCTCTAGAATATTCCAGGAACTTCTGCGCAAGCACAGATTAACCCTATAGTGTGAATTCACAAATGACCACTCAAAGAACCAGAGTTACAGGTACTGTAAGTAACCTTTCTTTTTAAAAATAATTTCCCCCCCCCCCGTTACAGTTTTTGGGGTTCTGCCTTCTTTTTCTACCATAATTTTGGTTGTTTTGTGTTCAGTGGTAAAAAAAAATCATGTTGCAAGAAATAAGAAGTTGATAAGAACAAATATGAAGAAATAGTAGTGTGGTACTCACAGATTTCATTATTTAATTTTATTCCTTTGGTCATTTGTTAATTTGGACTGAGTATAAGTAAGAAAGCAGTTGATTCAAATAGAAACAGCAATGATTAAAAACCTGAAACAGTTTATTGGAGATAATCCAATTATACATGTTTAGTTACTGCACATATGGGATAACTCAAAGACCAAATTGTGCTGTGGGATATCATTTTTAGCTTTCTACATCTATCTGTCTGTCTGTCTGTCAATCAATCTATTATTATTATTAGCTTTTTAGATGGTGTATATATATATGGTATGAGCATGCATGCCTGCTTTTCCTTGCTCTGTGCTGTATTTTTCCTTCAGTTAAACATTTTTTCAAGGCTTTTCTTGACTTACCAGTTTTGTAACTGGTTGTGTTTTGAGTGTTTACTTGGCCTAAAGTGCTGTTTTTATAGATTATTGGCTGATATATTAGAATAAATACTTTCAAATATCAAAAGGGGTGATTTAAGCCTAGAGGTATATTCCAGTTATTTGGCTCTTAATGGACAGTAATACAAATTATTTTAAATGGCAGTCACCGTACATTAGAATTGACTTGGTAGCATATAATTATATGTTATTATAATTTAAATAAAATGGATGTGGTGATGCTGTGGGTTAAACCACAGAAGCCTCTGCGCTGCAAGGTCAGAAGACCAGCAGTCATAAGATCGAATCCACACAACAGAGTGAGCTCCCGTCGCTTGTCCCAGCTTCTGCAGCCTAGCAGTTCAAAAGCATGTAAAATGCGAGTAGATAAATAGGTACCACCTCGGTGGGAAGGTAACAGCGTTCCGTGTCTAATTGAGCTGGCCATGTGACCACAGAAACTGTCTTCGGACAAATGCTGGCTCTATGGCTTGGAAACGGGCATGGGCACCGCCCCCTAGAGTCGGACACGACTGGACTAAATGTCATGTGGAACCTTTACCTTTACCTATAATTTAAATTTGTCTGTGTATTTGAAATTTGCACTCTTGCATTCAGTGATTGGTTGGATGGTTTCTTTTAATGCATTGCTGTGAACTTTGTTCAAGTTTGAAACTGGGGAAGTAGTCTGGTCTAAAGAATTGTTGAACTACCATCTTCTGCTTTGAGATACTTCCCCACTGATACAAAAGTGGTACTTTCATTGATAAATTGTAAAATAAAATAAAACAATATATAATTGTAGTAGAATTCTGACTACTTACTTTGCTATTCATTATTTTAGAGAACCGGTAATATACTCTTTTGCTTTCTATATTGTACAGAGATTGCCAGGCCATTATTTTTGTCATTGATAGCAGTGACAAACTAAGAATGGTTGTGGCCAAAGAAGAACTTGACACTCTCTTGAATCATCCAGGTGAGGAGACCCTTTATCCTTTGCTTTAATCCTATGAACTGTCTTCAGTGTA
This sequence comes from Pogona vitticeps, assembly GCF_051106095.1. Classification (NCBI taxonomy): domain Eukaryota; kingdom Metazoa; phylum Chordata; class Lepidosauria; order Squamata; family Agamidae; genus Pogona; species Pogona vitticeps. The sequence goes on along the minus strand of NC_135785.1, from coordinate 221,285,725 downwards.
AAACAATTCTTTTCCTGGTAGGAGTTGAATTAAAGAATTTTGGTAGCTGTACCAAAATTGAGACACCCAATGTGGTGTAGTGGAGAGGGTGACCAACTAAGATGTCAGATATATGGTTGTTGTGGGTTTTTCAGGCTCTTTGGTCGTGTTCAGAACACGGCCAACGAGCCCAAAAAAACCCAGAACCATTAGATCCCGGCCGTGAAAGCCTTCCCGAATACATTCCGGATATATCCTTGAAAGCCTTATTGGGTTTGTTCCAAGTCAGTTTTGACTTGACAGCACATAATACACACAAAGACTTAGCGGCGTTGTCCTCCAGATGTTGGTCAAATGTGGCTCATCTTACTCCTCACCATTATCTGTGCTGCCCAGGACTGGGAAACCTGTGACAGTCCAACAGTTGGAGAGTCACAGGTTTCCCAGTCCTGTGGCATATTTTTCTATTTAAAAATGTCACAACTATGGAACTGATTTAATTCAAAATTAATACAATAAACATTAAACCCAACCCTCTGATTTGAACTGAAGGCAGTAAGAGCTAAAGTAATAAAATGCCTTTTAATAATTAGAAAACTAAAATACAAAAAGGAAATGGAGAACATTATTTTTGTGGCTTAGTGAATTTTTTACTTGTGGCTTGTTCCTTTTACTAGCAAGAGCTAACTCATGTTCCCACCTCCTATTTATGTGCTGTTGAAAAATGGGGTGAGTAGGGTGTAACAAAAATGCATATCAATGGTTTTGCTTTTGAAACTTTGCAATAGGATTGTAGGCAGGAAGTGGTATCAGTTAGGATTCTTCTGAATGAGCTGTGGGACAACTTGGGAACAATTTTAATACAATACATTATTTTCTATTTAAACTATTGTTAATTTTGTGTTTTTTATACCAACAATACAGCAGCTTCCTTTACTTGGAAAAAGGAGCTGTAGGGCCATACCTCTGGCTCTGCTTCCAGCATAATATGGTTTGTTGTCCATGTCCTAAATATGCATTGTTTGTAGATGTGTGCAAGGGAAAGACCTCTGCTTTTGAAATTCCCATGCATTCTGGGAACATCATTTATGCTTATTAAGATCAGTACTTTGGTATACTGAGTCTTTTAACCTAAATGTAAATTTACACCAGAATTCAGTACTAAAATCTATTTTTTTATGCCAGAGTCCAGACTCTGATGTAATAACAGTAATAAAAAGTGTCTCTGTGTGCCTTTCCTTTATCACCGAGCAACAGTAACTGCTCGGGAAACCAGCTTACCAAGGCAAGTGGCATGGATCTGGGGCAGGCTTAATATCTTTCTTTTTTTAAGAAATCAAAACCTTGCTTGTAACAATGGCCAGATGCTGTCTGTAGTAAGTTGACTTGTTCATGTGGATTCTTATTGCATATAGGTGTGCCACCATTTAATAGTAGACTTTGCATCCCTGAATCATCTCCTTAGCTCCTTTGATTAATTCTTGATGAAGACCTGCTTAGTACGACTTTAATTTGAAGAGAGAGTTTATGATGATGCATAGGGGATTTCCATTATAAACAATTTGCACCTGCAGCCTTGAACATCTGTTTGAGTTTGGGGAATATTACTTTCAGAACTCTACAGAAACAGGCACATGAGTCACTGTGGCCAAAGAATGTGCATTTTACTAGGATGCAGCTAAGCAAGATATGTATCCATCTTCTTTCTCAAAGTTTGTATTCTGTAAATTGTGACAAATTTAGCAAAATCTTGTCTTACTCCTAGATCTTAAGCATCGACGAATACCAATTTTGTTCTTTGCAAACAAGATGGACCTCAGAGATGCTGTGTCTTCTGTAAAGGTTTCTCACTTACTAGCATTGGAAAACATCAAAGACAAGCCATGGCATATCTGGTAAAATTGGCATACAATTGTTTTGTATTTCCATTGGTCTGGAATGTTTAAACTACTGACTTTGGTATCATGAAGTGCTCTTTTATTCAAGTGGCATACGTAGTAGTACATAGTTGTAGAAACTGCAAAAGCTTGTTGTTATTGGGACCAGATTACATACATGGACTGAAACTTAACAAATTATAGTATGGTTAAAACCATAAGAGGAATTCATGCTTAAGGTTATATTTGTTTCTAAATTTAATTCCATCAAAGTATTTATATACAATATATAGCTTCCAAGGGATCATATAAACACAACAATAAATTAGTAAACATCCATGCAAAATTAACCATTCATAAACCAGCTTTTCAAAATCCACAAGTTACAAAACTTAAAAAAGAGAAAATAGAAAAATATTATTATTATTATTATTATTATTATTATTATTATTATTATTATTATTATTATTATTATTATTATTATTATTATTATTATTATTATTATTATTATTAATTTGATTTATATCCCGCTCATCTGGTAAATCTATACCACTCTAAGCGGCTAGAAAAAAGTACTGAAACCATCTCACTACAGTAACCCATCACAAGCGCTTATATTTTAGTAAAAATTCAGAGACGACAACTAACTCTTAAAAGGCCTATAGTGACAAGTTGGCAATGTATTCCACAACTGCGGGTCCACCACTGTGAGTCTACAGCTGTGAAAATCTGCTTCCTAATGGTTAGCAGCCTGCTTTTCTTAAGTAGTAAAAATGATAGCAGGGCTTTGAAAACTGATTGCAAAATGCAAGGAAGTTGATGTGGGTAAAGGTAGTCCTTCAACTAATGTAGCCCTAAACAATGTAAAGGTTTGAAGCCCTTTAAATTCAGCCCAGACATGCACTGGCAACCAGGGTAACCAATGTAGTGTGCTTCCACTAGTACTCTTCTGAAAGCATCAATGGATGTTTTTCACTATCTTTAAAGACACACCTACTGCAAAGCCTGTTGGACTCAGCTGAAGTAATATTCATGTAATGTATTAAGTACCTGTAGAATGTTTAGCTAGCCCATTACTCTACCAAAAAGTGAATTACAGTAGTAAATAGTGTGAAATTTTCCTGCCTCTTCTCAGATTCATGTCTTTCTTATTTGAATGAAATATATATCTGTGGTTGTTATGGTAAGATATTAGGTACACTTCTAAACCCAAGTACTATTAATTCCCTTGTAATGCAGTCTTCCATATGTATTCTAATTGCATCCACTGCCCATTGGCATGCTTCTGTCTGCTGTATGATCTTTCTTTGATTTGACATAGAAACAAATCTTTAGACTAACCTTCTTTCATGTTGAATATTTTTGCAATTTTCTCTATTTGATACCTCTATTCATTGGAAAAATGTTTGTTCTGCTCATTATGAGACATCTGGCAACTGAAAAAGCTGTCCATTTGTGCTATCTAACAAATCTGTGTATAATTCATTATCTATTTTATTCTGAAAACTATACATTCAGCAATATTGGGATGAATAAAAACATTTCAAATCCTGTAATATTTGTACAGAATGAGAACAAAAGGTGCCCCTCCCCAAACTTACACATCTCAAATACCTAACAGAAAACTCATCATCATGAACTACTTGGTTACTAAACTATTTACAGGCGCTTAGCCTACTAAGTTTTCTTTAGCTAAAAGGATTAGGAGTCCTCATTTAGTCAGAGGGAAGTGGTAGACATGGTAGAAATCCTATTCCTGCTCACCATCTGCTCCATAGGTCTAAGCACATGCATTATTTTGATCCTGTCCACCCCATTGTTATTGTAGATGTAGAAGGTTGCATAATACATTTCAAAGAGTAATGGGGTAAAAGATTTGGATTGGTCCTTCAGTAGCTCACGCTTTCTGATAAATCTACCTAAATGCCTGTTCTCCTTTGCAAACACTAAGGAGAAAATTCTAAGGAAGTTGATTGGGTATTGTTGCTTCATTACATATAATGAACACTGCATATGTTTACTCTCATATCAATTAGCACTCTAATTTTGATTTTCAAAGAATAACATAACATGCAAAATAGCAGAGTCAATAGATGAACAGATAATCTGTTGACATGTGTTGTGGTCTCACGTCTGTATTTATTTATTTGTTTATTTATTTGTTCATTTATTTACAAGATTTTTAGCCGCACCATTACCAATGCTCTGAGTGGTGTACAACATTAAAACCATTAAAAATAGGTAATATTATAATAATACCATATATTAAAACAGTCAATTTATCATTAATAAATCCTGCTGCTCATACGGCCAGCTAAAGGATACTATTTAATTAAAATCCTGGCTAAACAGAAAGGTCTTTGCCTGGCATCGAAAAGCCAAAAGTGTTGGAGCCAGGTGGCTCTCTATAGGGAGGGTGTTCCAAAGTGGGGGGGGGGGACAGTCGAGAAGGCCCTATTTCGGCATGCCATCCTCCTCACCTCTTTCAGGGATGCCACCTTCAGAAGGGCCTCCTGGCGTGATCTTAGAGTATGGGCAGGCTCGTACGGAAGAAGGCAGTCCTTTAAATCAGTGGTTCTTAACCTTTGTTACTCGGATGCTTTTGAACTGCAACCCCCAGAAACCCCAGTCAGGACAGCTGGTGGTGAAGGCTTCTGGGAGTTGCAGTCCAAAACTCCTGAGTAACCCAAGGTTAAGAACCAGTGCTTTAAATAACCAGGTCCTAAGCTGTTTAGGGCTTTGTATGTCAAAGTAAGCACTTTGAATTGGGCCTGAGCAGCATCCAGCAGCCAGTGTAAATTTTTCAGAACCAACGTGATATGAGTCTGCGTGGCAGCACCACTTACTAGCCGCGCTGCCAGGTTCTATGCCAGTTGCAGTCACCAGACCATCTTCAAAGGCTGCCCCACATATAGCGCATTGCAGTACTCCATTGTTACCAATGATGTGTGACTGTTGCCAGGCTGCACTCATCCAAGTAAGGGCGAAGTTGATATATTCTCCGCAACTATAAGAAGGCACCCCTGAACACCGAGTCGACCTGGGCTTCCAAGGTCAGACCCGGGTCAAGGAGCACCCCCAAGCTGTGGATGCTGTCCTTAAAGGGGAGTGTAACCACGTCTAGGGCAGGGAAATTGCCCTTTAATCTATGGGAGTGTAACCACGTCTAGGGCAGGGAAATTGCCCTTTAACCTATCTGGTGGAGCACCTACCAGCAGCACTTCAGACTTGTCTGGATTGAGCCTCAGTTTATTGACCCTCATCCAGTCCATTATTGAGTTCAGGCATGAGTTCAGAACAGCGACTGCCACACCTGGATTGGTAGAGAATGAGAGGTAGAGCTGGGTGTCGTCAGTATATTGCTGACTCCTCAGCCCAAACCTCCTAACGACCTCCCCCATCGGTTTCATCTATTTATTTATTTACTTACTTATTTATTTATTGCTTTTATATGCCGCCCATCTAGACATAGTCTACTCTGGGCGGCTCATGTAGATATTGAATAGCATGGGGGCAGTATAGAGCCCTGAGGAACCCCATGATGCAACTGCCATGAATCAGAGCTACTGTCCCCCAGCACCACCTTCTGGACCCAATCAGCCAGGTAGGAGTGGAACCACCGTAAAACGGTGCCTCCCATCCCAGCCAATATGTCCAGAAGGACTCCATGCTCGATGGTGTCAAAAGCCGCTGAGAGGTCTAGGAGAATCAACAGGGATGCATTCCGCTTGTCTCTCTCCCGGCAAAGGTCGTCAAACAGGGTGACCAAGGCAGTCTCCGTCCCGTAACCCGGTCTGATACTTGATTGAAATGGATCTAGATAATCCGTTTCATCCAGGAGAGCCTGGAGCTGCTCAGCCACCAAACATTCCAACCCCTTGCCCAGAAAAGGGAGGTTTGCCACTGGTTGATAGTTGATCACTAGATCTGGGTCCAGATTAGGCTTTTTTAGGAGTGGGCGAATCACTGCCTCCTTTAATGGGGCAGGGACTACTCCCTCTCTTAACAAGGATTTGATGACCTTTAGGATCCAGTACCACTTGTTCTGCCATACCAATATCAAGGTAAAGAATTAAAATAATGTTGGCACGTAAAGAGTATTAATTGAATTTTAATATGGTGCTAGCACAGTGGGTATCTCACCAGTTCTGTCTCAGCTATTTAAAGACTCTTTGATACTGGAATTAGACACTTACAGAGCACTATTGTGTTAAAACTGTGTGGACAACACATGCAATAAGGGGTATGCAATAGTTCTGCTCCCTTTGCTATCAGTCCAAAGAGGAAGAAACTGTTGTTTCCATATATAGTCACCACATGTATTAGAACTTGCTTTTTTCTATGTTCTGGCTCACAACTGAATAGAGTTTGAGTTTCGATGTCCCCTCCCCCACTTTACTTCCTTAGCTACCTCTTATGGAGCAGAAAACTGGGCATAATAGCCAGAATCCTATTTGTGTTTGCGTAATTTGCTGCAACTAATTACTGAGGTGCCAGGTTGCCAGTAAAACATTTTCTTTTACTAGTAGAAGCAGCACATTGGCAGCAGTTACACGTATGTCATCTACTTCTGGTCCTACTTAATGTTCTTTATTCATTGTAGTGCAAGTGATGCTCTTAAAGGCGAAGGATTGCAAGAAGGTGTAGATTGGCTTCAAGGTATGTTTCATCATTTTTTCTTACCTTCTCTTTTCCATTAATCTTTTTCTTTTTCTTTTATAATCTTTTCCACCATTACATTTTGCTTTTTTTCCCACCTATTTCTGCCACCAGATCAAATTACACAGTGAGTATCCTTATCAACCATTGTCTTTTAGATCCTTGTTTCTTCTTCTTTTTCCCTGCACTTCTCTTTCTCTCTCATTAGAACTTCCCTTTAAGCTAACAAAAAAGGAAAGAAAAAGTAAAAAGGTTTATTCCTAATTTGCACATTAATTTAGACTAAAATTATTTTCGAAAGTGCTGCTTGTAGTCTGTGTAAAATATAAAATATTTACTGTTTTAAATTTCTGACTCATACCTTTATGCCTATCATTATGAACAATTAGTACAAGAATTATTGTCTTCCATATGTTATGATATGATATGATATGATATATTTTTTATAAAAAATTTATTATACCTTTCTTCCCTAATGGAATCCTAAACTGGTATACAAAAATATTTTAAATCCACAACTAAAAACGTACCAATAAAACTCAAAAGTATGTATACAAACATTGAGAAACATTATTTGAAAATGATGAATCAGATTTTAAATCACTGCTTCACCTCAAGGGCCTTTCTTAAAAGGTACATTTTCAATTGCTGAGAGAAGGAATGAAGAGAAGGGAGTCCCATAATTTGGGAGCAGGCAAAGAAACCACCCTCTTTTATGTCCTCACCAGACAAGCTTGAGAAAGTAGTAAGGCTGAAAGAAGGTGCTCCATTGAGGATCTTAAAACTCTTGGGGCCGAGATCCAGTCTTTCAGATAGCCTGGAGCTCGGCCATAAAGGACTTTAAAGGCCATGACCAGTATTTTGAATAGTGCACAGAAACTGGCAGCCAGTAAAAGTTGTAATAAGGATGGGTGGGTGTAACATAATCCAGTAGCCAGCCTGTCAGTAGTCTGTCTGGAGCATTTTGGGCCAGCTGAAGTTTCCAAACCATCTCCGTCAGCAGTCTGTCACACTGCAGTAATCTAAATAGGAAGTAACCAAGGTTTGTGTCACCATAGCCAAGTCAGGCCTCTTAAGGAATGGTCACTGCTGGTGCACTAGTTTTAATTGTACAAATACACTTCTGACCACTCCTGAGACCTGGGTAACCTGGCTCAGAAATAACATCCAAGCTATGAACTTGAATTTTCAGAGGAAGTGTAACCTCCACCAGCACAGGTTGAATTTCTGTTTCCTGATCTGCCTTTCCACTGACCAAGAGCACCTTGCCTGGAATAAGCTTCAGTTTGTTCACTGTTGTACATTACCAATCTCAAGCACTAGTTTAGGGCAGAGGCAGCTCCCTTGGATTTAAATGGAAAAGAGAGATAGAGTTGAGTGTCCTTGGCATACTGGTGACAATAAATCACAAACCACTGGAGAATTCTAGCAATTTCATGTAGATGCTCAAATAGCATAGGGAATACAGACCAACAGCTAAGGTATTGGTCAAATAGACATCCCTCACCACCAAATTCTGGGTGTGCCCACACCCCACCCCAGTAAAAACTAGAGCTACTGCAACATAGTGCCTTCCAGGCCCATCCCAGGACCTCCATTTACTCCAGCATCACTCCAGCATCTGAGTCAGAATTGATCAGAGTAATTGTCATGCAAATTGTTCACAGTAGGCTGTTGAGTGATTAAAATTCTCCTCTTGCAGATTAGATCATAATAGACCCTAATGACTCAAAGCAGCTCCAGTAGATGACTCTATACAGACACAGTGGTGACAAAAGACTTTTTCCGCTGCCAACACTGCCACAGAATAGGTTTTTCCAATGATTTCTAGTCAAGACTTGTTCCCAGATTTCCACCATCATCATTCTAGTCTATGTCCCATTTGCTTCGTCACCACCAGTTCCCTAGTAAACCAGGGAACAAGCCTGGCTCCATTCCCTGGGAAGGGAACCTAAGAACAATGATGTCTATCACCCTTTTTATTTCCCCATTCCAGAGGTCAACAAGGGCTTCAAAAGGTTCATCTGCTAAGGTGGCAGGAACCTCCCCAAGAGCTGTTTGAAAACTATTTGGATCTATCAGCTTTTTCAGGTGGATCATCTTAATTGGTCCCACATCATGCAGATGTTTCGAGTCCCAGTGAATCTGAACCCTACCAGGTAGCCATCTGCCTATGACAACAGAGCTCCTGCATATCTAGATCACAGTCATCCCATCAATACAAAAAATCAGGTCCAGAGTGTGTGGGGCCAGATATAATTTGAGATACCCCCATGGCCATTGTGGCAGACACAATGTCCTGAGCTGATTGCATAGTCTTAGCAGGAATGTTTAAGTGTCCCAGCACAACAAGCTGAGATAACTCTAGCACCAACTCCAGGACAACACAGCTAGCTCTGCCAGGCAGACTTCTGAGCACTGTTGGGTTTGGATGTTGGAATAAAACACAGCAGCCCAAATCCTGTTGCTTGGTGTAATAAATCTCATTCAAGTAGACCAACTGAATCAATGGGAGTCAACTCCATATGAATCATTTGATTTTGACCAGTACACACTGTTTACAACCTTTGATTCAAAGTGCATTGCAAAAATAATACATACAATTTATAAATGTTCAGGCTTTATACATTTTAATTTAAGGATGAACGTCTGTAACTTTTACATAGTCCAGTGGCCAAAACTTTAGCACTGCTTTTGAAAATGTTCTATGTTACTGAGCTCACTCAAGTATTTTATAGACCACTAGATGTCAGCAGAGACTGGAAGTAGAGAGCAGGGAGGGGGTGTTTACCTGATGGACTGTACATTTTAACCCAAGGTTAAAATCCACTGCAGCTCCATAAAAATGTTGAATATGTTTTTTGTTTTTTTTGCAGAGTAATGTTTTGTTTTGTTTTTTGCAACTTCTCCTTCTGCCTTCAAAACATCTTTTACACCTACAGATTTAAAAAGTACTGTATAAGGGAAAGATTGTTTTCAATGTATGTGATACGTGGCAATCTCTACAAAGCCATGCACTTGTACAGAAGACATTACCTCTTCATACACATCTTGAAGCATACATTTCCAAGCTATTAATATAATTCAATTTTTTACATATTATCAGAAGAGGAGGATGCCAAAGACTAAAATTAGATTTTACAAGGAATTGGGGTGGGTGGGTGGGAATTTTAATACATGCATACTAAAACATTTTGTTTGAGGTTCATCTGTTTGTCCTTCTCTTCTAAGAGGGAAATAGAAACAGGAAGGCTAAATTTAGTCAACATATTGGGAACTGTGAGTATTCTCACAAGCTTCTTATTCTGCTCTAATGCACACCCTATTGCTTCTGCTTCCTAGATTTTATTAACCTTAATTTCCTGTAAGGTCCAATTTGGAAACAACAGCAGGCAGGATTAGCAAAGAAAAAAAGGGAGGAGGGAACAGGATTATGTAGAACTGTAAAGATTCTCTGGATTATCAAACCATGGTCATGTCTGAAATGAACCCAAATTTGGTAATATTTCTGCGAAGGAACTAAACAGATTTGATGACATAATTTCATTTGACTTCATAAACGTATTCAGAATAATAATACAGAATAATTTTTCTAATGAAAGCAGCATTTTAATTTTAATTTTGTTTATTTTTACATAGATCAGATCCAGCTAATGAAGACATGAAAAACCAATGAGCTGTGAAAATGTCATAAAGAACATTTGTAGACATAAATGAAGAGCCTTGATCATAAAGACTTTTTTTAGGTCTGTTTGTTTCTTTTTGTTGGCTTTTATAAAAGCCCGTAAAGTAAAATATTATTTTTTGTAAAAAACGTAACTGCTGACATGCACATTCGTGATACTGACCAAAAATTTGGAAGTGGTTTGATGGAACATCAAAATCATTGTATACAAACAAAAGATGCTTTTTTAAAATAAAAAAAAGTGAGACCAAAGAAGCAGCTACAATAATTTTGCTCTCTTAATGCTCCTTATAATGTCTCATAGTGGCTAATGTACCAGTCATGTAAAATGTTGTTTTAGTGACAGGTGCATGAGGTGGAAGAAGCTGTTGTGGGTTCTCAGGCTTTCATATCCACTCCTTATTCAACTATCTACCTGGGAGGAAAACTTCTGCATCTTCTTCCTGTGGTTTGTCTAAACATTGACTTATATCATCCAAACAGGATGTAATTTATACAAACTGGTTATTCTCCAGATCAGCCAACTTCAGATAATGGTTTCTGAAGCTGTCTTGTTAAAACAACTAGAGTATTATAAAATACAATCCCTCTTCTGAATGATACGGCAGTTTGGGGAAACTGAAAGGTGCCCAATTTGTACTCTAGGCCATGTGGAAACAAAACAAGAAAGCATGCCACACTGGGGTTTACACCATATCCTTCCTAACTGAATACATCTTGTTAAACCATGATTTAGCATAATCTGCAAGCTAGCCAACTGCAGTGGAATTTTACCTTAATTTTAAATTCTATTTTTCATAGAAATGACCTATACCATTTAATATTTCTCTGCCATCTTTTAGTTGTATGTGAATTGTTTTTATAAGCCACTATGGATGTGTATGAGTACTTTGTCCTTGATATGTGCTGAATTATATTCTGTTCTGTAACAACTGAAATATTTTGATAAATAAAATATAGAATATCCTTAACATACTATTGTGTTTATTTTAAACTTTCTTCAAAGTTTGGATCATTTAAAACTCTTTCAGACCTGCTTTAGATATATGGCAGCACCAGTACAGATTGTTAGGTGACAACAGTGTGTTGGGAAGATAAGCAATGACAAGCACAACTCTATTAGAAAGGGCCTGGTAAATATGCTTCATTGACTGGAATTCTGTTCACATAGCTCTGCATGGCTAAGGCTAATGCTGTAATCAGCCATGGATGTTCATCTCTAATTAAAAGCTATCTACCTCAATGCTCAGAGCCTAGTAGGGAACTTTTCCACCTGGGGAAAATTCTCTGGGGTCCTTGGGAATGGGATGGAATTGGCAGCAGTTTTCAGGCCTTAATGATTAAAGTCCATCACTCATGACATCATCAGCCTTATTTATTTATTTAACTTATATGCTATCCACTCTACCCAAAGGTCTCTGGGCAGCTTACAGCATATGCATATGCTTATGCATATGCAGCTCCATGAACAGGATTCCAACCATTCTGTGAACAATCTGTTGAACACCAAATGTAACAAGTACAATACAGAAATACTTTGGCGCTAAATTGCAAGGTTTTGTGTAATTTGTTCTTCGTGGCCTCTGTGAATGAACACAGTTGGGTTGTTCTGCACCTGCGCAGGACCTCTCAGAATTTTCTAGAGCTTAAAGACATGTGATTAGTGGGACAACCCTTTCGACACCAACAGAAGAAGGGTAAGTAGTATCAATGCATCCCTTCCATCTTCCACCACTGTTTCCACTCCGTTTCAAACCAGGTTATACCCTTTCTTCAGTGCATGGTGTCGAATCACCAAGGACCAATGGGTCCTTTCAATTATCGAAAAGGGCTGTTTCATTGAATTTCAGCATACTCCACCTTTCACTGTCATTAAAACTACTCCCCACTCATTCGCACTTCAAGAAGAAATTTCCCTTCTTCTCCAAGCCATACTCTTAGTCCCTTCATCTGCCCTGCATGATGGTTTCTACTCTAGATACTTCACTGTACCGAAAAAGGATGGACTCCATCCATCCTTGACCTTAGAAACCTCAATAAATTCATTCGTCCTAGTTTCAGAATGCTGACTATCGTTCTTCTTTCACAGGGAGACTGATTTGTTGTCATTGATCTCCAAGACGTGTATTTTCACATCTCTATCCATCCGAGTCACCACAAATTTCTTCGATTCCGATTCGATGGCATCTCGTACCAGTTCCATTCTCTTCCGTTCGGACTCTCCATCACACTAAGGACCTTCACCAAGTGTATGACACCAGTTGCTGCCTACCTCCGCCTTCAGGAAATCACTATATTCCTTTATATAGACAACTGGATGATAGTTTCTGCTTCCTACCACGATGCCGTCAGAGCTACCCAAATTACTCTCGACACTCTTCAAGACCTTGGTCTCCAGGTGAACCATGCCAAATCCCAATTTGAACCATCACAGACAGCCACCTATATAGGGGCATACTTCAATTTCCTACAAGCCAGAACCTTTCTCCCTTATGAGAGAATAATCAAACTCAAACCGGCTATACAACTATTCCAGCCTCATGCTTTAGTATCAGCTCATCAAGCCCAACACCATCTCAGACTCATGGCTTCCACTGCTCCCGTTATCCAGCATGCCAGGTTAAAGATGAAGTCTCTTCAGTCATGATACCTCTCCCTATTCGACCCCATGACACATCACCCATCCAGATGCCTCAGAGTCACAAGCGAACTAGCCCAACAACATATGTGGTGGACATTTCTCCTACATCTTCTTGTCAGAAGACCCTTCTCCTGTCTCCAGCTCACAGTACAGGTTACCAAAGATGCCAGCCCGTTGGGATGGGGCGCCCACTGTCAGCATCACAGGATCCATGGTCTATGGACAAAACAAGAGCAGTCATTACAAATCAAGCACCTAGAGCTCTTAGTTGTTGTTTAGTTGTTGTGTCTGACTCTTCATGACCCCATGGAGCAGAGCACGCCAGGCCCTCCTGTCTTCCACTGCCTCCCAGAGTTTGGTTAATTCATGTTGGCAGTTTCGATGACACTGTCCAATCATCTCATCCTCTGCCGTCCCCTTCTCCTCTTGCCTTCACACTTTCCTAACATCAGGGTCTTTTCCAGGGAATCTTCTCTTCTCATGAGATGGCCAAAGTATTGGAGCTTCAGCTTCAGGATCTGTCCTTCCAGTGAATCCTCAGGGTTGATTTCCTTCAAAATGGATAGGTTTGTTCTCCTTGCAGTCTAGGGCACTCAAGAGTCACCTCCAGAATGACAATTCAAAAGCATCAGTTCTTCAGTGGTCAGCCTTCTTTATGGTCCAGCTCTCACTTCTGTACATCGCTACTGGAAAAACCATAGCTTTGACTATGCGGACCTTTGCTGATCATGTCTCTGCTCTTTAAGATGCTGTCTAGGTTTGTCATCGCTTTCCTCCCCAGAAGCAGGCGTCTTTTAATTTCATGTTGCTGTCATCATCTGCAGTGATCATGGAGCCCAAGAAAGTAAAATCTGTTATTGCCTCCATATCTTCCCCTTCTATTTGTCAGGAAGTGATGGGACCAGTGGCCAAGATCTTAGTTTTTTTGATGTTGAGCTTTAGACCATTTTTTGCACTCTCCTCTTTCACCCTCATTAAGAGGTTCCTTAATTCCTCCTCACTTTCTGCCATCAGAGTGGTATCATTTATTTATTTTATTTATTGAATTTGTACCCCGCCCATTTAGTCAACTGACTACTATCATCTGCATATCTGAGGTTGTTGATATTTCTTCAGGCAATCTTAATTCCGGCTTGTCCAGTCCAGCCTTTCGCATGATGTATTCTGCATATAAAATAAGCAGGGAGACAATATACAGCCTTGTCGTACTCCTTTCCCAATTTTGAACCAATCAGTTGTTCCATATCCAGTTCTAACTGTTGCTTCCTGTCCTAGAGCTCTTAGCTATTAGCAAAACTTTCCATGCCTTCCTACCTATCATTGCAGGACACACAGTCCAACTTGCTATGGACAATACAACAGCTCTTTATTTTGTCAACAAGCAGGGCGATACACATTCCCTTTCCTTACTGTACATAGCTGTTGAGCTCTGGGAATAGTGCTACCTTAACCACATCTTCCCAGTAGTAGGCCATATTGCTACGGATGACAATCTGCTTGCAGACCATCTCAGTCGCCTTACCACAAGGACGCATGAGTGGTCTCTAGACAATGAAGTCTTCGCCCTTTTTTGCCATCAGTGGGGGACTCCTTCTGTCAATGTTTTTGCTACCAAGAACAATACTAAGTGCCAATACTAAGTGCCAATGTAAAATTGACACAACCAAGTTGTTTAGGAAAGCATCAAGACTCTTCCTATGTTTTCATGGCCTAAAAGAGGTTAATCAGCTTCACCTCAAACGTTGGCTAGGTGGATTGTTCAAACAATTTCACTGGCATATGAACTGGCAGGCAAAACACCACCTGAACCCTTGAAGGCTCACTTGACTAGAGCACTGTCTACCTCCACTGCCTTCCAATGAGGAATAGAAATCCCTCACATCTGCCGTGCAGCTACATGGTCCAATCCATCAACATTTGTCACACATTACTGTTTGGATGTCCGGGCAAAGAAAGATGCTGCTTTCGGCAGAGCTGTCTCAACTTCTTACTTTCTATTGTGACGTCCCACCATACGGTAAGTGAACTTGCCAGTCACCCAACTGTGTGCATTCACATAGGCCACAAAGAAGATAGGTTACTTGCCTGTAACCATGGTTCTTCTAGTGGTCCTCTGTGAATTCACACATCCCGCCCTGCCTCCCCTCTGTCCATCATATTGTCTTCTTATATAGCTCTTTGACAGCAGCAGACTCTTTTGGGAACTGAGGGGACTTCTGGCGGGTGGAGCATGCGCTCCACAGGGGAACGTCCCACAAATCACGTCTTTAAGCTCTAGAAACTTCCAAGAGGTCTGTGCAGGCGTAGAACAACCCAACTGTGTGAATTCACAGAGGACCACTAGAAGAACCATGGTTACAGGTAAGTAACCTCTCTGTTCTAGGTGTCCAGTGAGTGCATGGGGATCACAGTAAAAAGGGAATTGTCGTTTGATTCCATTTATAATTAAATGTTGCTATGGAAAGTTCAGTTACGATACATTGTTGTGCAAAGGGCAAACAGAACTTGTTTACTCAAGTAATATTACAGGCCACTTTGAACTAAAACTATATAGTCCTGACTTCATAGAATGTGGGTCATGGTATCATTGTGCTGAAGCCTAATAGCTAATCCTATGTGCTGCTGCTGTTCAAACATGGGATCAAGAAAAACTCATCATAAACTCTCGCTGTTAACAATACAGGCATGTGTATTAGTGCAGAAACAAGTTCCTCTGTTAATGTAACATAAGACTCATCCTGATCCATTCAATAGGATGCAGAGAACTTCAGTTTTTGGCAGTAACTGTGATTGCTGGGGAAAAGGAATCAAGGGACTACACCTAATTCTCGCTAGCAAAAAAAATATGCTGGGATTTTAGCTCCTAGAATCCCATATGTAAGGCATATAGCTGGACAGGGAGCCAAATACAGTATAACTAAATATACTGTATATGTGAAAGCTTCTTCCTGCACATAGGGTGTGCCAGACCCCTGCTGCAGGAGCTGCTGCACATAGGTAGGCTAGAAATGTAGGAGGTCCTTCTGAAAGGGGGAGGGTGGGTTTGCTCTGACATTCCAAAAAACAAAAAAAAACAAACAGCCTTCATGTTCCAGAGGTTCTTTTCCCACGTGCTAGAGCCTTTGCCCTGGGGCATCTTCTCCCATAAATCTCTGTATAGCTTTCACATAGTATTGTCTGATTTTAAACCTTTTGTGAATTAAAATGGGTAACTAGTTTCACATTTTCTTGCTATATAATCTTGAAGTTTTCTTATGCAGTCATGGACCCATTATACAAAGATAAATACATAGAATAAATACATAGTATATTTTAAAAATCTTGCTATAGTGTTTTGCGAATACTCATAGCTGAAAATAAAATCTTAGCCACAAACTGTGTTATTATTTGATTCCCTCTGGATTCTTGGAAATAAATCTCTGTATAGCTTTCACGTAGTATTGTCTGATTTTAAACCTTTTGTGAATTAAAAAGGATAACTGGTTTCAAATTTTCTTGATATATAATCTATTATTGACTAGATAGCTCAGAGAGTTAGGTATCTGATTGCGAAGCTTGAGTTTGAGAGATCAGTTCCCCACTGTGCATCCCATAAGAGTCAGCCTGTGTAGCCTTGGGCAAGCTACACAGCCTCAGGGCATTCCCAGAAGGCTGGAATGATAAGCTACTTCTGAGTGTTCTCTTCCCAGAAAACTCTAAACTGGGCTGCCATAAGTCAGAATTTACTTGATGGTACACTACTACTGCTATCATCATCACAACCACCACTCAAAATGTCCAAGTTCTGCATTTTGTCAGAAAAAAATTATCTTTAAAAATGTTTTCTTCCTTTTGGGACACAAAAAAATTAACAAAACATTTAAAATAGCACATGTAAGATGAAAATACAGAAAATGAAGTACAATTATTTAATTCCTCCATCTGTTCACACTGAAACAGCAATCAGCCAAGAGGTTCCCCATGTGGGCAAACTATTCCAGCCTGAATGGCAACAGATACAACAGCTTGTCATGTAGATTCAGTGTTCTTTGTCCTCGGAGGCTGTAAGTCCAGTGAAAATTAAGGGAAATGAGCTGAGATACTTTAAAGTGCAAGATACATCCCTATGCTCTGTGTTTAGTACTCTTTCTTTACAGACATGCTGGCTGCCTTGGGCCATATGTTATTACATTGTATTCACTGCACCTTAAGGACTCGTTGCCATCTGCTTGATTTGCATGCATTTCCATGGCCATCATTGCTGACAGCTGTGTCCAGAGACCACTGCCACCTGCCACATAATAAAATACCCTTTTATATAAAAAATATGAATGGATGGTTAATACCCAAATTTATATTGCCACATCTTTGTCATGTCTCATGGTAACTATTTGATGACAAACAGACAGAGGAGGGCAACATTTAAATAAGCCAAGGTAGTGGTCCAGCCTTGCCTCTTACTATATATCGCTCCTCTACATTCTTTCATATGCACCCATTCAAAATATTTCCTTTAGTCCCTGAAGTGCTTACAGAAAGGAGCTTGGAGGAGTGAATGTTGGGCAAATTCAATTATTGGAGGAACAAAACTTCATCCATATTTCATTCAAAGTTTAGATACTGTGGTAGAAGCAAATAAGATGGGGGGGGGAGTTGTTTTTTAAAAAAACTGCCTGTAAGTCCATGGTATCAACTATGACTTGTCCTATTTTAGTTTATTCCAGATCTTTTAAATTGTAATTATTCCTAATTCAACAACAACATGAACTATCTTAGGGTATAACCTTTAAATTATTCCAAAGTGTACAGTTAATTGGAGGAGTTTAGCTTTTGAGTGTAACCATTTAAAAATACAGAACAGTGTTCTGCTACATATTGATATTAGCTGCTTTTTAACACTGATTAGAAGAGGAAACCACTGTCCACAGCTCTTAAACCTGCGGACAGACTGTTTCTGCATGAGAGCTTGAAGTGTGGTTACGTAGTCATTTTGTCTGCGGGCCAATAACAAGACTATTGGCAGAATTCACATGTTTCAGTGAAATGACCTTTCTAAGTAATGTATCCACAGACGTAAGAGAATGTGGACAGGACAACATCCTGGGACTTCCTGTGCTAGAATTCAAATCTCTGTAAACACTTGATTAGATTTTCATGGCTCCATAGCTTAAAAGTTTTGAAAAGAAATTATCAGTTAGTTATAAATGTAACAGGAAACTAAAAGCAGGGCCACAAGTTGTAATGAGAGTGAGCTGGAAAAGGGTGATTAATCCTTTTAATAGGGATACTGTATCTCAATAAATGAATACATTTCCAGGAAGGGTGAAGACGCACACTGTGGCTTAGTATAATCATTAGATTAGATAAGGGTTATTTACAATAACCAAGGAAACAAAACACATAACCGTGCTCCTGCACACCTATCTGAAGTATTAGACTCCCTAAAATCAAGAATAGATATTCAGAGTGGCATGACCAACGAGTCACACGCTAGTTCCCTATGTCCCAAATTGTTTTGACTTGTGTTTCTCACATGGACGCTGTTAATACACAGGACCAGCATTTTCACCCAGTATCTGTGGGCAATGCTGATGTCTGAGACCACCGGATCCTTTAGTTTTTACCCCTTATGAAAGGTGGCTGTGAGCAGCCTGCCATTTTACATTTCTCACAATCCTTCACTGCAATGCTACATCAGAATATTGTGAAAAAATAAAAAAAAATCAGGACATTTTATATCATCTGTCAGTTATCAGTACTACTGTTTGTTGCCCACCACTCCTGGTAGGCCATGTGGAAGGGGGGGAGAGGGAAGATACTAAATGGATCTTTACAAGGAAGAGGGTTAAAACATGAAGCCAGCCCAATTCATAAGTACTTTGGCTCTTACCCAGGATGACACTGTAGTATTTCTGGCATGATCAATCCAAAATTAAATAACACTGATATTGGGAGAGAATCAAACACATTTTCCCACTGATGGAATTTAGTCCATGTATTTTGTTTTCAGTCACTACCCTTCAGAACTTGTAAAGAACACACTGGCTTGAGTGCTTTTTGTTATCAAAACGTAATAAAATGGAAAAATGTGTCTATTTAGAATGCACTAGCAGAACACCCATTAGGGCAAGTGGGGTGCTACCTCACTTTAGGCTACCTCCAGCTACCTTAGAGGCAGAAAGTATGTACCATTTTTATGTGAATATGACTCTGTGTGTGTGTGTGTGTGTGTGTGTACGTGCACATGTGTAAGTTATGCAATAGGATCTCAGAAACTGAGTTCAATGTGGGTTACTCCAATGTACAGTAACTGAGTACAGCTGTACAATCTAAAGCTACAGTTCTGTGCATACCTAACAGAAGAAGAAGTCCCATTTAGAAAGACTAACTTCTGAGCAAATACGTTCCAGACAGGACTATACAGAAATATGTTATGGCAGATGCTTTCCTGGATTCCAGTCCAGTACTTGAAATGTTATTTTTTCAAAGGAACTCATTGAGTTATTAATTACTTTGCAGAGGCACTGTAACTTTGTTAGTTTTACTGCCATTGGAAAAAAATCCTTCATTTGTGTTTATCATTTTTATCCATTAGACTTACCATCACTTCCTGGGCTTCCAAAGCTGTCCCCACTGCCCTCTGCCTCCCGTCCCCGCTGCCTCCGCCTCTGCAGGAGGGCAGAGGGCAGCAGGGGTGGATTTGGAAGGCAGAGGGCAGCGGGGGCGGCTTTTATTTTATTTTTTGTGTGTGGTTTTTTTTTCTTTGGCCGGAATGGATTAAATGGTTTTGAATGCATTCCTATGGGAAATTTTGCTTCAACTTACGAAATGTTTGAGTTACAGCCACCGATCCAATACAAATTAATTTCGTAAGTTGAGACATCACTGTATCCTTGTATTGCACCTGTGGCCTCCCTCTGGGGTGATTTCCCTGCACTAATTCTCCATACAGGAGATCTTTTGGAATCTGACCATCACCCATTCTCACGACATGCCCAAGCCAACGTAGACGTCGCTGTTTCAGTAATGTATACATGCTGAAAATTCCAGCTCGTTCCAGGACTACTCTATTTGGAACTTTGTCCTGCCAGGTGATACGAAAAATGTCTCAGAGACAACACATATGGAATGTGTTCAGCTTCCTCTCCTGCTGTGCACAAAGGATCCAGGACTTACTGCAGTACAGGAGTGTACTCAGGATACAGGCTCTATAGACCTGGATCTTGGTATATGCCGTCAGCTTCTTATTTAGCCATACTCTCTTTGTGAATCTAGAGAACATGGTAGCTGCTTTGCCAATGCATTTATCCAGCTCAACTTCAGGATAATAAAGGTGTCAGAGATTGTTGAGCCAAGGTATACAAAGTCATGAACAACCTCCAATTCTTGTGTGGAGATGGTAATAGAAGGAGGCAAGTCCACACCCTGGCCTGTGACTTGTGTTTTCTTCAGGCTGATTGTTAATCCAAAGTCTTGGCAGGGCTTGCTAAAACGATTCATGAGTTGTTGGAGGTCTTCAGCAGAGTGGGGCGCAACAGCTGCATCATCAGTGAGGAGGAAGTCCTGCATGCATTTCAGCTGGACTTTGGTCTTCATTGTCAATCTAGAGAGATTAAGGAGCTTTACATCTGATCTAGTCCAGAGATAAACACCTTCTGTTGCAGTTCCAAAGGCGTGCTTCAGCATGACAGCAAAAAAGATCCCAAAGAGAGTTGGCGCAAGGACACAGCCCTGCGCTTCGGATGTCAAAGGGATCTGATGTTGAGCCATCAAAAACCACAGTGTCCTTCATTTCCTCATGAAAGGACCTGATGATGTTAAGGAGTCGAAATGGACATCCAATCTTGGGAAGTATTTTAAGAAGGCTATCCCTGCTAACCAAATCAAAGGCCTTTGTAAGATCTATGAAGGCCACAAAGAGTGGCTATTGTTGTTTCCTACATTTCTCTCACAACTACTGGAGGGAGAATCCCATGTCAGTGGTAGATCTGTTAGCTCGAAATCCACACTGTGATTCTGGATACACTCTGTCTGTAAGCACCTGGAGTTTCTTCAACAGAACACAGGCAAGCAGCTTCCCTACAATTCTGTGAAGAGAGATGCCACAGTAGTTATTGCAGTTGCCCCTGTCACCCTTGTTCTTATACAATGTGACGATGTTTTCATCCTTCATGTCCTGTGGTACTCCACCTTCCCTCCAGCAAAGACAAAAGATTTCATTCAGCTGGGTGGTGATCATCTCTTTACAGCACTTCAGCACGGATGTTATCCTTCCCAGGTGCCTTGCTGGAGATGAGGCCGCTTTTATTTCTACTAAAGTTGGTTCACTTTCCAACTCTTCCAAGACAGGCAGGCACTTGATGCTATTTAAGACTAATGCCTTGCAGGTTGTGCTTTTTACAAAGAGAGACAGGAATACAAGATTAGTAAAGGTAAAGTGTCCGCTTGACATTTAGTCCAGTCGTGTCCGACTCTAGGGGCAGTGCTCATCCCGTTTCCAAGCTTAGCCACCTTTTAATCATTATTTCTCCTCTATCTACCCCCCCCCCCCACTGATCAGGCCAAATACCTCGCCATTAGAGCCAGTAACAGGCAGCCAACTGATTCGTTTTCCACTGAAAGTAGTGAATGGCCGGGGGGGGGGGCTGTTTGAAGTGGACAACTTTCATTCCAGTTCTTTTACAGAAAGTTGTAATTGGTTTAAAAGGAACTCTTTAAATCTAAAATTTGGAAAAGGCGGAAACCCGGCTTTAACGGGACAGACACAAACTCTTGTTGCTGCCTTAAATGAAGTAATAGTTTCATCATTACCTCTTTGAAGGTGCTGCTCAAAGGGCCACAAAGTTACTTTTTGCTGCAAAAGGCAGTTTATTATAATTTCCGAGGGGGTAGCCGTGTGGGGTTTTTTTATTTTTAATTTTTTTGCTTCTTGCAGCAAAAGGAAAGACCTTGGTGGCCTTTTAAAGCCCAGAACCGAGAGTTTCATTTTGGCACAGCCACACTTCGTCAAGTGGAACCCAAGTTTAACCTCCACTTGCGCCCTCGGAATCCAGGGCTGTCCCTCTGGGAGGGAAATACGCGGGTGGGATACGTACAAGCGGATTTCAAACATTTTCGTGTTCAGCGCACTTAACCAGGAGGCGCCTGAGCGCCGGCCGCCCACGCCGCGCCGGAGCACAAAAGGAATGTGGCGTCCTCTTCGCGCTGCCCTCGAGAAAGGAAGGCGCCCATTGGTGCTTTGTGGTGATAGCTCTGGAGGGAAGCAAACACCCGCCCAACCCGAAGTTCTTCGCTCACCCGGCCGAAGGGAAGAGGCGGGAACCGCGCGCCTGCCCGGCCCCTGGGAGGCGACGCGCGGGAAACGCGGGCCGTGAGCCGTGAGGAGGCGGGTCGTTCGCGGCCCTCGCTCCTCCTCGTGGGCCGGGCGGCCGAGGCGCCGTGCAACCGCGGCCGGGGGCAGGGCTCAAAGCCCGGCTGGCTACTTCAGGCGCTTCGGTTTCCCCGCCTCGCCGGAGCAATGGACTAGAAACTTAGGAAGAAAGAAGCGCTTCCGCCACCCGGGGCCGCCTCTCCCTCTCAGCCCACGCCGCAGAGCGAGAAGGGCAGCGTGCTGCCCTCAGTCCCGGCCGGCCGGAGATGTCCGGCGGGAGTGGCCGGAGGAGAACCGGCTCCTCTTGGCACAGTGGCTTCTCCCGACTTTTCTCCAGGACGCCCTCGAAGGAGCCGGAGGAAGGGAGCGAAGTGGCCCCTCCGCGCCAGGGCGCCTCGAGGTAGGAGCCACCCGCCGCCGCCGCCGGAGAG
Organism: Pogona vitticeps; assembly: GCF_051106095.1. Classification (NCBI taxonomy): domain Eukaryota; kingdom Metazoa; phylum Chordata; class Lepidosauria; order Squamata; family Agamidae; genus Pogona; species Pogona vitticeps. The sequence goes on along the minus strand of NC_135785.1, from coordinate 221,263,104 downwards.
CCGAGGCCGCCCGCGCTTCTTGGCTTCCTTGCGCCTCGCCGTCAGCCAGTTTGTGACTCCTGCCTTTCCTCCCCTCTCCTTTCTTTCCTCCCTCTGGCGCGCTTTCCTTCGCTCGCTTCCCATTCTGTTTTACAGTCGATAGGGCGTGGGGGGGGGGTAGGTGGGATGAGGAGGCCACTCTTTGGGCGGGTTGGAAGCCCCGTCACCTGCTTGGAGAAGCCGGCGTTGAAGCAGTTCCTGGTGGGACGAGACGGCCAAGCTCTGTGGGAAGGACCCGCTTTTGAGCCGTTTATGGAAGTGACCAGAGTGCTTTTTCTGCTGGGGTCGCCCGCGTTTCGTGGATTGTTTCTTAACTCTTCCTTCCACCTGCTCCCTCAACTCTGGAAAATAACTATTTTTGATTGCAAGAGCTTGCGCACATTTGGAGCGCAGCATTGCCAAAGCCCTTGCGAAACGCGAGGTACTCTATTCGGAAACAAAAAGTTTTAATCAACTGTTAACTCTCTGTGCTAAATGTCACTTGAAGAGAATCGGTGTCAGGACTGATGATAGCTCATCGGGGCAGTGCATTCCAAATCACTGTACTGTATTTTGCAGTAAACCGCCCTGGAGTACACTTTATGATAGGCAAATATTACGAATGACCTTAAATACGTTGCAGCAATATTTACATATGGCAGATGCTCTTCTAGAATCGAGCTTTCTGCAATGGTTTATATACTTCACATCAATATGGTTGAAGAGCAGGTTCCTACAGTATCAAATACACTCTTGGTTCTGGTTCCCTTTAGGAAATTTAGGGAAAAGAAGTACAATTTAGTATAGGTTTCAGTTATGAGTGATACAACTTCAGATTTCTGTTTGATGAGTTTCCTTGGAATTATAGTGCAGCCCTACCCATATCTATTCAGACTTAAACCCCACTGAAATATAGTCACAGGTAGAATTATCTAAGCCCCTATGGCAAGAAAGGTAGCATATAAATTATATAAGTAAATTCCAGCCTCCATCACTAATGTGCAGCAATTCTCTTAGTAAATCATATGTGACGACTTGCTTGCCTCGAGTCTGTTTGTATTAATACTTAAGTCAGAGTTAACCTGTCTTAAATTGAATAAGTACTAATAATACTTAAGTGCTCCTAATTCTGTGTTGCAGTTGCTTAGTTTGGGTGGGCATGTAAGAGAAAAGTACATATAAAAATAGCAAGTGGTAAGTAATTTAGTAGCCCAAATCTAGGAATGTAACCTAATTTTTCTTTTTTTTCAAAAAATATTACTAGTGCCTATAGCCATTCAGTATGAAATATTGGATATTAAAGTAGGCAGTAAATATATTATTGTGAGTCTTAGTTAAATCATAATTAGAATCTACTGTTTTCATTGGTAGAAATTAAAGAATAATGCTTCCACAGAGAAAAAAATTATCTTTATGCTTTGGATTTTACTACATGGGAAATGGTAATTTGTATCTTGTCTTGTTCAGCAATGAGCACAGTTACAGTATGACAGAATTTCCTTGATTATTAAATATTAAATAGGGGATAATTCATGCTCACATATAAAAACTATATGACATAAAAGGACCTCTTCCCCCAAGATCAGACCAAAGTTGTGTCTTGTTCAGCATTCCATTCCTAGACTTGCGTTCCAGGTGCCCACTGGAAACCCTGGGGTGGTAGAAAGTGCAACTGCTTGCTCTACTTGTGTTCCCCCACAGCTGATACTGAGAGGCAAGCTGTCTATGACATTGAAGGTAATACAGAATGACTAAGGTCCTACTGGTGCTCTCTTAAGGCTCCTGTAACATATTACAGCATATTAAAAGGGTACCAGGACTCACCAGGGGCATGACTAGAAATGCAGCAGAGATGCACCTTGCACTTCGTAAATTGAGCCTCAACAAGCTGTGCAAATGAATGTAAACATTATTATTGTTATTATTAGTAGTAGTACTAGTTTTTGTTGTTGTTGTAACTAGTAGTAGCCTTATTCTGCATAACTGTGTCTAATTGTGACACTGTGGGGTAGCAGAATCCTATAGGCCAGGGGTGGGCAATTAATTTCTATAGGGGGCCACATGAAAAATCTGAACTGTGTTCAGGGGTCTAACCAACTTTACTTAAAAATAGGCCCCCATTAGGTGGGTAGTAATAGGCCCCTAAATTTGTGGGTAGTAATAGGACCCCATTGGGTGAGGCCCTGTGGTGAATGAACTACAAGGCTGACATAGTTAACTCCCTAAACTTTTTAGGGAGTTAACTATGTGAGTGTTGTAATTTGTTCACCGCGGGGGGGGGGGGAGGAAAAAACCCCCGACACTGAGCTAACTCACCTGTTCTCCATTCCCCCACGGCCTTCCTCTCTGTCTTCTATCCCACGCATGAGACGTGATGCGTCATCACGTCAGTTGCGCAAGGATCACTTCCGGCCTCTTGAGCTGCAGGCTCCGCAGCCTGTGGCTCAAGAGTAACAGTCAAAACTCGCGAGGTCCCAGCGTCAGATCTCACAAGTTTTGCTTACTGCCGTGCTGGCTGACCAGAGCCGGAGCTCTGGCTCACTCAGCGGCGATGCGTGGGCCGGACAGGAGCGGCTTGCGGGCCATATGTGGCCTGTGGGCCACACTTTGCCCAGGTCTGCTATAGGCTCTTTGCTGAGCATTTTTTTTATCTGTCCTGAAACTCTCACCAGTTAGCTCCAGTGGATAACTTGGGTTCTAGTATTATGAGTAAAGGGAATACATATTTCCTTCTCTACTGGAGGCTTCATTTCATGCACCTCTATCATGTGCCCTGCTATTTCTCTTGTTTCCAAGCTGAAAAGCCTCAAAAGTTGTGACATTTCCTTTTCTCACAAGGGAATTGCTTCAGCCTCTTTTTTTTACTTAGATTGCACTTCCTTGCACTAATGCATAGAGTTTTTGCAATAATGTATAGAACTACTCACTAGCTCTTGGATTTTAAGTCTGTTCAGGGGTTATCTATTTATTTCACTGTGTGTAAGAGGGAGTGCTCTAGCCCAGCACCTGTCAATACTTAGTTTTGTTGTCCTCCTATTCATGGAGCAGTAAGTCTGAAGAAGGAAGCGCTGCTATTAATAGGGGTGCTCCATCTGAATCAGGATCCTGATTTTCTAGACTCACACTCATGTCAAGAGTTTGCACCGATAACAGGGCTCCTAAGACATGGGACCCTCCACGTGTATGAGACCAACAAAAGTGGTAACAGATAGCAGGGCTAGAGCACTCCTTTTTTGTTTATGGTAAGTGTATATAAATAAGTAACTCCTGCAAAGGCCCTTTGTCTGCTTACTATAAGTTGGAATTTCCTTATAGTTTGTAATACAGATGGAAAATATTATGAATGTGAGGTTCATAATTGTGCATAGGCCACAAATCAGTTTAAAATGAATTTGTTAGAAGCTCAAAGAATAGTTCATAAAATCATACATAGTCTTATCACTTTGTATTTTGTTATTATTCTATATTATTTCTATTAACCAGAAAGTCATCATATTAAATTCTTTTGATGATTTATGCCACTTTTATAACAACTCCTACCTGTCCTTTTATAAAGGGAGAAAGAAAGGACTCAATTTTAACCACTTGTAGCACAATGGTTAAACCACTGTACTGCAGCTAAAACTGTGCTCACGACCTGGGGTTCAATCCCAGGTAGCCGGCTCAAGATTGACTCAGCCTTCTACCCTTCTGAAGTCGGTAAAATGAGTACCCAGCTTGCTGGGGGGGGGTGTAATGTGTAGCCTGCATAATTAACTTGTAAACCGCCCAGAGAGTGCTTGAAGCACTATGGGGTGGTATATAAGCAGCATACTTTGCTTTGCTTTAATTATAATTTGGTAAATAAATTATGTAAGTAAACTTTGTAACTAATCTCGTTATTCCAGTGATTTAAAAACAACGGCCATCATTGTATAAGCCTGTTCTCCTGTCGCAGATATTGTTCTCTTCTCTCTTGAATGTATCTTTTCCCCACTGTACCACATGTCGTACTTTCTCTAACCAGTCCTTAAGCAAAGGTATTATTTTTGTCTTCTACAATTTAACTATGCAGGATATCTGCTGTTAAACAATTACATCACCGACACCTCCAGCATTTACTTTTTGAGGATTTTAAGTCATCTATATAGTGTATATAATACAATGGATATATCATTTTGGGGGGAAAAATTAAGATAATGAATCTTAAAGCAAAGGGTTTTTTTTTCCAGACTGACTGCTGGTTGCTCTTAATTGTGTCTGACCAGACCCTAGAACAGAATAGCCATCCACCTCGGACACAGCTATCAGGTTATTTGTAGACTGGAAGCAGACCACACTAGGCATGTTTTTCTCACATGTGTGAATCCCCCCCCCCACTGGATTCATGCAAATACCTTAGTGCTGTTAACAAATATTTAGACACTTGGTTGCCTCTCTCTGCTTTGTGACATAGAGAGTTAGATGGTGTGAGTGACTATGATGTTCATTGATACTGGATGTAGCCTAATACAGGAGTCTTTACAATGATGTAGTGAAAATCAGTGGCTGCTGACCTGATTGCTTCCCCTCAAGTCTTTGGTTTACTGGGTAAACTTTTAGACAATGTGTACAGTGCTTATGAGATCTTTTTAATCTTCTGAGAGTGTAATTTGATACAGATTAGGATAATAGATTTTGCTGTATGGCAACTTTGGATGGTGTAATTGGACGTCAAATATTTGAACTATATGGTTGTGCTTGTAGTATGTGGTTGACATGGATCAATTATGCAATTTTTATCAAGCCTTCATATGACAGTGGTATTTTTAAAATGGAGTATTTAAAACTTACAATTTTAAGAATGGGTGTGCTAATACAGGTTTTGAAAGACTAATTTTAAAAATATCTCTGTTTTTTATACTGGCTTTTATTTGATTTTACTGTTACATTTTAATCAGTCTTTTCATAAATGAGCTGATTTTGTTTTAAGCTTTCAAACATGGCTGAATGCCCTTATTTTGCTCTTGTCACTCTTGATTCTCTTTTTCCCGTTTTTAAATGTTAATCTCTAAGAGATTGTGCTTGTGTATTGTATCTCTACATGTGTTGTATAAAATTATATTAGTGAGCCACATATTCAGTATAGGACATTTTAGTCTAGTTTTGCTGTATATCTGCTACAGTGAGTTTTTGTTCACAACCAAATTTTTCAGGGTTGCATATATAGAAGTACTATATAAACATTCATTTGTTTGTTTGCTTGATTTCTGTGAAACCTTTCTCTTGATGTTGGCCTGTACATCTGAGGTTGAGCTGCATAGGTTGGAAAGCAGATAATTCAATAGAAAGAGAGTAGCAACGCAGTGGAGTCAATAGACAACAATGCCGTGACCATTGCTAAGAGATTTTGGAGCACAGGATGTCCAGTGGGGGATGTTCTCATTTGCTGGTTTTGTGAGGGCATTTGACAGAAGGACCTGGCAGCTGTGAGGCTCGTCAACAACCAGAGTCTTAAAGCCTAAGAGTTTGTGGCATGGCCCTATATTTGTTCTTTCAAACAACAACTAGAGTTGTGGTGAATATTCCTGATTACGCCATCCACATTACCAATGTCACTCCTAGCTGTCCCTTAACTAATGTTTTTGTACTGGCTTCTGCTGTGTAGATCACTGCTTCCCAAACAAGGGGCACATATCTTTTGCGATATGAAGGTGGGAGTAACAAGATACAACAAATAATATGGAGAGGTAGGCTCCATTACATGGGGACTTTATAGAGAACATGATCCCCAGACAGGTTATTAGAAGACATTTGGGTGGCTACATTTCCCTCTTTTCCTCTATGCCCTGTCCTTTACCAAGCCAAAGGAGTTTCCAGACAAGCAGCTTGAAGATAAGTGGTGGCGGCTCTTGGCCACCAGGAACGGACAGTGGCCCTGCCTGTATGCAGCACTCTTTCTCCTGGCCATCTGCCATCCATCACCACCATGAGTAGGTGGTACACAGGCATGAAAAGCAAGAACATGCAGGTAGGAGTGTCTGCATCCTTTTGCCCCCTGACAGCCACTGCCACCTCCATCTTTTAAATTCAACCTCTTATTTAAAATTTGGAGGGGTTGACATGAGGGTATTTCAGTAATAAGAATGGAGTGTGTGATGCCAAACACATATGGGAACCAGTGTGTTAGATGACTTTATTACACATCCCAAATTATTGGACATTTTAGAAGCTAGATGTTGGGGAGAAAGTAGGTAACTAATGTGGCCCCTGTCTATTTTAAAGAATAGTAGAGGAATTTCAAAGCTAAGAAGACAAGGATTTGCCTCTCTTTCTCCCTGGCAATCTATACAGATGTATCAAAGTTGCAAAAGATCACATTCTGTAAGTTAGCCTGAACTTTTCAGGAATGAAAACAGATACATGCTGTAAATAAATTCAGTGTTGCAACTAATCCCTTGAAAAGAAGGAATTGAGTTTTGTACAGGACAAAGTACAAACTGTAGAAATTCTTGTGGCCATTGAAAACAACAAGTGATAGTTCATTACAACATAAAATTTCCTTCAGCTTATAAAAATTCTCTAGAATGCTCTTGTACCATTATTTCATAGCAGAAATGAAATTAATTCTTAATATTTAAAATACTTGCTATGTAAATTTCACTTTATCTTTTTAAAAACATAAATATCAGACTTTTGAAATCTTTACATAATCTTGTTTAATGTACTGGAGTTATGGGTCAGCATTTGCTAAATATTAAGTCCAGTATTTTGTTTCCAAATATGTATGCATTTATATTACTGCTTTCTTTGTAGGGGTATTAACATCTTATCAAAGCTAAAGGCTTCCAATGTGTTATTACAGAGTGCCACATGAATATGGCAGCAGCATTCCTTTTAATTTGAAAAGCATGTTGAAAATTTTATGTGACCTATTTGTTTAATGCATTGTTTGTATTAATACTAGTTGCTGAGTTTGACAGATGCCAAAAGAAAAATCTGTAATCTGCCTTAAGCCTGGTGCTCAATATTGACCCATAAAATAAAGCATTTTTGCTGTTTATATGTAGTACAGATTAAAATATTAGCTTTGAATCATGTGGGTCAATGGTACTGATTTTCAGTGTTGGAACTAAAATCTGGAAAAAGGTTTTTGAGCAGTTCAAATATGTGTAAGAAGGTTCTGATGATGTGAGTAGCTGTAGTACTTGTGAGTTTTCCCTCACGAAGGTTAAATGTTAATCAAACATGTATTTTAACATACAGTGGTGCCCCGTATAGCGAGGTTAATCCGTTCCGGATTAACCCTCGCTATACGGAATCATCACTAAATGGGTAGGGGAAAGGTATTGGAACGCATTAAACTTCGTTTAATGCGTTCCAATACCTTCGTTACTTACCCGTTCAGCGAGGATTCCAGGTGCCGGCAGCCATTTTCGCGCCTTCGCTAAGCGAGGGCAAGGCGCGAAAACGGCTGCCGGCAGCCATTTCCGGGCTTCCGGCGGCCATTTTGGAACCACCGATCAGCTGTTCGGCGGCTCCAAAATGGCCGCCGCAATACCCGATCTTCGCAATGCGGGTTTTCCCCATTGCAAAGATCGGGTATGTTTCCGTATAGCAATCCCGAAAAAGGGATCGCTATACGGAAACATCGCTATACGGTGCACTCGTTAAGCGAGGCACCACTGTAATTGGGATTGTTTATATTACAAGCAAGATTGATTTGTAAAGATTTACCTAGTATTTTGGACAAGTGAAATTTATGAAGCTGTTCCATTTAGCTCTTCTGCCCAGGCATATTAAAAATGTAAAACATAAGCAGTATAGATAGATCAAGGAAAATGTAGTATTTATTATTTTTGTTTAGTTGGTGCTCTAAAGCAGAAATGGCCAACATTTTTAGCTGGTGAACAAATGAGACCCTTCTTCATGATTGCAAGATTTTGTTTGTTTGGGTGGAATCATAGAATAGTGAAGTTGGAAGGGGCCTATAAGGCCATCAAGTCCAACTCCTGGCTTGATGTAGGAATACAAATCAAAGGATATCTGCCAGGTGGCTGTCGTAAGTTTCTCTGGAATGCCTCCAATGTTGGAGCACTCACCAGCTCTTGAGGTGATTGGTTCCACTCTCTTACTGTTCTGATATATATTCATGAGAGAGATTATGCACACATCTTTTTTTCACATTTTAAAAGAATTATACATTAATTACACGGCAGTCATTCCAAACAGTTTCTTTGTTCCACTGCAGTATGCTACGTATCCTTTATGAATGCATTGGAAAAACACATTGTACAATTGGTATTTATAGTACTAGAGGGTTGATATAGTAATAGTTATGCTCTAATACAAAGGTATTGCTGTCTTCCAGCTGATTTTTGAGCTGCTGGATAGCTCAGTGGTTTAGGTATCTGGTTGCAGAGCCAGAGGTTGGGAGTTCAATTCCCCACTGTGCCTCCTTGACAAGGGGCTGAACTTGATGATCCATAGGGTCCCTTCCAGCTCTGCAGTTCTAAGATGATTTATTATTATTTTCCAGGAATTCGCACAGGATAACTTCAGCAACAAACCTCACTTTTGTTGGTCATTCAATGCAGGGGTTTTTTTTGGGGGGGGGATGGTTTGAGACTCAAGTTTCCCAGAATACTTTACATAGTGATTTGGTTATGCACAGAAAAAATAAAAAATGAGGAATGATGTAATGTCTGAGAAAAAAACGTCGAAAAGGTGAAACATCAATGGATAAAACACAGTCATAAAATATATTTGTATGATAATGATAATAATAAACAACCTAATAAATATTTTTGAAGCATAGTTATCAGGAGTGAATGTAATGGCCTTTGGTCCTGTGTAGAATGGAATGGCTAAAGGTGATTTTTAAAAATTTCACCTCATCTGAAGCCATGACACCTCTGGACCACTTTCCATTCTGTTCTGGAGAGTCATTGAACCATGTCAGGAATCTAGATAGCCTTCCAGTCATCCGAAAATCACTTCCCCTAATTGCATTTTCAATATCAAAGGGTTTAGTAATGAACAGGCAAATAAAACCACAGTGCTGACATTTCAGCTGCTCAGTAGTTAAGTGTCTAATTGGTTAGACTGTATTTTATCAATATTAATTTTTATCTTTTAAATATCTTAGAGCTTCCTTTTGGATTATTTGTACTTTTGAAATGTGCCTAAAATGAGATGACCTCAGAATGCTACAGGAAATAGTTTTCCACTGAATGTGTATATTGTTTGTTGAATTGGAAACAATTTTCATATCATCCTCCTAGAGGAATGATCTGTGATGCCATTCATGCTTTGGTCATCATCTGTCATTCTGCACTAATTTCTGCAATTTGAATCTTTTCGCATCACTAGTATCCCTCTTCCTTTGCTGTTGCCATAGCCATGTCATTTAATTTGATAATTAATAATTATGTGCCACCAACGCACCTCTGATTTACAGTGGTCGTTGCCAGGGTTCCCTACGTATAAGGTACTTAGAAATGGTTTATCATTCTCTTCTTCTGGGGATGCTTTGGAACTGTGTATTTTTCCCAAGGCTCCATAGACTGGCTGTTCTCCTGAAATACATATCTGGGAATCAAACATCCTGTCCCAGGCTGCTTAGCCACTTACTCTAACTCACTAGTTGTATTACCAGAAACCAATACACATTTCAATTATTCTGCCAGTGCTCTGTTTCCTTCTGAGTTCCAAACATTGATGTCTAACACTGCAAATAAAAGTTTGTGTACATAATTAGGGTGGAGTAACTCAATAGAGGAAGAGAAGGGATGGGCTTTTTTTCATACATCCAAGACATTGTTAAAAGAACAAAGATAGGGAAGTGTTTGTGATCAGATGCTTGGATAGTCTTTGAAGATTTAATTGTGCATTTATGCGAATTTTTTACAAAGAAAGCTTGAAAAAGTTTTCAGCTTCTGTGATTGAACCGAGTCATTTTAGCAGGTTGCCACTGAGTTTGTAGTAATAGTCTGTATACATTTTAGTTTGATTTCATTTTCTCTTAATTTAAACTGTTAAATTAAGAAACTGAGACTTGTAAAGCTACATTGTTTTACTTGTATGAGTGCAAAACCTTTTCAGAACATCTCTTACTAATGTGTTTATGCCAACTTCATGAAAGGTATTGCACTAAATATTTTTATATTTCTCTTCTGTTATCTGTGTATATGGTTAGTGGAGCAAAAAATATGGTCAGACATTTGCTAGGGAAAATAAATAGCTGGGACTGAACATTTCTACTACGTGGGCAGTTCTTCCTCACAGCCCACCGCCTATGTCCATGCCTATGTCCAAGTCTAAGCTCCTCGACGTGTGCTCATTTCCAGTCTTGGAACTAGCTGGGAAAAAAAGGAGGGGAGAGAATAGCTGAAGGAAGGAATGGTAGAAGGGAAAAATAGTAAAGGAAAGGTTCCAGTCAGATCATCAGAGTGGCCTGGTTTCCAGATGGTGTGGGATATTTAAATAAATAAATAAATAAATAAGTACGTACGTACGTACATACATACATACATACATACATACATACATACATACATACATACATACATACATACATACATACATACATACATACATACATACATATTATTGGAACCATTTGCCAGCTATTGGAAAACAAATGGACAAAATAGATATCATTTACAAGCACGAGAAATTCACAAGAAGAGGTAAAGGTTAAACATTCCCACTAGCTGGTTTTCTCTACAGATGACCTTCTCCTCTCAATATGCTGTATGCTCCTCTTCTGAAAGAAAGCTTGTCTAAACATAGTTATGGTGATTCAGTTATGCCTATGTCTCCAAAGAATTTTGGTGTGCTGTCTCATTTCATTTACTCAAAAGTATAGTATTTGGGGGGGCCCCCTCTAGTGTACCTAGTGGTGGAACAGCAGTCCCCCCTTTGGAAGACCAGAGATCTTTGGCTCTTAACAGTACTATTGCAAATAAAAAAATAATTATTTGTTTCCTACTTACACACCCTAGTCAATCTCAGATGTAAAATCCTGAATAAAGAGCTGTTTTGCTGTCTCGTCATTTCTCACTTTTGGAAATCCTAGTAGAGTTTTTGGAGTATGTGAGATGGAGACACACCACAAGAGCACATCCCCATATTCTGTTATTTTGCTCATGTTATGCAAACATTCTATGATAGAAGCAATAGGATTTTACCCCCTTTTATAGTAATGTTTTATTCTCCAGTTTCAAGTATAATTTTGGACATGCAGTTGGTACGCTTACTGTTTTCTTTTCTGAAGGTTTCTGCAATTAACCAGAAAGAAGATTGTTTAGAAATAAACAATCTGATAGCTGTTTCTTTTTCTTTTCATCTTGTTTTGTTCTGCAGAGAGTGATCTTGGATTTAAAACAATGTTTTCGCACACTAAATCAACTAATAACATACTCAGGAATTTGTAAAAACAGTGACCAGAACTCATCTTAGAGGTCTTTGTAATTAAGTCACAGTTTGTGTAAGTGCAGGTGATAGCTTTTGATTTCAGGTAGTGTAAATTATACAGTACTGTAGCTCAGTTCTCAAAAGTGTTGTATGGCAAATCTTATTTGTGAAAATAGGAACTATGTTAGCCTAAGTGTTAAATATGAGTTACAGCATAAATCAAAATGTAGAAATTCTTGTGCAATAAATATGTTGATTGCTACTAATCTGTCAAGGTTGATAACTGTCTCCTATCCTTTATATAAATCTTTCTGCATCTAATGTATAGATTCTTATTCCTTATGAATTATTTCAAGAATTTCACACTATACTGGGCTGTCATGTCTTTTAGGTTTATCTTTTAAAATAGCAAAAAAAGTTATCTTCAGTTAAGTTACATAGGGTGCACCTTCACAAGTCTTTGAAGTGTCTTGAAAGCTATAGTAGAGGGCAGAGTCACTCAGAAGTAAGGCCCAATACAAAAATAATTTTGTCCTAATATGATACAGAATGATATAATAGGTCTTCAATGATGGTATAAGGCTTGATTTACTTAAGCAAATTAGGGCAGAAATTGTTTCTTGCCTGTTTATTACTTTTACTGTATTTTTACAGCATATGCAATGGTCCTTTATATGCATGTTTTGTTTTGGGGTTTTTTGGTAAGCATCTGCTATTCCATTGTGCATGCAGAGGCTCTGTTGCACTTAACTAGGTGATCTCTGGCCCACACAGCTGTAGGTTGAAGTACATGTGGAGCAATACACACATAGGGTATTGCGCTCTGTGCTTCCTCACCATGATTCTGCCCATAGTTTGGGGGAATTCACTATAGAAATATCAACTTGCTATTCAGCGATTGGTTCAGTGTGTCTGCTCTTCAGGGTGAATAAAAACCAACACTTTTTTTAAAAAATCAAATCAATTTAATTTTAAATCGTTATTATTTATTTAACTTGTCAAAAATCTGTTTTTTGTAATTTAAATCTTGATTTAAATTATGATTATATTGATTTGATTTAAATCAAATCCACATTGCTGCTATTGGGTTTAAGCTGTAATTACAATGTGTCAGAAAAATATACAGTATTTAGATTCATTGTTTTTGCCACAGTTTTATCCATCCTAAAATTGGTTGTTGTGGGTTTTTTGGGCTCTTTGGCCGTGTTCTGAAGGTTCTTCTTCCTAACATTTCGCCAGTCTCTGTGTCTGTTATCTTCAAAGAACAGGAGTAGTATTCTGTGCTCTGGTGCAGTTTGTTTGAGAAACAAACTGCACCAGAGCACAGAGTGCTACTCCTGTCCTCTGAAGATGCCTCTGAAGATGTATGGGAAACTGCCATGTTGAAAAGCAGAAAGATGAAATTAGAGAGAGGAAACTGGTGAACTTGGGATATTTTAGTGAAGAAGTAACTGAAGAAGGTGCTGAGCTGAAGAAGAAAAAACACTGGTAGATCAATAATGTTTTTTTCTAGAGTACTGGGTTTGGAGAAGTGTTCTGCAGATAAAAGAAATGCTTTCACTAAAATGAGAAAGCTGTTCAGGTAAAAGAAATGATTATGATCAAAAAACAAAAAATGAAAATACCTAATTCCTATGTATTTTGTCAGAATATTCCAAATCAGTTCAGACTTTCAGAGTAGCTGTTTCTCTCTTTTTCAGCTTTGAAACTAATGAACACGAATCTGCACATGTGGTGGGTCAGAGAAAGGAAAGCAACCCTCTTCCAGAGCTGTTAAAGGTCTGATTTTTATTTGTTGACTTTAAGGAGCTAGGAAACACTATTTTTCACTTTAGTTACAAAGTGTTCAGTAGCTGGAGGATGTGAAGAAGAACATACACATGTGTGTATACATATATATGTATGTATGTATGTATGTATGTATGTATGTATGTATGTATGTATGTATGTATGTATGTATGTATGTATGTATGTATGTATGTATTAGTAAATAGACAAAAGTTGAAATAGAAATCTGTCATTTGAAAATAGAGGCCATGGAAACTAAGGCCTAAATCCAAAATAACATTAATTAGTAATCATACGCCACCAAATCTGACTTATAGCAACCCTTTTTCAGGCATGTCCAGGTAGAGAATACTGAAGAGTGGTTTACTATTCCCTTCTGAGGGATGGAACTGTGGAGCTTGCCCAAGGCCATGCAGGCTGGCTATACTCCTGGCTACGCAGCCAGATACCTAAACCACTGAGCTATAGCATTTGCAGATGTGAACTATGTACTAGCAAAATCAAGGAATTTTTTTCAGTTGTGCAAATGGTGATGACTTGTTCTTATGATTCCTTGGCAGATCACTTGCACAAGTAGTGCAGCTGAAAATGGTGTTGGATTCCCCCTTAATCATAGCCTGAAACCTGATGTCTTGGAGTGTAACATTATTTTACATTTGCAGAATGACGCAGCTGGGTATTGACCAGACTGGCCAGGAAATTAAACATGAGCAAAGCGCCAGGTTTAGATCAAAGTTTTCTGTATGTCTAAGGGTATGGTATGTAATGAGCAAGAATCTATTTTGCCCCACAGAAGTCTTTGGAAGCTTCAGGTGAGGGCAGAGATTTTAATAGTACGAAATTAACACTGGGACTGGGATCAATTTGGTGATGGTTTTTTAATATTAAAAGATCCCCACCTGCCCCTCCATCACAAACCCCCCAAAGTCAGCCCTAGGGTGCCTTAGAAGCTGAAATGGGGGTGTGTTTACAGATCTGGTTTACTCTGGCATAACTGCCCCAACTGGATTTTGCCCATAATTACATATTTTGAGATCACTGGGAGTATTACATACATAATTGCTTGACCTTTCATTTAATTCAATGTAACAATTAAATGTTACAGTTTTTAAAAATACATTATTGACATAGAATAAGTAAAATTGTATATTGTCACAGCTTCTGTTGGATCAGCATTCAAACTTGCATCGGTTTTCAGGTATCATATTGAATATGTGAATCTTCAGATGTCATCAGACAAATGGACCCAGTTCAGATTTATTAAAAAAATAATGTGAATAACTGGAATTGAATTAATTATATTCCAAACACAGGAGTAAGCAGGGTTAAAAGGATCTGCAACTGTGTTGGTGCATTTTATAAAAGCAAAATCTTACAGTCAGCAGTCAATCAAAGCAAGGAGCAATTGTCATGTTAATATGCATAGCTGAAATAGCATACAGAAGCATGTGTCATTGTTATCACAGTGGCATCCTGTGTGATGAGGCACAACATAGGTCTAACCTGCTATTCTGCCTCTCAGTTTATGTATCTTTGTATAACAGGTTATTTGTTACTATAAGATGTGGTGGTCGTGCTGATTGATACAATTTAATGGCAGGTGATATGTCAAATATGTTCCATCTATATTTATTTCTCTATGATGCTAGATGTTTATTTGGCACCATTATGAAACATATGATAATATTAATTATTCTTGAATGACACTGTCATCCATTGGGCACTGTGTTTAAACATATAATAGACATAGACTGGGGAGACCCAGGTTAAATTTGCTATCAGCCATGGATCACTCTCTGATCTTCGACCAATTGCAGTCTCTTACCTCAGGCTACCTCATAAGGTGGTTGGCAAGATCTGAAAGGGGAAAACTGTTGACTGGTGGTGCAAGCTTGTAAGACAGGCAGGATAATGTAGGCAGTAAGTAAAATAAAATTAATCTTTTGCATTAAAATGAAATGTAGTTCCATTCTCATCATTCATTAATAAAATCCTCTTGTTCTTTTCTTCATAGTTTTCAATCTCTGACAATAAGAACCTCTCTACAGAAGAGCTGAGCAGGTCCAGCACTCAGGAAGAATTAAAGAAAGCCAAAAGCCTTCCCAGTTTGGCTCATGAAGGCAAAACATCCAGCAATAACAGACAGATCAAAGAAGGATTTTTCCAGTATCTTGGGAGTTTATTTGGTATTTCTTCAAAATCTTCATACAAAGAAAATGAGCGAGCCACAGTTGGAGATGTACAAAACAAAACTGAAAAAGACATTTCAGATGTATCAAGCCATCATAAAAGTGGACCTAGCGAACATCTCAAATCAGAAATATTTGTCATTTCGACTACTGAAAATGAACTGGGAGCATCAAGCAAAAATGAAGACATTAAGGCTGTTGAAGCAACCAGTTCTGGCTCATGGCATTTACAGAAACCACAGAAGCAATTTGCTGAAGCATCTAAGTAAGTTCCAAAGTAGCTATATAAAATATGTTTTTATCTGTGCTAACAAGATCTGACATGGGGGTGGGGGTGTTCGGTACTGCATCTGTTAAAAGGTCCTTGGACAGACAGTTCCTAGAAGATACATGTTGCCTCAATATGGGAATACTAGAGTAACTCTGACCCTATAGTAGTATTTTAGTTGTGTATTAAAAATGTCTAAGGAAAGCCATCCAGGGTACTATGTTTATTTACATTTTACAGGGTAGCAGAATCTATGGAATTCAGTTGGATTCACTGTTTAATCATAAACATATTTATCAGAAATTACATTTCTACTGTAGGCTATGAATTTAGGTAGTACTGTTTTAATACAGGTTCTTATTTTAAGTATTAGATAGCGGTAACACTATAACACAGAATAATGGGGGGGAAACCTCATAAGTGGGATGGAAAGGGTCTCTATGACATGTCATATGTTTTTCTGCAGCCTATGTTTGAGCTTATGGGTAGATTTGAACATGTTTATGAATACTCTGGTGAGAAAAGCCAGATTACTCATAAACATGTTCGAACTTGCTTATGGGTGAACTGTCATAGAAATCCTCCCCTACTCATAAGTAATAATCTTTAGTATTGTAGTACTTCACTGTTACTATTAAATATAAATACATCTCAAAGTTTGAAATCAATTTTCATTTCTTAGAAAATCTTTTAAATGATATAAAAATAACAGATATATAAGCTTTATTTGTCAGTAGCATCCATTATAACTTTATTTTTAAATTGTTTTTGAAATTAATCAGAAGCAACAATTTCAACCCTGTGCTGGATAGGCACACTTAAATATACCAGGGCAGGATTTGAAAAAAATCCTACAAGGTCATGGTTTGGTTGGGGAGAGAGAAGGAAGCAATGTATTAGCTCTCAGTTTTGCTTTGCTGGTAAATTAACAAGTAATATATTGTCATGGTAGACAGAGTGTGGTACACAAAGAAATCCAGACTTCTGAAGCTGGTGGGGGCACATTTGTTTGTTCTGAGGAGAAATTGAAATTTTGGAAAAATTGAAATATCATCAATACTAATTTTCATATCAAACCAAGACTTACTTTATTGCTTTAACAACATAAAATGCTTCATTCATAATTTAGTTAACATATATAATTGTAACAGTTGCCACATTTATGAAATATGTACATGAATTGTTTTAAATTCTCCTTCTTTATGTAGACATAGTTGGATGATGCATTAGTTAGACGATCCCTAGCATTTTGAGAGAGTAAAACTTGTTCTTAAGAACAATTTCACTTCCAAAAGGGAAAATACTTATTGGTTATTCCCTCCCCCCCCCCCATTTCTACTTATTCTACTGGAAATTTTAAAAAAATTGTCTATGGAAAAAAAATGGGAGAGATTCAAACTTTTCCATTTTATCTCTTCCTCCCCCCACCGGGACTTAACATTTTTAAGTACAGAAATCATGGGTTCTGTATTATGAAGTCTCTAATCACCTATTTTAAATAAATCACTTTGCTCCTATAAACATTGTCTGAAAAGCATTGGCTGTTTCCTCTGAAATATATCCTGTTTTTCCACTTAATCCATCTCTTGAAAATTGTTATATTTCTGTCCTACCACACCCTATATAGATTAGAATATAATTCAAACATTAAAGAACTACAGACGTGACAGTTTCAATAAATTTTGTGGCACATAAGCACTGATTATGGATAACTGCCAAGTTTGAAAACCAGTTTGGCAACCTTGCATGCCACATTAGTGTGGGATTTTTGACTGTATTTCCTGCCAAGCTGATGACTGTATAGCCCATGTTTGTTTTCACTTATTCTCTGAAAGTTCACATAGAACTCATTTCAGTATGGTGATACAAGGAAGTGTTCTGTAGTTAAATCATTTCATTGCATTCTAGCAAACAGTAGAGACTAGTGAAGGGAAAAGATGAAAACGTTTCAAATGTTCCAGCATGAGAAACAAAAGATACAGTAATGGGGGAGAAACAACAGTTTATGTGCCTATGCTCCTTTTAGAGTGCAGCACCAAAAAGATACAAAGCCAGTAGAGCCAAACTTCTTCTGTAGGTGGCCAATTTTGAAACATTTGAGTTTTAAGAAGCTTCCTTATAGAGACACAGTCCATTACTCTCTATACTCTATGGCTTGCCAAGAGTCAGGCAAAGTCCCTCCTGGCCATTCCAGCATCTGAGTCATGGTTTTTCTATAGGCAGAGTATGCCCTTGCTGCATTACTGAGTTGTGGCTGATCCCCTGATTTCACATGATGTGGCACAGTGACTACAGCTTTCCTGCAAAGTATTAGCTGGACCTCCTAGTAAGCAGCTTTAGTGGAGCTTGGCTCACATTTTGTTTTATAAGAGAGAATGTCAAGAGGAGAGGCAGGCATGGAGATCATGGTGTTAAATTGTATAGCACTGTATTTTTAGTTTTTGTTTCTTCGTTCCCTATCTTGCCAGATTCTTCACAGATCTAACAAACTTTATACAGTATATCCATGCCATTCCTTTTTATATAGGCATGAAAGGTTTAGGTTTATGTGATAGGTGGAGGACTCCTCAACTGCAGTGCTTTTGCATTTAATAATTCCATCTTATTTTGTAATTAAAGTTATATTCTACTTTTCAGTTCTCTAGAGACCCCTAATGCAACTTTATTTCTCTACTTGAAAAAGGTCATTGTGAAAAATGTGTTGAAAAGCTATGATCCAGAGCTTGTAGAAGACAAGTGTAAATGTATCATTGTTTATAGGTTTCATGTACAGTGGTGCCTCGCTTGATGACGTTAATTTGTTCCAACGAAATCGCTGTAGAGCGAAAACATCAAACGAAATTTAAAAACCCATTAAAACACATTAAAAACTGGTTAATGTGTTCTAATGGGCGAAATACCTAATCGTCCAGCGAAGATCTTCCATATGGCGGCCATTTTCGGGTGCCTGTCTTGCGAAAAATGCCTCCTAAAAACATTAGGGAGCCATTTTGAGCAGACGGCGGCCATTTTGAAACCCAATGATCAGTTGTTTTGATCATCGTAATGCAAAGAATCGGTTCCCGAAGCAGGGAACCAATCATCGCAAAGCGAAAAAACCCCATTAAAATATCGTTTTGAAGCGGATTCATCGTTATAAGGTGTAATCATTAAGCGGGGCATGACTGTATCTGTTTTGGCTAGCCTTTCTTAATTTCCTGCCATTCTGTGTATAGTTAAAATGATTTAAATGATTTTTAAATTGCAAAGCTCAATTTGAATTGTGTCATCAGGAAAAAGTCCCATAGCAAAAGCAACCCATAAAAAAAGTAATCCTATAAAACTTTTTTAAATGGCACGTCTCTTCAACAAATACCTTGTAACAATATTTTTCAGCAGAGCTAGGAAATCAAACTACTGTGTGACCTGTGAAGACTGAGGTTAATTTTGCACTCCCTAGGATAACTTGCTTTTGGCAAAGACATCATTTTCCAGGCCTTGAGCCAAGAAAGGTGGAATTCATGTGTTCAGCCTGCAGCATGTTTGCAGGAAACAAAGGATAGAGGCCACAATACCCTTTAAGCAAATCCAGCTGGCTGATTCACAGAAACAGTTGTCCCTGACAGATGTATGACACTTTTTAGTTAGGAATGATAAGTACAGCAGTTTATCACTTGAAAAGCTGGATGGCATACATAGTCTGTTGGAGAAAACATGGTATAATATTTACAAAGTGAATAAATATGGTAGGTTACCATCAGGCAAAATTGAGTGCTATTTGATTTTCAGAATGCTCAAAAATTAGATGTATTTTATCAAATTTGTACAAAACAATTCTTTGTTTTTTAGTGTGGCAGATCTGAATATTTTAACATTGGTAAAACAACTTGTGTGTTTTAAAATACCTCCATCTAGTAGCCTTGTTATATGTTTCAATGATCAGAAGATAGGAGTACTTTTATACACCTTACTGTTTCAAGTGTTGCAGGAAAAACAGCCAATAGTGTTGTGGCATTGTGATGATGGACACATTTATTTGGTGAAAGCTTCCTTTGAATGCAAGCTACTTTATTAGATATATAGAGCGAAGCCTCAGTTCATGCAATTCTCAAGAACATAATAAAGACTTGTATTCGCAAAGGCTTTCACGGCCGGGATCTAAAGGTTGTTGTAGGTTTTTCAAGTTCTTTGGCCGTGTTCTGAAGGTTGTTCTTCCTAAGGTTTCGCCAGTCTCTGTGGCCGGCGTCTTCAGAGGACAGGAGTACTCTTGGAGGGGGGGGATTTGAACAGATACACACAAATCAATATTTTTCATAGTAATTCTATACATTCTCTTCTAGTAATAGTTCTGCATATCAGAAAGAAATATAAACAGTGAACGAGACAGAAAAATCAAATTCAGACAAATATATTGTTATTCTAATTATTGATTATGTAGCTGATAGTCTATCCTGTCTCTTCTGCAGCCATATGGATAACTATGTATCAGTCCACTATTCTATCTACCTTGTAACCATCTATATAATTGTGACCAAATTTTCCGATGGTCTTTTTTCTTTTTTGCATGTAGCCAGTCTGATAGTACTGTATGTCAGTGGTCCCCAACCTTGGGCCTCCAGATGTTCCTGGACTTCAACTCCCAGAAATCCTGGCCAGCAGATGTTGTAGTGAAGGCTTCTGGGAGTTGTAGTCCAAGAACATCTGGAGGCCCAAGGTTGAGGACCACTGCTGTATGTCCATTTCTGCGGTTTCAAGGATATTATCTGTTACTTCATCTATTTGCGGTGTTCTAAGTTCCTTCCAGTGTTTCGCAAAAACTATTCTTGCTGCTGTTATAATATGAATACAGTGGTACCTCGCAAGACGGTTACCCCTCAAAATGACGAATCCGCATGACGACGACGTTTTGCGGCAGCCATTTTGCTTCACAAAACAGTGATTCCTATGGGGGATTTGGGCCGTGCTTCATGGACGGTTTTTTTCGCAACACGACAATTTAGAACAGCTGATTGGCGGTTTGCAAAATGGCTTCCCTAGGGATGATCCTCGCAAACCGGGTGTTTTCGGGCCCATTTTTCGCAACACGGCGATTAAAAACAGCTGATTGGTGGTTTGCAAAGCGGCTTTCCTATGGCTGATCTTCGCTAGATGACAATTCTTCCCCATTGGAACGCATTAAACAGGTTTAATGCATTCCAATGGGGAAATACTTTTCGTTAGACAATGATTTCGCTAAACAGCTATTTCAGTGGAATGGATTATCATCGTCTAGCGAGGCACCACTGTAGTTAAATATGATTTTTCAGAGTCTAGTATATCTGGCAAGATATTTAATAGGAATAGGACCTTCCCATTTCTGCAGTTAAAAAGGTTGACTAAACCTTTGTGTTGTGTGTGACACTGAGCATGGAGAAAAGAATGAAGTGTAAAGAGTTGTCTGTGGATTCGAGAGAAAAAATTGTGGAAAAACATTGACAATCTCAAGGCTACAAGTCCATCTCCAGAGATCTTAATGTTCCTGTGTCCATTGTGCACAATATCATCAAGAGGTTTACAGCCATGGCACTGTAGCTAACCTCTCTGGATGTTGACGGAAGAGCAAAATTACTGAAAATTTACGACAGGTTGTTCAAATGGTCAATACAGAACCCAGATTAACTTCCAAACAAATTCAAGCTGATCAGCAAACGCAGGGTGCAACAGTGTCAGCTCACACTATCTGTCACCATCTGAATGAAAAGGGATGCTAGGGTAGGAGACCCAGGAGGACACAACTGCTGACAAAAAGGCATAAAAAAGTAAGACTGGATTATTCCAAAACTTATGTGACAAAACCACAATCCTTCTGGGAAAACATACTGTGGACAGATGAGACAAAAATAGAGCTTTTTGGTCAAAGACATCTTGACACTGTTTACAGAAAAAGAAATGAGGCATTCAAAGAAAAGAACACAGTCCCTACAGTCAAACATGTTGGAGGTTCAAAGATGTTTTTGGGTTGCTTTGCTGTGTCTGGAACTGGATGCCTTGACTGTGTAAACAGTATCATGAAATCTGATGATTACCCAAGAATTTTGGGGTGCAAAGTAGTGGCCAGTGTCAGAAAGCTGCATCTCCACCAGAGGTCATGGGTCTTTCAGCAGGACAGTGACCCAAAATGCACCTCAAAAAGCACTCAGAAATGGTTACAAACAAAGCGCTGGAGAGTTCTGAAATGGCCAGCAATGAGTCCAGATCTGAATCCCATAGAACAGCGATCCCCAACCTTTTTGGGACCATGGACCGGTTGGGGGGTGTGGGCTCTGCGTGGGGTGTGTGTGTCGTGCTCGCAGAGGATGTGTTGCAATTGTGACACGCCCGTCCACGAGCGTGATGCTCCTCCATGAGTGCAACATGCCCACCCACAAATGTGACACGCCCACCGTGCAGGGGGGTGGTGGAGATTTGTCTCCGTGGCCCAGTTCCAGGAAGCCCACGGACTAGCTTATGGACCCCTGCCATAGAACACCTGTGGAGAGATCTCAAAACAGCAGTTGGGAGAAGGCATCCTTCAAGTCTGAAGTCCCTGGAGCAGTTTGCAAAAGAAGAGTGATCCAAAATCCAGTAGAGATCTGTAAGAAACTCATTCATGATCGATTTCAGTTATTTTTTTTCCAAAGGGGTGCTCTCAAATATTAAGTTAAGGGTGCCAATAATGTTGGCCAGTGTATTTTTCAGTTTATATGTGGGATTGTATCAGATTTGTCTTTTCTTCTGATTTTTTGTGTTGTTCCATTGCAAACCAAAGAAACGAACATGTGAGTACCAAAATATTTGCAACTGCAACAATTTTCTGAGGGGAGGGTTGTATTTTCTGGCAGAATTGCAAGGGTGCCAATATTTTTGGCCATGACTGTAGGTGAGAGACCAGCTGCCGTGTGGCTCCTTCTCTCCCCGAACTATTGCCAGAAGAAGAGATCCTTGTAAGACTTTGAAGAACTATAAAAATTGCATCCAAGCATCGTTGTGTCTCTTGAGCCTCACAACTTTTGTGATTCTTATGTAGAAATGTATACGTGGTTCATTCACTGTGTGCATATCTCGTGGACCATGGGCCTCCCAGAAAGAATTAAAATGTTAGTAGCACTAATGGGTTTGAAAATGGGCATATCCTTATTAGGTCCAGTGACCTTCAACCAGGTTATAAATGAGCAGGAAACTTAGTTTTGAGTACCTGTCCTAATTTGCTTCTGAATGCCCAAGAATTATGCAACTTTATTGTATTTATTTGCAGGTATAGTGTCTTATTGTCTCTTTATCAGGTTTAAGAGTGTTTGTATACTTTCCAAATGTAGTCACTGGTATTGTATTTGACCAGTATATATTCAGCAAACTGAGTAACTTAGAGAATCTATTATTGTCCTCTTCACCACACCTATTTGTAATTTTTGTAAGATTAGCTAACGGTGGGTAGATATGAAAATATTGAACAGTGATTCTTATACTGTGCTGTGAAGGAAATGTGGATAGAATTCTCTTCATGTGCCTGATGTCTTCCCACTTGTGTTATATCGTATTAGCCCTAGCTTCTCAATTGCCATGGCTGCAAAATACCCAGCTAATAAAGTACAATTAATTAATTTGAATTTAAATTTGGATAATTACTTTCCTGATATTCTAGAATCTTTTTATTAGAGTAGACTATGTCTAGATGGGCGGCATATAAATGCAATAAATAAATAAATAAATAAATAAATAAAGAAAGAAAGAAAGAAAGAAAGAAAGAAAGAAAGAAAGAAAGACAGTGGATAATATATTCAAGTGTATGTTTGAAGATTATGGGGTTGGAAGGCTTTTTGACAGTACAAAATGAATTCATGTTTTGTACATGAAGCATGAGGACCTAAATATTTAGGCATGCACACACTTTCCCATCTATATACCCATGTCTATCTTCCCTCCACTTTTCTTAGCAGGAAAGTAAAATAGTGAGATTACTCTTACTTCATGTGGATCTAGCTCTTCTCGTCCCTTATAGTTTCCTTTACATAGCTTCTTCCCTTTTCCCCTAGAGCCCTCCTCCTGATTGATTCATGGACATGTTGATAAAGCCAGATCTAAATAATGTAAAATTAAGGTTTAATTTTAGCATGAAGAAAGGGAAGACCTTTTGTTCCATGTTTAAATAAGCGTGCGTGCTTACTTGTACTTAGACATGAGAGTTTCATATTCATTTCCTGGGGGAGACGAATATGAAGCCCACCAGCACAGGTGTCCTATTAGTCCTTCCCTGCCTCCCAGAACCAGCCTGGTCCACTTACTGCTCCTCTGTGCAAATGCGCACTAGTGGCAACAACATCACACCACTCACAGATGTAGTTCTGCTGGTGCTTCCCCACCTGTCCCCTCAGCTGACCATTCAGCTTAGCGGGGAGACTTGTCTTCCCACCTCCTCACTTGAATGGCCAGCTGTGGGAAGAGGCAAGGCAGTGCCTGCAGGACTAACTCTGCAGTTGGTGTGATGTCCCTACTGCCAGGTGTATGTGCACTGAAGAGCCTGGTAAGTGGACTGGGCTGGTTCCGGGGGGCAGGGAAGAACTGTCACAACATCTGTATTGGCAGACTTCGTATTTATCTCTCTTGGGAGATGAATACGAAGTTCCCACGTTTACTACTTCATAGGGAAAAGTGCTCAGAATTAAACCAATATACTGTGGTAATGTTTGACTTTTCATAGGCTTAGTTTTATTTTAATGCAGTTGATCAAAATGTATTTTCCAAAACTTCCCATTACTTAAAATTCAGTGGATTGAGTGCTGTTGATGTACTGTAAAGAGAAACACCTTAATTTCATATGTTACAAAACAAAAAGTGCTACTAGAATGAAATAAATGATGTCTGGTCACAATGTTTCATGTATGTTTCATGTACCTTAAAACAATACTTAAACTATTAGTTGTAAACTGAATTATTATTTCAAAAATGTCTAGAAAATATAACTCAGTAGTTTGATACCTTGTTTTTAAAACGTTTCATTTAACGGCTGTTACTCTCCCTCTACTGTTAGCCTTGAGCACTGCTATGACCTTCACAGCAGTGGCAAAATGTTGACCGTAGAATTCTTAATGTGTAGGCAGTAGAGTGTGTAGACAGATGGAGCTGTTGGAATATATGATTTGCTTTCTTTTTCTCCAGAGACTAAGAATGGCACCTGAATTATATACAGATAATCTGTCCCAGCTGTATCTCTGTGACTCCCATTAGCTGCACTAGGGTTTTTATATGTGCAGAGAGAATGTATCATATTTACTTTAGGTTTCTATGTCTAGAATAGTTTTAGACTTCTAAAATACATTTTACCTTCAGAGTGAAAAGGTAAGTTGCTTCAGTTCATGCATTAAAATTACATTTAACTGTAAAAATAAGGTGTGGGTGCTTCTGATTATTCCATCCAAGAGACAGGTATCCATAACAGAAAAGCAGTAGTTTCCCCATAGCCTTAATAAAGCTGGACACCTCACTGTGGGTCACTGAAAACGTGTTAGGTGTTCTGAATTGACATTCTGATTGCTTCTTGCACACTGAAATAATAGGTTAATCTGTAAAGCTTGTGCACATGGGTTGATTGAATAACTCCATTGTGAAACTGTCATCCTTTTCCACAGTTTCAGTAACTCTTCTTCTAACAAGGGTAAAATGTTGAGATTGCCCATAGCCATCTCTTTCCTCCATTTCATTTTGAAATTGCCCTTTATTCATCACAGTTATACATTTAGGTGCATCTTGAATGAGCATCACAGAGATCAAAACTATAAGTAGCCCTTTTCATATCTGCTGCACAATATTTTCTGTGAAGGCAGTTTCTGCATTCAGCTAAAATTATAGAAGAATGTGGCATGCATGTTTACATACATGTCATCAATCTTCAGTGGTAGGGACAAAAATAACATGACAGATGTTATTGGACTAGGATTTAACCAGATCTTGCATATAGCTTGCATTTAACCAGATCCTAGCCCTACCTAGACAGAAATACTCCTCAAAGTGTGCCTCAAATCTGTTTTTTTTAAATCACTACATTAATGATTGCAGTACTATGGGGACTGAATTATTTATATTTGTGCCTCCTTTAAAACTGCTTGGTTGAGCGCACCAAGGAATGTTTGCTAATGTGCCAATAATGCTATCCCTTTCGTTCCAGAAAAACAACATGTGACCTGGGTGCACCTTCAGTTACATATGCTACTTATCGAGGGTCTACAAGGATTAAACAGCTGCTTAAGAAGCAAGCAGAATTGGAGCAAGAAGAAGGAAACCTAACCAGCATTAACAGTTCTACTACTGAGATCAAGGAAAATCAGACTGCAAACTTTCCGAACTCAGAAATTACAATAAAAACAAACCCAGAAAGTGAGGATGACAAAAAGGATTTACAAGTAAACATATCTTTGGCAGAAATGGACTTGGAAGGAAGTTCCAAGGATATCTTGGATAGTGGTGAACACAGAGAACTGAAAAACAAAAGTACTTTCATGACAGAAATGGAAACCATCAAAAATTGCATTGAAGAACTAGTTTCTGTGAAACATTCATTGGTTTCCAACACCCCAGAAGGTAATAGGAACCTTTTTCTGGAGCCAGTATTGCTACCAAAGGAAGCCAATTCCAGTTGCCAAAATAGAGATCCTGTTAAAATGAATTCAGAAAACAGCAGATTGCTTGGAGAGGGAGAGAAGATGTTAGGAGAAATACAAATGCAGCTCCAGTCAAACAGTGCTGCCATTGTTGGCTCTCAAAAAGCAATGCATATTTGTGCTTTTTCTAACAAAGAAAGAAAAGAAACAACACAACATGAATTTTCATTTCATCCCAGTGTACACTCAACTGATAATGAGCAACCATTGCTGGAAGATAAATCTTCTGCTTATAGTTGGACTGAGGAATTCAAATCAAAATCACCTAGCCAAGTATGTAGTTTGAATAATACTGTTTCGAAGGGTGAAGCAGTTGACCAAGTGGTAAATATAAAGGAAGATACACACAAAAATGTAAAAACTGAACACAAGGAACAAAACTATCAAGTTATTTTACAAGATGAACTTCCAGTACTTCTGCAAAATTCAGAATGCAAAGAAGTCACATTAAAGGTTGATGTGAATACCCCAGCGGAACCCACAGACATTGTTACAGATAGAGGCACATTCAACAAGAATGGCACAGAGAGTGAAAATAGCACTGGGTTACCGATGCATGCTGGTATGCAGAACAATTCTAACTTTTCAGTGATTTCCGAAACTGAAATTAATGATGCTGCCATAAGAAATTTGTGTGTGCCTGCTATGGAGTTTGGTCACGTTGGGATGACAGAGGTTCCGCTTGATGCTACAGAGATAAACAATACAAACACTTGTCTGTTAGTTGTTGAATATAACAATATGGAATCCCAGGTAGCATGTTCTCCTGACTTAACTGTGGTGCCAGTAGATGGGGTCATTCGAAGCTCTGAAGCTAAAGATGACAGCTGCCATCATTTTGCCAAGAGAGATGAAGCTGACATTCTGGTCAAAACATCAGGCAGTTTAAAAGTTCTTCTTCAACTGGAAAACAACACAGGAACTGCTACTACACCCAAACATATTTTTTCACCACTAAATAGCTTGGCTAAATCTGCAGAAACAAATGTTCCACTATTCAATGAAATGAGAAATCATTTGGAAAGTAAAATAATTCTTCCTGCTCTTGAAACTGAAGATGTCACCACAGTGTCTCCTACAGACATATGCCTTCCCAAGGATTCTCTTCCTGATATAAATCTAGAAAAGAATAACACCGCACCTATTTTTAATTCTCCTTCATTAACAGATTTTGTTGCTAATTCTTTCATCTTTGAAGATAACATGCATTTGGACACTGTGCCTAAAATTGTGCCTAATTATGAAAAACAGAGTTTGTTGGAGGCTTCAGGTTCTCTGACTGATAAACAAGAAAACATTAAGCAGTCTTTGAGAGCCCCAGCAGTAGTTGGTTCTGCAGAGTCTAACTGTAGCAGAGTCTCTCCTCTTGAAAACGTACCTCATTCAAAAGTCTCTGGATTCTTGTGTCCTCTTTCTGCTGCTGAATCTGAAAATCTAATTTGTTTTTCTAATGCGTCCCTGGAAGCTGGCAATACCGTTAAAAATAATATTCACTCTGACCCTGCTGAAATAAGTGACACTAGATGTGAGATTTGGTCATGCTCTGAAGAAAGAGACAACAAAACTGAATCTTGTCCAGTGCACTCCAAATCAGTTTTGGCAAAAGAAGACCTTCCCATTTCTGCAGTTGAAAAGACTTCTTCCTCTGCTACTTGCTCTGAAGATACCTCAAAATGTTGTTCGCCTGTTGGTGAAACAACAGATGTTGTTTTCTTGCACAAAATTAATTTTCTTCCTATTAAGTCTGAAAATTTTGCAGGCCAGATTTCACTTAAACGTGAATCAAACTTTTTGCCCCCTGAATCACCTTCTGAACATGCTTACCTGTCTCCATTATTACAGCCAGTTGCCTATAATGTGACAGATGTAGAACCTGTGAAAGCAGTCTTAGGAGTATCTTCCAGAACACAGGAAAGCAAAGATGTTCAAGAAACATCCTCAGGGCAACCAAGCCTTCACTCTCTTGCGGGGACTACTTCAAAAAACCCTGCTGAAATGGACAATCCAGCAGTTACTGCCTTGTCTGCAGAATTAAATGGCCTCTTCTTCGAGAAAACATTGAAAGATGTTGAAACAGAAAAGCGAGTGCAAAATAGATCTCCAGACTTAACTGTTTTGTTTAAAATAGCTGATGAACTGGTTGATGCAGTTCTGCATTTAGCCATCGAAGAATTAAGATCAAAGCAAACAGCTGGTGTCTGCCAGACTAATGACATTAAGGACAATTTATTAGAACCCAGCCTTCAAAAAGATCAGAAAACTAGAAAAATGCTGTCAAAATCAAAAGAAATCCCATCAAGGAACTCAGCTTTAATACATGTTAATGAAAGTTGTATCAGAAAGCTTGCTGGAGTTAAAGGGGAAGAGACACTTGGCACAGATAAAAGGATGTCATTTGGCATTACTGATGAAATTGACCTAGCTCTAATAGCAAAAGAAATAGTTGAGGAAGTTATTAATGCAGCCAAACAAAATCTGATGTGTAATCACGAGGAAAATCTGAGTAAGACTGTTTCTCAGAATTCAGGTCTTGGGTCTAAGACCAAAGTATCAGAGGAACTTAAAACAGTCAGGGAATTAACAGATGAATGTTGTTCAGTATCCTCTGATGCAGTTCCTAGACTAATAGGTCAGGGTAAGGTAGCAAGCTCCTTCACACCTTTGAAAGAAGAAAGCAAAGATCAAGAAATAATACCAAACAATGTTTTTCCATGCCAGACAAATGGAGATGAGCAGCTTGGCCCTATAGTTGCAGTAGAACCCAGTCATACGGAAGTAGATAATAACAAAAATACTAAAGATATCAATTACATTACACATAGGACAGATGCTGGTGACAACATTGGTAACTGGACTGCTGATAATAAATCTAAGATTTCTACATGTTCAATAAATGGAAAGGTGGTTATTACAGAAGAACAGTTGTTATCTTGCCCCTTGGTGTCAGTCAGTGTGACATCTTGCACCTCAGATTCTGAGACATATACCTGCACCTCAGGCAAAGCCAAAGATGAATATGTACCTATAGGTTCCCTTGGAGATAATATGAGGAAAGTTCATCCTGAATGTATTTTCAAAGAAGTCAAAGATGCTGCATTTTTAAGAGAGAAATCACATGAAAGCTGTTATGAAATAATTGGTGAAGGAGGCTACAGCAAAGTTGAAAAATCTTGCATAGCATCTGACTTGTCTATAGCGAGCCAGTCACCAAAGACAAGCCCAAAGTCAGATTTTGCTCAGGAGGAAGAAGCAGTAGCTGGGCAAGATTTTAGTATGGCTAATGTTTTCAAAGAAAGTTATCTGGATGTTCATGATGACAGAGATGAAGCAAAATCCCCAAAGGTTTTAACTTTTTCTCCTCCAGCAGAGTGGGAAGGCAATTCTTCCTTCACAATTTTATATGAAGATGCTCTTTACAATGAAAGTGACTGTATTTCCACAGAAGAAACAGAGCATCCTTTATCTCCCCCTGATCATTCCTTGGATAATAATCAGCAGCTTGCAATGTGTGTATCGGGAAAGGGCAAGCTTGAGTCTGATCATCGTTATAAAGAAAATGACCAGTCACGTAAAATGCTAGACAACACCTGTCCAGAAACATTTCTGACAGTGGAAGCAAAACGGTACAGAGTTTACCCCTTCTCTTTATCTCCTATATACGAAGATGATAGTTCTCAAGAGGACATACATTCCACTGACATATCACCAGGAGGTCATCTTAATGAAAAATCCACAGAGAGCCAATCCTTATCTGTTTTATCACTTCTGCAGTCAGTATCTGAACGACTTAAATCTAGTAACTGTTATAATGAAGAGGAGGAGGAGGAACTATGTGAAGGTAGCAGCCAGGAGAATGAGGAAGAAGCCTATATTGATAGCCATTACTCAAACAACTCAAGCACTGCAGTCCCAGAAAACATTACACAGAGTGAGTTGCTTTTTAGATGCTCACATTTTCTTTCTAGTGAAGCTCTTAACACAGAAGAGGCCTTACCTTTTAAATCAACGTACTCGGCTCACCTTTTACAAAAATCTGATTCTAGCATCAAGTCTTTTTCCAGAAGTGCATATAGTGAACGTTTGCACAGTAGGAGAAATTACTTAGGTGAGAAAGAAACTCAGTTTGGAAGCATTTTGCTGCCAAAGGATCAGCAACCGGAAAACAGCAGCTTACAAAAACTGACAACTTCTCAAGGGGTAAAATGCTCTTCATCAACTTCATGTATATAACAAAACTATATGCATTTAACTTCATTTATGGAATTACATGTGTAACAAAACTATAGCATGTACTTCATTTTATTTAGATATAATCTTTTGTATTCAAATGTGTGGGTGTGTTTGGGTTGACTATGTTCAATATTTTTGTTGGTTTTCTGTTTCTAAAACAGCTACAGTGGACTCTCGACTTACAGAATTAATCCGTATTAGAACAGTGGCCACAAGCTTTTGGCTTCCCGGGCTTCAAAACCCTCTCCACTGCCCTCAACGGGAAGCAGAGGGCACCGGGGATGGGAGACAGAGGGCAGTGGAGGGGGGTTCGAAGCCCAGGAAGCCGAAACCGGCAGCAGGCGCAGAGCGGCTTTCGGTTTCCCGGGCTTCAAAACTCCTTCCGCTGTCCTCTGTCTCCTGTCCACGGTGCCCTCTGCCTCCTGTGGGGACAGGAGGCAGAGGGCAACGGGGACGGGAGACAGAGGGCAGCAGGGGCGGCTTTGAATTTCCTGCCCTTTCCCCCTGCCTTTCGTAGGTTGAAGCTCCGGCTGCACGTCAAGCCAAAATTTTGCGGCCAGAGCATTTTGTACCTCAAAATTTTTGTAAGTAGAGACCTTCGTAAGTCGAGGGTCCACTGTATAGCCGTGTAGAGAAGTCCAGTTGCCTGTGTGGTCACACAGCAGCTTACATGACCAGGAAAGTGACTGGACGTCTCTGTCATCACAACTATGTGTGCAGTTGATTGAACAGGATACTGGCCAAAATATGTGGCCTTCATTTTTAATTGGGTTTGGTTTGGTTTACTAATCCTGTCATCATGGTTGGTGGGGTGATATTACTTCCATAGTTCAGCTGTAGTAAAAGAAACATGCACACATCCTTGTGCTGAATACATTGTTGGAGTCCATTTCTTGTATCACTATACAGTACTATTATCCATGCTGTAGTGAGCAAGAGAAATGTTATGTGTTATGTTTATTCATCTAGTTCACCTGGTATAGAGATTATTTGTTTCACAGACTTGTAAAATGAAAGGAGGATTACCTCAATTACCAGAAGTGAAGAACACACATCTCTCTCTTGCCATTTTCTGTCATATAGGAAAGGGGACAGGAGGGACAGAAATGTCATGCATTAATCATTTACGATGTGTCATCAAGTCAGTTTCGGGCTATAGCAAGGGGTTTCAAGTCTGATCTCAGGATGCTTTCACAGGGCATAGCTTCTGCCTTTAATCAAAGCATTCAGATTAGGTTTTTCTTGAATTAATATACCAATTTTATGTTTGAAGACACTTTTGGCTGTTTCCAGCCTAGCTTATTAGTACTGGATCTCACTGCTAGTGTATAAGGATGAAAGTTAAAAAAGAGGATCTCACAGCATATTATCTGAGTTTTGAACATGATAGTGAATCTTGTCATTTAAGGAGAAAATACGTTAACACTTTGCAGTACCTTGTGACCTGAGGAAACTGGGGGTTGAGGATTGTAACCTTTTTAGGTTTTACAATGGTTTTAATGTTTGAACATTTTAATTTTGCATTTTAAACAGTTTCATTTTAAATTGTTTTAAACATCTTGTTTTCAAATGGTTTTATACTGCTCTGTAACCCATCCTGAGATCCTGTGAGATAGGACAGGCCGAAAATGTTTTGAATAAATAAAAGTAATCAGTGAGTTTCGCCTGTCAGTGATTTTTAGTGTAGACGTGACACAAGAAATGCAAAAATTATAAGCCTTCATCCACCCACTACCAATTATTTCCCCCAAGAGGCCTGCTTATACAATTAAAGGAACATGTCTCTAAAGGCCTACTGCTTAAAATATCACTTAGTGTAGTGCAGCACTGAAATAATTATTTCCTCTTCATTATAATTTCAGTGTCCTGTTGACAGGGAAAGGCTTAAATGTAATCCAAGACCCGGAAAAGTGAGTAACCGTTTCATTGTATAAGTGAATATGAATAAAGAATTGACTTCTTTGTCAGAAACATTTCAGAGAATCTATTGAATGTGGAAATCTATCCACATTTTTCTGGAATGTAATTAGCATACCTGGTCGCTAGAATACTTTTGAATTTATTCCCGAAGGCTTTCACATTCAATGGTTGTTGTAGGTTTTTTGAGCTGTTTGGCCATGTTCTGGAGGTTTTCCTTTGTAACATTTCACCAGTCTCTGTGGCCGGCATCTTCAGAGGACAGGAGTTATTGTTTGTATTGTTTGTTTGTTTGTTTGTTTGTTTGTTCATTTGTTTGTTTGATTTGTACCCCGCCTATCTGGCCCACCGGACCACTATTACTGCCTTGTCTGCAGTATTAGGAAGAAAAACCTCCAGAACACAGCCAAACAACCTGAAAAACTACAACTTTTAAAATTTTTTTTACTTCATTTGCAAACTTTTAACTTGAAAGCAAGTTGAGTATACAGTATGTTGCATGGATTAAAAGTGCTGACTACATAAAACAGGGAGCAGAACATATATGTAAATATATGTACATCAGTGTTTTGGTTTTGTTAAGGAACTAAATATTGTAGCCTTTGATTAATGTCATTGCATTGTATTTCAGATGGTTATTTGTGGTGTTTACGGCAACATAAAGAAGCATGAAATTTACCATGATGTGGTAGATGCTACAGCATGGGTGTTGTCAAAAGAAGTATTGATCAGAGTTGTTAGAGGATGGTAAGAAACATGTATTTTTATAACTGAAGGCCTCTAGCTTACTGTAATTAATGACACTGGCTTTGATTTTTTAAAAATAATATATTAATAGGAATATTTGACAGATATTTAACAGCAGGAATAGATTTAAATATCCATTTAACTGTAGTCAGTTTTGACTGTAAAGGAGGAGTCTATAGTTAGTAATACTTATTTAATACAATGGTTTGAATATTTGCATTTTTGAATATATGCAGATTGTCATCTAAGAGAGTAGAAACGTCTTGAAAATTGGCATGTCTTTAAGTTAAAAATAATGTCTTACTAACTAAACAATAGAAAGAAAAACTCAGTTGAAAGAATGAAAAACATGTATGATGTTAATTACAAGAATTGGCAAAATCAATCACATTTGATGTTTGTGAATATATTTGGAAATAATTTTCCATTGTGGGTTAGCATGTAACAAATGTTGCGTAAGAAAACATCTAAATAGCATATATAACTTGAGAGACTAAAGAAAATAGCAGAGTTGATAGCCATAGTGGTCGTAAGACCAGATGGGCGGGGTATAAATAAAATAAATAAATAAATACAAAAAAGAGAGAAGAAAAGAAACATGTTATGTTCTTCAAATAGATGGCCTGACATGTTATATCAGGCCATCTATTAACATTATCATTGTTTGCTTCACAGGACAAACATTTTTCAATGAGAGTTATTAATTCATCCCATTTCTCATTCCACTTTACAAGTCCCTCTCCCGAGCCTGATGGGAGCTGCCGTTCCCCCAGCTGATCAGTATTTCTCTGTTTTAAACTCACCTTTTCTTCAGCTTCTTTACTTAAATTGCAATCTGTGCAAAAACACATGCAGCACATCTGATAGACTACAAGTGCTGGAGTAGCCTCCAGCAATCACTAATTACATAGTTTCCTCAGCATGTTCTGTATACATGCTTTTAGAGAACGGTTGTGCAAGAAATGTTTTTATGTTCTTGAACCAACGACAATTTCATTGAACTGGCCATGTCATCAGGATGCCAGATGGCATTGGATTTTGCTAAATTTCCTAAATGCTGGTCCGCAGATGTTCTTGAGTGTAAAATTTTCAGAAGCTTTCACCACTAGTTGTGCTCGCCAAGATTTTGAGAGCTGTAATCCAAGAACATCTGGGGACCCAAAGTTGGAAACCATTGCACTAAAGACGATATTGATGGAATTTAATATTAATTGTCTCCTTTGACCAAAACATCTGGTGAAATGTTGTCAAACAAGGAGCTGAACATTTTGAAATAAAAAGAACCAAGGATGCACAAAGGAAGAAGAGAATGAAAAGGCAAGGGTGTAAAATCTCAGTAGCCCAATAAAGTCAAGATCTTTTAACTTGACCCTACTGTTTCTGTATCTTCCAGGCATGGGATGCGCTAGTTAGTCATCTGCATGGTCACCAAAACCTTAGCCACTCACTTCTTTTTTCTCTAAATTGTGAATCTCATGGAAATTGTTGTCTTTGAAAATGAAGGACAAACTATATACAACAATACTGTAACAATCCAAATCTATAGAGTGTGCTTAGAAAACTATATTTTCCCCAGTGCTTTTAATTAGTCAAATAAGCTGCTCAGGAACACACTTGACATGTTTTGTTGTTTAGAAAGGGACTGAAAAAAACACATTTTAAAAAGAGACAAAGAGTGAGTTGTGCCAAGCAGTGGAATTAGCAACAGGCAAAACCCCTGTTTTACACTACAAATATATTTTGTATATTGACTTGCACGGTAAATTACTGGGGTTGATTGATATGGAAGATATACATATCAGAAGGAGCAGTTCTGACAACTGATATATGTGAGAGAATATTTATGAATGGAAATACAAACTTTTGGTTCCTGGCTAAAGAGCTCCTGTTGTGTATTTATGGGACTAAATGTGAGAGTATTAGTAAGAGCTGAGTGTTAGTATGAAGTGTGGGTTAATGCTGTTAAAGGTGTTAAAATTTTGTTTATAAAGTTGTGTGTGAGAGAGAAAATGGAAGGATTCAGTTGGGCACTCATTCTGCATTTGTTTCAATGCTTTTGTGGCAGAGTATATACAAAAATGTTGAGTAATAAAAAGGAACAAGTGCTTCTGTTATAGTTGTTGCAATGGTAACTGTGTGGCAGCTTATTTATATTGTAATATTTTTTAATATAGCTGGGTTTTGTATGAAAAACCAAGATACCAAGGTCAGAAATATATTCTAGAAGAAGGAGAGAAGATGCTAAGTGATATCCTGAATCTTCACTGTGAGGAACACCAAGGAAACATCACCATTGGTTCAGTCAGACAAATAATGAAGGTGTGTACTTTGCTGTTAGAGAATCAGTGTAGTGTAGCAGCTAAAATGTTAGACTAGGACTCAGGAGATCTGGGTTCAAATCCCTGTGATAAACCACTCCTTGAAAATCTCATGTACTTTGAAAATTCTAGTAAGGTTGCTGTAACTTGTAATTGAATTGTTGGAACATGACATTTTTATGTTAAGTGTTAAAAAGCAAATGCTCTTTTCACTGGCAAAAATGCCTTTCTCCTTATTCTTGTTGTTGCCTCTATCTTCTTTCTACTTTCTACAGTTTCCTGATCATTGAAACTTTACAGGGAGCCTTATAGATCCAGCTATTTGTCTCAGCTTTTCAATACCACTTGTTTCTATTTCTGTACGTCAGATTTTTCTTCCACTCTCTTCCATATCAGACCTCTTTGCCAACTTATGTTCTTTCCTTCAAGTAGATTTTTTATTGCACTTAAAACTTAAAACTGGCATATCTGCTTGTTCTTTAAAAATAAACATGTAGATCAGCAACTTCCTGACCTAAAGTGCTTGAGATTAGAGCCAGTCAAACATTTAATCACTACTAGAGTTTGTGATGTAGTAATCAAAAATATATAGAGAGATAAAGTTAAACAAGTATATGTTGAGAATATTCCTCAGGAGAACTGTTTTGTATGGCCAAGAGGAAATAAAACTAAAAGCAGAAAATGAGATATAAAATCAGAAAAATGAGTGGTGAAGGAAATTAAATGGAAAACTAAACTAAGTATTCTTGTTTGCTTGCTTCTTTGTTTGTTTGTTTGTCTTCTATACTGCCCGTCAGGTTGTCAGGCCACTCTGGGCAGTTTACGTATTAAACATGAACAATTGAAAACAATAAACATAATAGTTGTAAAATTAAAAGAAGGACAAACAAGCAACATTTTAAGTAATATTAATTAAAATAATATAAAATATTATAAAAGCAGGACAGCAGGACTAATAAAATAAAATTTAAGACCAATCACTTTATTAAGGTGTTGTAAGGTCCGGAAAGGCCTATCAACCCCCCCCCCCCAAAAAACATGTTTTTAACAGTTCCTTGAAAACCCCCAGTGAAGGGGGCAGGTGAATTTCGGGTGGGAGGTTATTCCAGAGCTGATGAGCCATCACCGAGAAGGCCCAGTTTTTGATTCTCTCTTTCCAGACCTCTCTCGGGGTCAATACTATTAACTGCCCAGCATGGGAAGATTGTATAGGGTGGGCACATCTCATTAGGAGGAGGCGTTCTATCAGTAGGTATAGAATAGAAATTTCAGAAAACTAGGCCTTAATTTCAGCCAGCCTTTGGTTTTACGGTATAAAGAAGACAAGCCTGTCTTCTTTATATGGTAAAACATGGGCACCTATAACTTGCAAATTGGTATGATAGTTATGTTGGATTCATCGATCTTGTGCTAAAGTAGAAAGATCACTGAGACCATGCTAGAACCTGTTTTCATACTTGCATATGGATACTTACGAGCAATCTTATTGATCAGTCCCTATTTAGGGAGCTGTAATTATTCCAGATTATTTCTAAGTTATCATACACATGTAGTCTGCTTGTTCATGGTTGTTGACTATTAGCCCAAACACAGAAGAAATTTTCCATTGTTTCTGAAATTTAAATTGTTAGACCAGGGGTTCTAGACTATAGATCCCATCAGCCATATCCCACATGGGATAGGAGCTGTGCTTTTGAGAGCTGTAGTCTAAAACAGGGGTCCCCAGCCCCAGTACTGGTCTGTGGCCTTGGAAGGACTGGGCTGCCGGGACAGATGAGTGGCGAGCAAGTGGTGAGTGGCGAGCAAAGCTCAGCCTCCTGTCAGCGTGCTCCTATTAGGTTCTAATGTCGCTGCTGATCTGACAGGAGGCAGAACTTTGCTCCCCACTCCCCTCCTCCTGCTGCTGCTAGATCAGCTGTGCCTGTGGCATTAGAATCTAATAGGAAACTGCACTCCCTATTAGGTTCTAAGCTGCTGCTATTCTAACAGGAGGCGGAGCTTCAATTGCAGCTCCCCTCCTGCTACTGCTCGCCGCTCATCTGTCCCGACACAATACATGTAATTTCCATTCAAAGCTATCCTACAAAAACCTACTGCATAACAAGTACACAGACACACATGCATACAGTCCTTGGGAGAATGGTCTTCAACTAAACTGGTCCTTAGTGTCAAAAAGGTGGGGACCACTGGTATAAAATATCTGGAGGTCACTAAGTTGTTTACTCTTTCCAAAGCAAGCAGAATTCCATAGTCGGGGGCAAATAAGACTGTCTTGGCATCAGTGGCAGCTGGTCTGTTAGGGCAAATGGAATACTAACACATGTGAAATTTGGGTTTCCCCAGGCAACCCATTCTTGCCTTCCTCCTGACTTACCACACGCACACACCGCTTTTCCCTGCTGAACCCTCAGCATATTCTGTGTGACTGTGTGGATGGAGGAAGGCAAATGAAATTGAAATAATGCATGTGCTTTAACAAGTTAGTTGCCCCCTGTGACCAGCTTTTGAATGCAGGCATAGAGGCAAGCAGCAGTAGATTGGAATTATTTCCCTGTGGAAGGAAAGCCTATTTTTATGCTCCTCAGCTGAGTTATGTTGTGGAGGGAATTAATAGGGTGGGCATG
Organism: Pogona vitticeps; assembly: GCF_051106095.1. Classification (NCBI taxonomy): domain Eukaryota; kingdom Metazoa; phylum Chordata; class Lepidosauria; order Squamata; family Agamidae; genus Pogona; species Pogona vitticeps. The sequence goes on along the minus strand of NC_135785.1, from coordinate 221,224,977 downwards.
TATGTCTGAATGCGTGCCTGCCTATGTGGGTGAGTCAGGATGGGTGACAGCACCTGTGTGTATATGAATACTCATTTATTTCCCCAAGTCTTCCTGTCACCCACCTCTGTCCACCATGGTCTACTTTGTCTTCCACCTCATCAACACAAATGACATGCAACAGCTGTGACAGCTTCTCAGCATCTCTACCCAAGAGGAATTTTAGAGTACCAGTTGAATTTCACCTTAGGCAGAATTAAGTGACAATAATAACTAGTATCCAGTGCTTCAGACAATGTATAAAAGGTGGCTTAAATCACTATAGTTTAAGTCTACTGTTACTTAATAGTCTGCTTCAAATAGATTTCAGGGGCACTCTGGTAATTCTTTCCAGTTACTTAGATGTTCTCCTCTCATAGACTGAAATAAATAGGGTCAAATTGTTGAGGCTTTTCTAGAAAGAGCATGCTTTCTAGCTGTGTAAGTTCTTTTTTTCTTCAAGCTTATGAGCTCAGCATAAAGGTAGTGATGAAAATCATAAAGTGAATTTAGAAATAAAGATATGTTAAAAAGAGGTAGAAATCAGAGTTTGTGGACCTTGGATTATATATATTGTTTTAATTTCTGGAAATATAGCCATGTTAATGTGCACCATAAACCACAGATTGGCTTGTAACACTGTAAAGAGTAACAGATTTATTATGGCATGATACTAATAATTTATTTTTTATTTTCTTGCTCTCTTTTTTCTTTTTAGTATGATTTTTTTAAATCGCCATATTCTTACAGTCTGATTTGTGGTTGTTTTTGCACAGGATTGCAGTGTGCCTGAGATTCAGCTTTATCCACAAGATGGTTCAGATTGTTTTGCTATCTCCATTCAGAGTGCAGTTACTGATGTAGGGGAACTAAGAGTCAGAAACCCTGCTCTTTCTGTGAAAGCAGGAGTGTAAGTATATATATTAAAAAGTCTGTGGACAGTGGAATGACATAGCAAATAAGACATCAGCAATTTCTGGCTAAAGCTAAAAGAGGAAGCAAAATAATGTGTAATTTTTGGCATAAAATTTAGAAGCGTATCCTTCAAATGAATTTGTCCCTAATATCAAATAACCACATTTCAGCAGGCCTTTCCTGTTGCTAGTAGTGTAAAACAAACAGGTTTGACAAGAACTGACTCGATTTCCTAAGATTTTTCTCATATTGGGTGTGACTATGGTTGCACATTTGTGTAGCAGCACTGAGATGTGTATTGTTGGGCCTTTTAAAGCCGCCTTGTCCTCTTCATCAACTGCTTCTGCACCTTGTTTGCCATGATTTTCCAAGAACCCAGATTTTCCAAGGTTCTTCCTTACATGAAGAATCTATGTACAAGTAGGATTTTGTTCTCTTGAGATTCACTGCTGAAGGATAGAGAAAGTGAAGATGGAGGAACTGAGCCAAGAACTCCCCTCTAAACCAGTGGTTCTTAACCTTTTTGAAAGAAACGCCCCCTTGAACCATTGAGGAAGTTATCATCGCCCCCCTCCCCGCGGTGATGATATCTTTTTATTTATTTATTTATTTATTTATTTATTTATTTATTTATTTATTTATTTATTTATTTATTTATTTATTTATTTATTTATTTATTTAAGACACTTAAATCCAATGACCCCCTGAAAACAAAATTCAATTCCAAGAAAATGAAATGCCCCCAAAAAGTAACATTTAATGATTTAGTTGCAAGCAAATTTTAAGACAGAAAAAGAAATATAAAAAAGCATAAAAACAAACCGCAATGCAGGAACTAAAAATTTCAAGACGAAAACTCTGAAACTAAATTAAGATTGGAGGAAAATATATATTCATGCACATTGTAAAAAGGTTGCAGCCATCTTCACAGGTTTGGCTTGCTCCAGTGCCCCCCTGCCACCCCCCTTCTGCTCCAGTGCCCCCCTGCCGCCCCTTTTTGTTCTACCGCCCCCCTGAAAAATGAAATCGCCCCCTGGGGGGCATTATCGCCCACGTTAAGAACCACTGCTCTAAACAACTGATGCAGTAACACCTGCATAGGCTCGAATCTGTCAGAATTTTCTGCTGCTTTTTGCACCTGTATGACCTTCTGTGTCTGCAGTTCCATCTGCTAAGTACTCTTAGTTATGTGTAGTCAAGGGGGATAGTGTAGTCGTAGGGTTTTCAAGGTGAGTGAGATACTTAAGGATTCCCCTCCCCCTCAGTTACAGTCCCCCAGTGAGTTTCCATGGCTGTGCAGGGATTTCAACCCTGGTTTTCATTCTTAGCTGACCACTCTATCCACTCCACCACACTGGGTACCCTCACACACTGGGTACCCTCACCAAGTAGCCTAATTATCTACATATCCATGGGGCTAATTTCTTCTTATAGAGCCAACACACTAAGACAATTCTAAGCTATTTGCCTAATCATGATGCACAAATTAGGGCTGTGGTAATAGTATCCATAATAAATAAATGAAAATGACTTGTTCAGAGGCAGTGCTCTTGGTAAATACCAACACATTGGGATTAAAAAGATGATTGTTTTCCTTCAGGCGTTTTTGCTGGACTGTTTTTTAGAAACATCTTAATGGCCACCATTGGAGATTATATCAGTAATACAGGATAGCCTTGCAGGATCAGTTCATTTTGCAGATTTACCACTGTTAATCACCCATTTTCTTTTCACTGTAATAGATGGCTTGCTTATTCAGATGTTAATTACAAAGGAACAATGATGGTTTTGGAAGAAAATCATGGTTCATGTGAAACTTCAGCAGCTGACATAAAATCCCTTCGTCCACTGAAAATGGTAAAGAATTTACAGAGGTTTTAAAAAATCAATGTTACACCAATCTGTCTTTTCCCTACTATACTCTTGCATCTGTTTCTGAATCTATTCAGGGTGTAAACACAGAGGATGGCTTTGTATCAGTGTACCATATTATGAATCCCAATATAAGCAAACCTCCAAGAATTCAAGTATTGATATCAAAAGCTAGATCTGCAAGTTTTTCTGGTACCCTTTGATGCAAATCATCTGACATTCAAATTTCACATACTTTCTAATATGTTGATTTGTCTTACATTTTTAGGGAGGCCTAAAAGTGCAGATGCCTCATAATGTTAAAGTAAGTATGGAGCATGTTATCAGTAAATTAATTTGTTAAAAATAAATTTTAAAGAATAATTTGCTGTTAGAAACACATTTTACTTTTTCCCTCTTACCTATTACCTATTACATATGAGAACAGATAGTAGGGGATGCTCTGACATGAAGCTTACCTGTTCACCTTAATATCCCTCATCCAATTTCCAGGCAAATGTTTCCTAGAGCACACAGTAGCTGGGAAGGGGGGGGGGGGAGGGAGGAAGAGCAAAAGCAGCAAAGAAAGAAAGAAAAAGTTGTCCTTCCACAAATAGAAAGATATTTTCCATCACAGCAGAGACTGCAATCCAGCAGAGGCTCCCACTGGAAGAAGAGGAGAAATGATTGTTCTATTTCCTCCCTCCCCAAATCGCTTCTTATTCTGCTGTAGGGCATTCTCCTGCTCTTTGGAAAAGGCTATCTATGAGCACAAGGGGAAGTAAAAGTTAGGTAGAATTGGTGAAACCCACTCCCCTCTTCTTCCCTGTGGGAGGGTCCCACGAGGAGGAATTCTAGATGGGCCAAATTGGGTAGTTAGTGGTCCAAAAAAGGGAATAACTATCAGATTCTGTGCTGCATTTGATTTGAACATTTCAGGCAGCTGTGTTTTGCTATCAGTAGAGAGCATACATAGCATCAAAAAGAATTAAATGAATGGAATAGGTAATCTAAACTGTATATTACAAGGGATGTTTTAAAAAATCTCATAGAACACCTAGTAATTAGACCTAGGATTTAGAAGCACCTTTTAATTGACCAACTGTCCTGCCCTCTGCAGATGATAATATATGAAAAATCACACTTTGGAGGATGGTGTAAAGAGATCTCTGAAAATACTGATTGTGTTCCAATGGTCCTTGAAAATGCTGGTGATTTCCAGGGAGTTGGATCAGTACGTGTCATTGGTGGAATGTAAGTATGATTTGATTCCCTTTTAGATTCTATTCCACACGTTCCAGATGAATCCCACATTGGTTCTAATTCTAGTGGCGTGAGAAATCCTTATTTCCCTGCAATACACCTGACCAGTATGTGCCCTGAAACATCTTATAGTGCTCAATAATAAATTAATGTTCCACTTCTGTATTGTACAAAAATCTTCCAGGCCTGTCTAGAACAATGTTTTAAAAAAATTAGATTTAAATTGTTTATTTCTATAAATAAAATGCAATTACAACAACAAAGCAGAAAAAGCCATTAGTGTTACAATATACAGGTATAATACTTGGATAAGCACAAGGCCTTTACCTGCCCCGTAACAAAGCAAACAATAGTCAGCCCAGAGTACCATTCCTGGACAGATAGGATGCTACAGCCAAAAAAAAAAACCTTTTCCCATTTACTGTTTGCCATGTTTAAGGGCAATTTGGAAGAGTGCCTCAGAAAAGATCTCTCTGCTTACCATTATGTTGAGCAGTCCCTTAGGTGCCCTAGTCTTGCACTATGTAGAGCTTTGAAGGTTAAAATGTTCTGTGCTAAAAGATGTCATTTTAAAACTAATTAATAAATACTTATATGCCTTTTCAGCTCTAAATAATTATAGAGTTCATCTTTTTGATATATGGAAAGTGATAATTCTGATGACTAGAGCATTTAATGCATAGAGTTGGATAAAGTGATGGATAATTTAATATTTCTGGG